>NC_139323.1:29092500-29567500 GCF_056507025.1 Lutjanus erythropterus | reverse complement strand
CCTACTTTGATTCTGGCTGGGGACCGATCATGTTATACCTCTCTTTCTCTCTTTTTGTTTCCCATCTGTATCTCTACTGTCAATATCAAAAAGGGCAAAATGCAAAATATCATCCCTTTTACTTCTACTGGTCTGCCACTGGTAATGTCACTGATGGATACTTATGTTGTTTTTGTTGTTTTGCAAACTGCTTTAGTTTTTGAACCTTATGTATGTATGTATGTTCTCTTCCGTGTTTAATCAAATCATAACATTATCAAGTTGTTGTTTTTTCAGTCTACAACATATCAGTTTAAGTTTTAAGTTGTACTGAGAAAAAGATTTTTCTTATTTCACGAATGAGTGCCAAGGTTAAATAGGTCTCAAAATTACAGCATCATTAGTACATGTTCGATTTGTTGCCAGACACTCATGAGGTAACTCTGAGGCCACAGCAGTGACGCCACACCACATGTTGCTTGTACCGTGATCAGCACGCAAACCCCATGTTGTGTCTGTCACCAGATCAGTAGAATTGTACTCATCCAAAATCTCTATCTGTCCCTCTGCCCACCTTCACCCTCCTTCCATCCTGCCTCTGTGTCCCTTCCTCTCTCCCTCCCTCTCCCCCTCTCCGTCCTCCCTCAGGGCCCTGCTGGCCTTGGCACAAAGATGCCAGCCTGTCTGCCCGCATTTCCCTTGGCACGGTGGTGGCAGCTGGGGGCCTGGCTGCCCTGTCTGCCTCCATATTCCCTGGTATATCACACACACCCACACACACTCACAAACACACACACACACACTCCACGTTCACAGCTTGCAACCAGACTGGTGTCACCATGTGTGTGCCGAGGTAGCAGCACCCACAGGAGGGGAGGGCTGGAGGGAAGGAGGGAGGGGAAGGAACAGGGTGGGGTGGAAAGGGAGGGGGGTGGACGCTTGGGCTCTCAGACAGCCAGATGCTGCCAATTAACTTCTCCGGCCGCCACGGGGCTGTAGGGGGAGAGTCTGGCACCTGTACCATCCAACTCCCACCCAAACACACACACAAAACACTTTCTTGTGGCTGATGGTGGCTCGTGTGGGAGACGAGGACCACATGTTGTCTCAGAGCCTGGGAGACAAACACACACACACCTGGATTACTGTAACTGCTGAACTCTCCTGACCTCTGCCTAACTAATTTTCTCTTCTCTTCTCTTCTCTTCTCTTCTCTTCTCTTCTCTTCTCTTCTCTTCTCTCTCAACAGGTGTGCTGAGGCGCGACAGGTCAATGTACAGTATGTACTGAGACACATGTCTGCAAACAGAGGGACAGCTGTGCAGGAGTGACTATGACCTCCTCCATGTGAATATGACCCCTGGATAAAAGCCTTTCTCCTCTTCACTCACTGTATATATATGTGTGTGTTTGTGTGTGTGTGTGTGTGTGTGTGTGTGTGTGTGTGTGTGTGTGTGTGTGTGTGTGTGTGCATGCTGTCAGGCTGTGTTGGTGATTATACTGGACAGAAGGAATTACAGGCTATTACAGAAGAGAGCCTGTGGCTGCAGTACCCAGAGCTGCGCTGCCCTTAAAGGCTTACGGCTCTCAAAAAGCCAGCCTATTATTCCCACCACAGCACACAGCTGCCTGCTGAACGTCAAAGATATAAATAGCGAAAACGAGCTTGAATCTACACTATGATATAGTAGTCGTATTTTATAGTTTTATTTAAAAACAAAGTATCACAGATTAGAAAAAAATAGGCAAACACGGCGTGGCATTTGCCTGCAGAACAGGAGACTGCGATTCACACTGGACAAATTATCATTTGTTATTTTGAAAACCCTATAAACGTATGTTGAGAGGACGTATATATAGTTCTTATTGTCAATAAATGACAAGAAAAGACCAAAACCAACAAGCTGAAGCCTAATACACCATCTTCTTCTGTTCCATAGAGCTTCATTGTTCTGCCAAAACTATTAAAAACACATCAGTGAGCTGAAGTGCTGCACAAGGTGACATATTCCTTCATTACAATGAAAATGGGCACTGTAGTTTATTTTGAGTCCATCCCAGATTCACCCACTTTCAATACTCAACAGAGCACCAAATGTGTATTAAATGTGCAGTAAACAATTCTAGAGAAGTCGTCAGATACTTAAGTTTTGGGAATGAGACTCAACAATCAACTATCTTATGAGCCTCCGT
Source organism: Lutjanus erythropterus (assembly GCF_056507025.1). Taxonomy (NCBI): domain Eukaryota; kingdom Metazoa; phylum Chordata; class Actinopteri; order Lutjaniformes; family Lutjanidae; genus Lutjanus; species Lutjanus erythropterus. The sequence goes on along the minus strand of NC_139323.1, from coordinate 29,565,328 downwards.
CAGGGGATAGATTCCTAAAAGATGAAAACAGGAAAGAGGAGGAGCAGAAGTCTAGTTTTCTCTAAGAACACTTGAATTACATTAAGTTTAAATGTTATTATGGAACTTTTGCACAATAATGAAGTGCTGTGAAGTGAAGTGCTTACCCCAACTTTAATCTGCAGCTGAAAATGTTTAAATATTTTAAAACTGGATTTGTTGACAATGACATAAATATAAATATAAATAAGGACCTGTGTGTGGGATTTAGCGGCATCTAGAGGTGAGGTTGCAGACCTCAAACAACTGAATACCACTTGCCTCACCCTCCCCTTCCAACTGTGTAGGAGAAACTACGGTGACCGTGGAACTCTTGAAAGGTTTATTTGGAGGCTCTCTAGGGGACCAAAACCCTCTGTAGATATAAAGGGCTCATTGCAAGGTACTCTAAACAAAAAAGTGGACATTATTAGCTCCACAAATGAAGTATATATGCAATGTGCTTGACATAGCACCTAAATTCACTAGACTCTACCAGCCTTGTATGTTTCAACCATCTGATATGTTGTCATTTGTGCAGATACCTGGTTTCATACACGTTGTTGCCACCTGCCTGGTTTGCCAAATATGAAATGGCTCTCTAGACAGGGAAGCTGCTTTGAACTGACAAATTACGCCCAAGTTAAATGTATTAGTTTAAACTAACAGTAAACTATGACAAAAAAAGCTTAAGGCTCAAATATATCTTCCACAGATGGTATCAGAACAGATATTTTCCTGTGTGGCAGCAGAGAACAACTTCTGTGTGTCTGCTTTGATTTGAATGAAGGCATGATGAGTACTTAAAGCCATTATATCTGAACACAATGTGTCACAGATAGCTCTGTGATGTTCTATCATAACATAAAAGAACAGGGGAAGAGAATAATGTCAGCCTAATTCATGTGGCTCCAGCGTCTGCACGCTCCGAAAATCATTTTCTTTCCCAAAGTTTATTCTATAAAATTCAATATCTGGCGTGGCTAAACAAATAAAAACAACTCTAGAGAGACAAAAGTGAGACAGAAAGAGTCCGACTGCTCCTGGGAAGAGGATGGATGGGTAGCATGGTGCAGGATATGTCAATTTCTTGTCAATATGAGATTCACAATCTGACAGAAAATAAATACTCTGTCCATGAAAGTATTTCTGCACACGAAAGTCGATCTCATGCATACAGCCAGTTTGCAGTCTTCACTAAGGCAATCATTGGGTTAGTTAGGTGTAAGTTAATGATGTTACCAATCAACAAATTAACAAAAATGACCTCATCATTCACGGTATACTCACACATGCACACACAGACACACATATTGGACGCTGTCCATCAGAAGAGCCTGTTCCCTCGCTGTTCTGAGTGACAGATGACTTGTCACAGAGCTAAACGGGAGAATATTTTACTGCAGATTGAAAGAGGAGGAAAATGAGAGATGGGGAATAGAGAAAAAAAAGAGAGAAATTGCTCCATTACACCAGAGAGGTAAATCATTCGATGTGCAGGAGATCACAGAATGGCATTTACATTTACACACATGGTCACACGGGCACATGTATGAACACGATTCTCCCTGTCTGTCCGCCTTACTGTACTTGTTCTTTTTCTGTTTCACACATATGCTAAAGTACTCTCTCTCTCACACACACACACACACACACACACATACACACACATAGAGATCATCAAAATCCAGGCATGAGAAAAGCTGAGAGGCTGGATCAATGTTGGGCTCCAGTGATTAGCTTTAATTGAGGAAAAAGAGCTATGGGAACAAAGAAACATTATGACCTTTTCCCTGTCTGCACACACTGTGCGCTAATAAGACACATTCACATAATATCATACTGACCAGAATCGTCTAACTACATCAAAAGCACCTTCTCATAGGAACCGTATGCAAATGGACGGCACAGAGAGAAAAACAAACCCCGCGGATAATTGACTATCCTTGCCATGTTTTTGTGCGTGAATGGCAATTTTCACTCTCCTGTCGAGTGCATGCTGATTATTCTATCAGACAAAAAGATTGGCAGTGTTTCACATCCCGGTGCTGTGGAATGGCCTGTCTCACTTTCCGTCTCTCTTATTTCTCTCTCATCATACGTCCTTCTCTGTCTGTCTCTCTGTTCATGTCAGTTTCTGACTGAGTCAAATACCACTTGTCAGGAGAGCGCTGTTTGGACTGACATGAGATAAGAACAGACCAACTAGACAGTTATATGTTATTCCTCACTGCTGCTGGATGGGTGAATAAGACTGTGATGTACAACTAATGCATGGACCCCTGGCAGAATTATACTGAGGCCTGTGTGGTGGAATAACGGAAACACTACAGACACCAACCAGGTGGAATATGACACGCATTTTAGGTATACAAATTATGTATGAAGTCAGGACATGAGCGATTAGTCGACTAGACAATTAAACATCACCATCCTCACTAGGCGGCACCAGAAATGCTATTTGATTAAACTAATTATTGATGTTTTATGCATGTATAACGCCAATTTATTGTTGCCTCTTTGAGGCCACTAGCCAGGGCTGCCGCTCCGGAAGTTCAATTTAAAATTTCTGTTCAATTGACAGGGAAATTAATTGCCAAGAACATCTCTACTATAAAGCTAAATCAGACATGAAGTCATCAAACTCGTGACTTGAGTCCAGATCTCTGCATCATGCAATGCTACATCACAGTGGGTTGTTTTCAGAACTGCAACAAACCTGAGCGTGTCAACTCACAGAGGTCAGAGCAGCAATGTTTTTCTTTCCTACAGTTTTAATGTGGAGGTGCCTCTTTAAAAGAAGCACAAAGCTGTAAGTTGTTCCTTCATAACAGGTGCAGCTAAACCAAGAGGAAGGTGCCAATCAAACAGATGCCCACGTAGTTCTGAGAAGAGCTCTATTTGTTTTCACACAACAGTGGAGCAGCTGGAACTGGCCTGTCTTCAAAAGACGCTGCACTTTTTTGGCTGCTTGGATTAATTTGAAAGGTTGATCATTGTAATTCCAAAGGCTGATGGTTTTTCACATCCTTACCTCTATAACAAAAAACATGGGTTTTGCAAGGATAAGTCTCAACTCCTCTGAGAAAACATTTGTGTGTGCTGATGGAATCTAATTGCAGCTCTTCGACAATGCAGACAGTCCAACAGTAAAATACGGTGGAGGTTATCATGCTGCTCTGCCAAAAACACACATCCAAATGCACTGAAAAATATATACAAAAACATTACGCAGGGGCCTGCAGGTTTTAGCCACTCTGAGAACCTTTAGTGATAGTTGAAACTAAATAAACATGGCCGCAACAAACAATGAGGCACTGTAAGTGTTTTGACTTTACAAATGTCACCAAGACAATCCCTAAAAACCAAACTAACTTCGAAATATTTGTGCCTGGTGTATCAGCATCCACTACTTCATCTTAATAATTGTAATTTTGATCAGTGCAGCTTTTTTCCAACATATGCACGAGTACTTAGGTAAAATAGGTAATTGTCAAAACGCTTCTGAGCACACAGCAGTACAGCAGCATAACAGATCCAGTGTAGACACTGGCGAAGGACTACAGCTGCTGCTGTGCTACTTTCAATATGAGGCCGGTCTAGACAAAGAGTTGTTCTGTGTTCTGCACTCAGTCACTATATGTGTGTAAAGTAACAGAGGAGTTTAAGAGAGAAGACAGGAGAAAAATAGTTGTTGACTGCCTACCTTTCATTTCCTTCCAAGGGCAAAAGAGCAAAACTCCTTCAAAACAACAACTGCAAAACCTAGTATTGTGTCTTCTCTTTCACAGCCCATAACATATTATGACATGGCCAAGCTGTAGAAAAGTTTATAAAAAAGATCAAGCAATAGGTAGGTAAGTAAAAAAAAGTTTAAATTGAATGCCATGTTCTGTGCAAGGCTAGAAGACTATCATTCCTTATTATATGCTTATTCTCATGACAGCTGGAGAAGCTGTAGTGTTTGTGTCTGCGTGTTTATTGGGATCCAGAAAAACAAGAATTGAACAATTATGATCTTATATCGTTATATCTGACTACGAAAACAGTATGTGTTGTTCTGGCAGAGCCTGATGCTGGGTGGATAACCTGTGTGTAATTTTGTGCACAGGTTGAAGCTGCACCTCAATCCTGCCCACTGGCTCTTTCAGGAGCTTCAGCCAGCAGAGCTGCATAATAATGATGATGATGATAATGAATTATAAAATAAAACATAATTTCAAGGTGCTTCAGTGTAAAACATAACCAGTTACATATCTGCATGACATTTCCAATTCATGCATTGTATTGCTTTTTGCAGACATTCATGTAAAATAAACTATTTACACATGAAGTCACTTTGGAGACGCCTGCTGTTTCCATATATTGTTTGCTCTCAGGCTTTCATTTCAAACCAAGAGATCTGTCTCCTGGCTTAAAAATCTTTTCTCTGTGTTTCCTCCTGGTAAACCTGCTGTTATGCTGATACCACTTGCGCCCCTGGCACACCTGCTTCTTAAAGGTGACGCGAGCCCACTTTCTGATTGGTTTATTGCACACTTGGCCTAAACTCACCTGTGAATTAATCAAGGTACTTGGGTGCAGCTGATAGGTGTTTCCTGCTGTGTGCTGCTGGTGCAATGGCTGGGACAAGGCAGGATACCCCTTAACCCCTGATGCAAGCTGGCAATGGTGGATTTGGACACACCTTGGATAAATTAAATCCATTGCACATTGCGCTTTCCACTCGCGGTTTAGATCAGCATAAGATAGAGCCCCGATAGTTCCTGCTACAGTAGTGTCTCCAGGACCGCATTTCGTCATGACGACACATATAGACTCACAAGGTGAAAACAATACTGGCCACTTGTTGTCATACAAACTGCTCGGTATGAGGGCTTTTCTCATGAATACAAAAGATACCATCAAAAACCATCAAGAGCTTTTCACCAACACAGTCCTGGACTGAAATATGCACAGAAATCCCCTACACCGACTGGTGTTTAACCACAACATTAGTTCAAAGCTCATTTCAGTACAGAACCTATTGAAGGTGGTGGACTATTAAAAAAACGCAAAGGGCAGAGGCTGAATTGATAGTCTTTGAAGATGAGATTCCCAAGAAATTGGTTCCTGCTTTAATCAAATGGGTGCCTCTGAGAAATGGAAAGGGTTAATGTTAATATTTCCCCGAATGTATCCCCCCATCCACACACACACACATACACACACTATGTTAAAACTTGCGTTTGTTCACCGGTTTCATTTTGCTCTCTCTCACACTCAAACACACACACACTGAAACACACACACAGACACACAAAGCGATTATCACCAAAGGTACGAACGCCTGCTTGTAGCTGTTCCCACAGGGAAACTAGCTGTACAGCTCCTCCACTCTCATTTTTCATTGTCTGCTTATGATGCCCCATGTGTGCACACTGACTTTCATTTAACCCCTCACAACACACACAAAAACACACACTCACGTGCATGTATGATGCAGACCCCTCCTCTCTGTCTCCATCTCTTCCTCTCTCACACTTAACCACGCGCACACACACATATACGCAAACAGCTTCTCCCTGCACTTCTGCGTTTCATTGCAGCGGCAAAAAGGAAGCTGGATAGGTGCGTTCCCCGTATGCTGCAGCCACACAGTGAGGCTATAAGACTTTAAATCCACTGCTCTTTCCTTCCTTCAGAAACACATGGCTTAAGATAGAAGAGAACAAAAGTATTATAACATCCAGGGCTGTGGTCAATTCAGTAAAGTCAAACACTGTATCAAATGGTCGTGATGGAGCATTATCTTTTTACACAAAGATGAACAAAGGTGAAATAATTGTTTTCATTTGCACTGAGAAAGTGCAGGGTCACCTGGACGAGCACAAATGACGCTGGTAGGGATTCATGGTCAAGGACAATACAGCAAAGTGAACACCTGAAAACAGAAGGGGCACACTTTCCAGCTGAAGGTCTCCTCACTCCCTGGACCACAGTGCTGTTTCAGATGCTGCAAGCTACATCATTTTATATCATGAAAGACTGTGTATGGAAATATTTGAGCTACAAAAGACAAACAACATCTCAACTCTTTTTTCATCGAGACTTGTAGGTTATTAATCATCCCACCCATCTTCTTCTCCACAGGGGGTCAAGTTCCTGCCATAACACTTCCAGCGCAGTGATGTTGTTAACTGTGTTTTTGGAAAGCCCTGGTCTAATTTAACTGGTCTTTTGTTCCGCATCGCTTTGATCATCGTTGTTGTTATTGTTGAATTTTCTGTGCTAAACTAGTTCATAATGAATTGTTTTTTTGGTTGGTTGGCACATCCAAAGATAACAGTAACATTAGTGGCAATAATATGAAACAGTGGATACTGGACAGGACCTTTATATTAACCACAACAAAAAATGATGCACAGAGAATAAATAGTTTCCAACAGCGGGTTAGTGTTGTCTAAGCATTCTCAGTGATGCTAGCAGCATGGCTCTAGAGACAGTAATGTTGGTAAGTCCACCACTTTGCTTCAGACTGAAATATCTCAACAACTTTCAAATGGATTTCCATTACATGATATATACAGATTACATTCACGGTGCACACACAAGACAGACAAAGCTCATGGCACAGCTGTAGACTCTTAGTCCTGTTTTAAGATGGAACCAAGAGTATAGCAGCCATGTCATCCCCCATTGTCTTTGGGAAAACCCTTTTGAAACTTTGAGTTTGGCATTATTGGGATGCCGTCTTGTTTTTTTTATTTTCAACCAGAACATACACAGTGCAGATGAGTGTGGAGCTGGTGGGTGACTTGGACGGTGCTTGGTTTTGGCAGGAAGTAATGGCAGCTTGTCCACAACGTTTCTTGTATTATACCTAAACAATACACTCAAATATTTTTCTGAAAAGATGTTATGCGAGACAAGGGCAATGTAGTAACAGAATCTGGATCTAAATTTGAACAGCAGTGTCTAATTTTACAGTTTGATCTGAGTTTTGATAGACTTCAGTGGAACCCAGGCACACAATGGCAAACAGATCATTAAAATACATGATTCTAAAAACATTTAAGGCAAGAATTAAGCAATGTATTAACAGTATCTTGATTTCTATTTGACCACAACTGCCTAGTTTGACAGTGTGATCTGAGTTTTGTGAGCCCTGTGTGTTGCACAGGACGATCTCACTACGAATGATTTGCCAATCACAAGGCAGCCCTTAATTAATGGACCTTAACTTACAGAATGAACACCATGCTGTATTGAAGACGATCTGAAACGAGCAACTGAGACCATAAACTCTTTAGAAAACTGTTTAATGATGTCATAAATCAAGTGAGAAGAACGGTCATTTTTCCATAAGAGTACATACAATCAGATTGCTTCTTGAAACTGGCAGCGTCGCTCCCTGCTGGCCATTAGAACAAATGCATGTTTAAGCTACTTCCACATTAGCTTTCAGACCTGGAGGCTCCACCCATGATTTAATATACACTCTATGTGTGGAAAACTAAAAACTGTCTTCCAGTGAGGACGAGGTAGACCTCTTACATTGGCGATTTTTAATGGCATCATGTCACATTGGGCACTTTCAGCATAGTAACAAATCAGTGATGTCAGATTTTGGTAAAAGCAACTTTTTATTGTATTTTAAAACTGGCTCATCCTTTTTCACCGCAATTACCTCTTATGTATACTCATACTCTTATGAGAAAGCACTGATATTTGGTTTGCAAGAAAACTCTCAACATTTGGACTGGATTGAGAGAAAAAAACAACCAATACAATAACAGTGTTTGACAGGCTTTCTCCTGCTATACTGTGGAGAAAGATTTATCCAACACTCCTGTTCATTTTATTTAAAATTTACGCATTCAACTAGGAAAAAGCCTCATTGAGACTAAAATTCTCCTTTACAAGGGCGTGTCATTGGTAGCCATACTCAGTGATATGCTGTCAACTTAAAAACAGGTTCACTGAAAAGCCTTTGCGGGACAAAGGAATGAATTAGGCTACTAATTATGGGGTTCAAGACAGACTAATGATATACTAGTTATTTAATAATTGTTATCTTAATGCTGAAAAATTAAACACTGCATTGTTCACATTATGGGCCGAAATGACTGCGAGAGTGGGTAAGGCTAAATGGTGATTTATGAAATCTGCAAAAAGTCTATTTTTAGCTTTCTTACAATATTGTGTATCTCTTTGGCAAATGCAATTTTCCATGTAGTTTCATGAATATGTGAGGCCTCAGGACCTCCTGCAATAATTAATCAAGTAAAAACTTTAAATAAAATCCTATATCTGATTAAAGTTTAGTGTTTTGTGCCAGGGGCAAAGTTTGCACTTATACTACACCTGCTCTGCTGCCCTTTTTCTGTCATCATGATGTGAATGTGTTAACATGTACCGGTGTGTTTGTAGTGTGCGTGTGTGCGTGTGTGTGTGTATATGTATGTACGTACGTGACTGTGCGTGTCTGTGTGTGTGTACTGATTGATGCCTTCCAGGGCAGTAGCGTGATTGAAACACCTCCTCACCATAAAGCTGTCGTGCGTGTGATGGAGTCGCAGGGTCATTTTATGCATCACACCTGTCCCCCTTCCTCCCCGCGCTGACACGCAATCAAATAGGAAAATGGGCATATATGTTTTCCTGGCCTTGAGAGGGCTCGTGCAGAGGGTTGTATGTATGTGTGTGTGTGTGTGTGTGTGTGTGTGTGTGTGTGGGGGGGGGGGGGGGGTTCATGGGTGAAGTGAAGGGAGAAAGAAAAGAGGACATAGAGAAGGTGCAACAAAGAAAGAGATCAGAGATGGTGAATTATTTAGCTGTTAAATACGGGCAATTAAACAAAACACAGTCTTTCCTGCTCTAACTATTTTAGATTGAACTACTCACCTACACAAGCACAGGGTGGTGAAAAGTAGCATTTAGCTGAGAATTGATCTTAAATGAAATTTCAAGGTACTTGTCCGTATTCCGGTTTTACGTACTTCATACTTCTAATCCACTAAGGCAGTGTTTCCTAAACCTTTTTTCTGAGAACCCACTTCTTAAAAATGACGAACCATCATGACCCAAGTCACAATTAACCTTATCAGTGAATTCTGGGAAGAATTCAATGTTCATGTTCAGTGCATAAATTAACTTGACTAATCATTTTTACTGTCATTTCCTCAACACCCTTTACTATCTTGATGCTTTCTGACAATATATACACAGAAATAAATTCATTTAGGCTGAGTTAACAGGCCATCTCATTGTTTTTACTTCAACAATATAGGACATTTTAGCATAAATGAGACAAAATCAGTGCATTTAGGTGGAACTGACAGAGTCTAGTTTTTTTGCTCTCATCAGTAAAACAGTTAACACATTGCACACAGATGCAAATCTTAAATTTGCAGAATTTCCTTTACAGTATCTTATTTATTTGGGGACCCAAATAAAGTCTCCTGTGACCCACCTGTGGGTCCCGACGCAGTGTTTGGTAATGACTGTGCTAAGGGAAGGTATTTATGCTAATGCTATTTTTGACAGTTACCAATTAGCCAACTTTTTTAGACTAAAACTTACTTTCAAAAACATATAAAACAAAATCACAATAAAGAAAAAAATAAAAAAAATTTTTAGATGAAGTAATTACACCATTACAATGTTTCTAACATGATAGTGCATCAGTAATAATGTCAAAACAATAGAATATGAATATAATACTCAATATAATACAACTATTTTTTGATAATTTCAATAAGAAAAAGTCAAAGAAAAAAAAAGAAAGTCATGTTATCTCAATGAAAAACGTCTCCTCAAAGCTTGTGACAAACAAAAATGAGCCAACAAGGTGTTTCCCAGGTTACCTTGTGTAGTGAGCTCAAACAGCAACAAAAAATCTGCTGGTGATGGAGACAGAAAATTAACGCACACAGGGAAAAGTACCTGTGGTTGAAGCCGCCCTTGTCAAGTGGATTAATAATGCCTACAGTCATGTAATGCCCCCTTGAGCAGGCCCTTGGCGAGGTGTATACTGTACTGTATTATAATGTATTAGTATTAGACACAGTACAAAAAAAACTATTGACAAATATTAACAAAGTGTGCTTTTTTCCATTCTTTTTTTCCAAACCATCTTTAATGCTCACATTTCTATCCTCCCGACTGTGACTGGACATTTGCCTGCAAATCATATGATATTTCACTCTAATACCGACTCATTGTGAAAGAGAACAGACCTGTGTGCTGAGAAACATTTGGGAAACCAGCCCCTTTTCTAAAAATAGCCCAGAAAGGCCTCTAAAATAATGACCCTGGCTGGCTGCCGTAGTGTCTAAGGCTGGCAAGACAAATGACATCCATTCCCGCTCGGTACCTTTAATCAGCTTGTGATAATTAACGCCACACTCCATTGGCCAAACAAATATCTTTGTCAAGGTGCTCGTTGCTGTACACGTTCTTCTCCTGTTCTCATAGACAAGATAACAAGCAGCCTTTAATTGCCTTAAATTTTGTGTAGTGGTAGTATCATAGACTTTAGTCTATGGTGCTGTAGTCACCCTCTGTTTCCCTCCCTTATTCCTCCCTCTTTCCCTCCTTCCCAACAAGTACATAAAATATTTCATCACGCTGGTGGGCAGTGGTAGTGGCATCAGACTTTAATAAAGTGAACGACCTTGTGGGATTGCAGAGGGGATAGATTAAGTTTGCCTTCCCTACTGGCAGAAGCAGACACCTCTGTGGGGTTTCTTATCTGGAGCTTTACTTAATTACCTGCTTTAATTCTAACATTCTCTAAAATGACCCCTCGCCACGATGAGACAAGCTGTTTTAATTAAACAAATGAATACGTCGCTTATCGGGCGGGATCAGAGCTCTCGTTTGTCACAGTAACAGTTAAGGATGCCGCCGATGATCACGTTATCTGAGACTTGGCCTGGGTTTCACCACACACAGAGGAAGGAGCAGCCGATGCTATCTGCTTACTGTATGTGCTACTGTAGAGATTCGGAAGATTACAAACAGGCCCATTAGATATAGCAGACATGTCCACTTAGTCACATTGTAATCTGATGAGATTCATAATGTAGCTATGCATCCCTTACCATGCTGGTAAAAAGGTTTACAGCCCACAGCAGCGAAGTCAGACAGGAGAGGAGAAAACGTTGTGAGAAATAAACATAAGAGAAAAAAGGAAAAGTACAACAAACCAAAAGAAAACCAAAAATAGTCCACAGCTATTCCCAAAGTCACTGACAGTGGCCAGCTTGTTTATGGTAGTTATATAACAATATTTTAGAGTGTGCAGAGGGTTCCTGTGCAGTGCTGCCTGACCAAATTTAATGGGAGAAGTGTCAGAGAAGCCATTATACCAGCAGGGGCACGCACAGCCCTATTACATATGGCTGCTGGCTGCTAATGTGTATTAGCAGGAGACAGAGGAAGCAAGGTGAAGATAAGTGATTTTGCAGTAGCTGGCTAAGTAGGACAAAGGAGGGAGGGAGTGTGTTAGGGAGGGTGAGACAGAGAAACGAGATCAGGAATGGTCAGTACCAGGACCAGAGTGAGAATTATTTTGGAGTTACTTATTTGCTGCGTAGAGGTGCAAAGAAGTGCAGGCTTAAAGAGAAGTTATCGAGACCACACTGCGAAACGTTAAGGTCACAACGAGCGCCTCTGTGCAATCTGTAATATCAGTGTTCCTGACCAAGACGTTAAAGGGACAGTACACCCCCAAAATCAAAAATAGATATTTTTCCTCTGTTCTGTAGTGTCGGTTATGCATCTAGAATGTTTTGGTGTGAGTTGCTGAGTTTTGGAGATATTGGCTGTAGAGATGTCTGCCTTCTGTCAAATATACGCGATGGAACTAGATGGCACTCGGATGTGGTGTCAAAGCACCAAAACAATATATATGTTAAAAAAGCTTAACAACAATGTCTCCTTCCAATATAATCAATGGAGTCCAACAGAATCATCAGGAGACACCCTTCAGTCAACTAAGATTCATCCAGTTGAGCAGTTTTTTTTTTTCATCAGTCAGTGTGCATTACAAAAACAAGATTAAACAGATAGAGTCTTACAAAATACAGCGATAACATTTGAATGAAGAATTATAAATAAGAGGAAATCATAAAGATATTTTTACATCAGCTGGCACACTTATTTAAAAAAAACCTCTGTGACAACATGTGTTGCGATTAACTGATGAGAGAAGGTGAAACGAGTGGTTCTGCTCTTGTTTTTTTTTAGCTTCGCTATTGTACACAAAGCAGTGTAACAGTATGACAGGCTGTAAACTTTACAAAACGAGTCTCAACATTACCACAAACCTCAAAACTAACTGTGACGGAAGCAAAAATGAGTGATAGAAACACAGTGCAGGTGACACGCTGTCAGCCACTTCACACCAGCACACAGTGGAGGCAAGTAAAGCTGTAAAGTAAAGTTTGCTTGTGCTTGTATTTACCACTGATAGGCTCAGATTGTTATTATAAGTGGATGGCAACATTTTGGAAAGGAGAATGATAAGTTTTGTTCAACCAGAAACAGCTGTATTATTGCTCATGCCAATTTCACCAGGCTCCCTTTGCAAAGCTGTAATTTTTAACCCAACAGAAACAAAATAACACTCACCACAAATGTCTTGGTTTGTCTTTCCTCTGTTCCAACTTGCAGAGCATGCAAGGCAGGTGACAGCAGACAGTGGCTGCTCGATGGCGAGCCAGAATTTTATACCTGAACTGTGGGAGGATGCACATTTTTACTTTTACTGATTGTGTGAAAATCTGTATTCACATCACAGATGATGAAGGAAGGTGTTGAAACACAACCCTAACTAGTAAAACATATTTATGTGGGCTGATACAAGAATTTAGTGGGGTACACTGGACTGAAAAACAAATAAAAAAATGTTTTTATTGGACAGTCAAATCTAATTCAACTGAAAAAAAGAAATGTAAAAAGTAAGGTACAGCTCTTGTTCCTACATAAAACTGCTCACAGCAAGGTCTGTGGATTACTTTGAGTAACTGAGTCATGATTTCTAGAAAGAGACATTGCTGTCAGTTTTTCAAATGTATTTTTTGATGCCTTGTGCACCACAAGCTGAGTGCCATCTAGTTCCATTATATGAGAGAGAAGGCAGACATCTCTTAGGCCGATATCGCCAAAACTCGGCAACTTACACCAAAACTATCTAGATAGATAAATGGCACTACAGTAAAGAAAAAAAAATATGTATTTACGGTGTTGTTGAGCAGGGCATTAATTCTCACTGTAACCGCTTGTTCAATATAGAATATTGGAGAAAAAAAAAGCAATCCAAATCTTATAAATCAAAACAAGACTGCTGGAACATCTCAAAACACCAACCACTAAAACAAGGTGACAGCCAGTATTTTCTGCTGGTTAATAATTTAGTGGAGGATTGAAGGCTGCTCTTGGCAAGAAAGTGTGAGTTTGCTGTGTTTGTGTCTGTCAGCAGCAAAATTCCAAACATTGTATTTTCCGACTGGAAGGGGGCACCTTGCCCAGCCAAGGAATCCCAAATGCACTGAAAAATGTAGAGCTGCGTGCCTCCCTGCCAAACACATTAGCTCTCGTTCTTTATTTAAGCCTTTGTCAAACTATCTGTGGTACTTCACTCACACAGCCACTCTTTTCAAGGGCTAACTGGCCAAGTTTGGCCACTCGACACCAGTGGTGTAAGAGTGCGCTGGTATTAAAGGAGTGAGGAGGCTCCTCAGCTTGGTCTCTGACAGCCCCCTTGAACTCTGTGGGCCCGGTGATAAAGTGGCTTGATGAGTGGGCAATCTCTGTCTGCCAGCTGCTGGTCTGGCCAGGGGAGCTGGGAAGGTGCCAGACTGAGTGAAGACCCACTCCATACAAACAAAAACACACATGCACACACACAGACGCACAGTGAAATTTGTATGGATGCTAATATTATTTGTACTTGCACAGCCACATATGTCTGGCCCATACCTGCATGTGTGCACTGACCAGACACACATATTCAAACACTTCCAAATATTGTGTACACTGGTCTGCAATGACAAACACACAAAAGCAGACATATTAAGACACTGTTGTGGCAAACACAGTTAATGTATAGATATTTAAAGTGCTGATCAAATGCAAAGTCAACTTTAACACCAGCCTCCAGCCCAGTATCAGACCAGAGGTAGACCGGTGGATGTGACGTCACATGTCCTCAAGGAGAGACGGAGGCGGGGGTCTTAAGTGCAAATTCCCACAAGAGTAGTCACTGAGTGTGTGTGAATTTCAATATTTAAATCCCAGTCCCACATCAAAAAATCATAACAAATTTGAACTCCGACCTGCCAACTGAATGCATCAAAAAACATTTCTATTTATATATTCATTCATTTTTACAGCCGGCTGAACAGAATGCATCACTGAGTCCCTATGCCTTGACTCTATAGACTCTGCATCTCTGCCTCCATCTCTTTCTCCACTACGAGCCCATGCCCAGCACCCACAGCCCAGAGATTACTGCTTCTTGTAAATATTCTTTCATGATTAGTTTCGAAGATGTTTCCTCTCAGGAAAAGGTAAGCTTTTAACAGAACTCCATCTGAAATGTTTAAAGAGATTTAACTGTTGAAATAAGATTGGGATATCCTAACAAATATTTAATGGATTTGCAGGAAATATTATACAGACATTGAATGATTCCTAGACTATAAATCCTTATAACTTTGATGATCCCCTGGCTTTTAGAGTGAAATGTCTCCACAACTATTGGATACATTACCATGAAATTTGGTACAGGCATTTATTTTCCCACTGGGATTAACTGTAATAATGATCCCTTAACTTTTCATCTGATGCCATCATTTTTTATTTGGTTTATGATGATATACCTTCAAAACTGTCTGAAAGGATGTTGTTGCGGAAACACTTTTCTATTGTACCGACAGTATATATTTTAAGTTTACCCAGTGTGGCTGCCTGCATGGGCCATGTAACACTTCAGGTGTTTTTATTCCACTTGAGAGCAAAGATACTCCAATTAAAGGAACTACACATATCACAGCGTTTTATTTCAACCACATAATGATGAAACTGTTTATTTAGATCCTCATTAAGTACGAAACACAAACCAACCAGAAAAAGTAATTCTAGCTTGGCATATTATATATTATTTTCACAAATAAATGAGAGACATTTCAATCACAGTTCTCTTTGACAGGCTGACTGATGATCAGGAGGTGAGATTTATGAGAGATAACAACAACATGAATCCTGCCATTTGCTCCATGCATATTCAGGTGTCATCAACTTGTGGATTTTAACTAGATTAGAGGTTTGTGTGTTGACATTCATGGCTTTCAAACTGAGCAGGGAGCTTTCTGGCTGATTGCACCGACATGTCAGCTGATAATTCAGGAAGTAGAATACACATGAGTAGATTGGACGCCATTGTTCACTAAATGACGAGATCTGTCTTCCTCTCCGCCTCTTTAATTATCTTCCTCGGTTATAATTACACGTGTGAAGGTCCAGAGGACAATCACTGTTGTGCTGTTCTGTCTGCTAACTCAAGTTAGATGAGATAGGCAGGCGATACTGTAGAGACTGACACTGGCTGTTAATGAAGGTTACTGTCTGCTATTTCAAAATCACAAGCATTCATTATGAGAATAACACAAAATCTGCATAAATCATTCTGAGTCATTACATTTGATTAGTAGTGCTACTGTATACATCTGCTACTGCACTGAGATATATATATATATATATATATATATATATATATATATATATATATATATATACATATATATATATATAATATTACACTGTAAAAGGAAACAACAACACAGTGGAGTATGACTGAGTCAAAATAAAGTTACATACATTACATATTTAAAATACAAAATTTGAGTAGCTGTACTTTGTTACAGTTTAAAATGGTGGCATTCTGAATACAGTTACTGTCTTCAGATTTAATATCTAGGAGGCAAGCATTTCCCACAAACAGGTTATTTAAAAGTGCACAGCCAGGACACTGTCAGGAATACATTTTTGGCATGGAAATATAAAGTGCATTTTACTACACACATAGTCAAGAAGGCTATAACATTACTGTGCAATGTCACCTACCAAGCTGCTTTCAACATCAAAAGACTCCACATCTAATTTAATTGAAGCACCATGAGGAATTTTTTTTTTGTTTTTTTGTCATGCTAGTGTCCTATGTCATGCTAATGAGGGTCTAACGTTAATGACAGAGGATGTAGTATATTCCCAACTGTGATAACTACATTCATACCGTTTTTACACAAATATTAGTGCATTCATGCTGTTTTTTTTTTTTAAAGTAGACATATTTGCCTTTCTTTTTCTGATGGAACGCTGGGAAGACGAGACTCATCTCATGTGAGCAGAAGAGCAGAGAGAAAAACGATTTTAAAAGTATGTTCAGCTCTCAGTACTTTTGTAGCTTCTAACTGAATGTCTGATCTGATATTTAGTATCTCTCTTGTGTTGCTGTTTGTACTATCAGCAAGATGTATTTAAAGTACTCCAAAGTAATTACAATATGTTACTCGAGTAATCTAACAGAATACATTACAAATTACATTTCAGGGCATATATTCAGCGATCTATAGTGGCATATATTTTAAAAGACTGTCTTTGTATGACGGTAATTGTTCCTCAAAATCCACAATATTACCACCCATAAACAGCTGACAGTTAGGACACACTGGAGGCTTTCATTAAGAATAGCGATGACTGAGAACAGTGAGTGACCTGGGGGTCCTTAAGCAGCCTTGTAATTCTCTCTTAATGAAGCCGATGAATAAATGATTTGAGGCGCTGTGCATGAGGAGTCTGATCCCCCGTCAGCATGTCTCCGTGGGGTTAGTAGGAACCTCGGGGGAGTCCTCTCCTCCTTCCTCCTCCCCTCCACCTCCTCCTCTGTCCTTTAATCCCCACTTTTTTTTGCAGCCGTCCCCTCTCCTCCATTTGCCTTTCTCACCTACAACCCTTCTCCCTCCCCCTCACACCTCTGCCTCCTCCTCTCTCCACATCCCTCCTCCCCTTACTGTCTGTGATCCTAATCTCCTCTAAAACATCTTTTCCTGGACTGTGGGAGTTGGCAGATAGTGAAGGCCACCGTCAGACTCTGACTGACTCATCCCGTCATAAACAACTGGTGGGTGTCGGCACGCTGGCGGCCCTCCAGTTTCAGACACGCTCGTTTTGACAGGTCATTTTTTTATGATGCTGATTGTTATTTTCCCTGTTATTGTTTTTCTTCCCCGTGACTTCAGATGGGGGGTAAAAGTGCAACTCTCTGAGATCAGGCAATCTTACTCTCTGGGACAGAAAACAAAGATGACAGTAATAAAAAGGAGAACCAATTGCTTTTTCATTTCATTTCCACTGGGAAATCAGGCTGAGGGAGGCATAAAGGAGCTATAATAATAAAGTTTAAGAAAAGGGCCTATGGCTTTCCATTCCCTAAGCAAACCATGAGCAGTAGCCACCATGGACAGTATAGTTGCTCAGGGTCATCTGTGTTATTGGAGGGAAGGCAAGCAAGCAGTGGGAGCATGTGTGGGAAATAAAAACTTCAGGCTATACAGGACTATCTTGTGCCAAGAAACATAGTATGGAAAAATCCAACAATGTGTACAATTTCCTTCATTCATTTTTTTTAAGTGGCCATATCATGCTTTTGGGGTTTTTCTTACATATCTTTTTATTCATGTAACAGGTCTGCAAAGTCACAAAGACCAAAGTCCTTGCAAAAGGAAATTACTCACTCCAGAAAATACTCCTTCTGACCAGCCTGAAACCCCTCGTTTGTAATCCAGCCTTTGTTCTGTTACTTAGTGACATCACTATCTAACACATTTGCATTATGGTCAACTAGTTTGGAAAGTAATTTTGAATGGGTTTGGGGCCTTAAAGCTCAGTTCAGACCAAAGACTCGCAATGAGATGAGTTAAAATTTGCAGTGTGCCGGTTTGCAACATTCTGAAAAACTGGCAGTTTATACCAATACAAGTAGACGTGATATCATTTCCATCACAATGACTCTCTGTACTTTAACCCTAACTGCTGGCTACTCAGGCTTTTTTTTGTTGCTGGATATAATTTGTAGCATCTTAAAACTTCAATGAGCACAGTGATAGTGAGTTATTTGCTACAGTTGCAATTCTAGTATTGATTAAACAGTGAAAATATGAAAGGCTTGTGCATAGGGAGTATGGTTGAGCAAAGGGAGAAAGAGAGAGAGTGTGTGCAGCTGTCGGTGATCAAGGTAGAGACTGGATATGGTAAGGGCGCACTAGCAGAATGCCGGTGAGTCAGGGAAATAAAATGTTATTTTCAGATTTTTTTGACAGCGGTTATGTTCTCAGCATAAATAAACATCCCCGCACACCACCCCACACCTGAGTGTCTGAGTGTGGCCTAAAGCCTTGTGTCCTATAGACATCTCTATTCCTCAAACAAATTGATAAGATGATCTTTTCTTTGTCCAAAACTCTGCCATTACTGACAATTTGTTGCTGGTTTTGCTACGAGCTGACTGGCTGTTGAAACAAGTGACCTGCCTTATTTTCCCAAACCAGTCACTGGCGACTTGACAAGCTGACTTGCAGGTGATGCCATCAGCTGGCTTGAGTCGAGAGTCAAGACGGGCCAGTTCACACCACTGCAACTTCTCCCTGCAATGTTCTAAAAAGTTTTTGTCTTGTTGTCAATCTCGGGTCTGACCTGGGCTTAGGCAGACAGATGTTAAAATGTTTCAAACAGAGGGTGAACAGAGGTGCTCGAGGTGCCCAAAATAAAAGTATGAGCTTGAAAATTACCATAATATGGCCACTTAAAGAAGATGAAAACCTATCTCCTCCATTTTCTCCTGTTTCATGCAGACGACAAGAAAAAAAAACTGACAAAAGGTGACAGATGAAAGAAGACCCCGCGGGGATTTACATGTAGGCCAGATACAAAATTCAGGTAAGCTATTAGGGTCTGCTCTCAAAAGCTGATGCTAGTAGTTAACATAATTCTACTTAACCAGAGTGTTTTTTAACAGTGCATCATTCTATGCTGTGGCATCGTTATATTGCTCATTACAGTGGCACATAGTGCAGCTATCTCCGCATGAACATCCAAGTTAATGGGCCACAATAAAGACACCACTGTCTTCATTTTATGGCTCAGTTTTCTAATGGCCTACTTGGCTTTCTTGCCTGTTCTCTCAAAGGAGTCATCTAGGTCTCTTTAAGACCTCTGATATTCTCAGCACACTCTTTCCTCCTGGCCCGTGTCTCCCTCCATCCATTCCTTCACTCTTCCTCATCCCTACCCCCCTCAACTCCCTCCATTCCTGACAGCTATACGCAGCCTGCGGTAGCCCAGGGCCTTTTCCTGTGCCTTTAGTTTCATTAGCGGGCCCCAGATGCTTAGCTGCTTACAAAATTATGAAGGGCCAAAGCCAACCGCCTCCAGATGGGACCCATCTATATTCAGATGAGCTGTTTCCTCACATTCAGAGCAATCCCACCCTGATGTCCTACAGTGTCGTCAACAAACATGCTGACAAACACAAACACAAGCGAGTACAAACAGATGCACACATTCACAGAGGAAGCCGTGCGCACATGCCGTGCACACACCCAGGGCCACCCAGGCAAAAACACACACAAACACACACACCGCCTGGTTGGGTGGCTTCACGCTCTCTCTATAGGAAAACAATAGCTTAGCCGGTGCACTGTGGTTTGTGCTGTCAGCTTAAGCTTTTATCCTGTATTGTGTGGTGGACAGTGATGCAGGCAGATTTTTTTTTTTTTTTAAATGGCCATTTTACGAATAGACTGAGAGACTGACAATTCAACTGTGGGCTCGCTCAGATGATTTGAATTATTGGGGAAACGACTGAAAACATCACCACAACAAACAACTCTGTCATCACAAAGGCTACAGCTGGATTGATGCTAAAATATCAACCCCGTCTCCTAGAAATTATATTTATACGCAACTAATTTGCAATGGCAAATACGTTTTAAGGGAAACTTAATGTTTTGTAGTAACATAATGCCGAAGTGTTGTTGTTAATTAACGTACCTGGCAAGTGACAAAAATGTTAACACTGAATGTATGAGTAAAATCTTCACTGACATGTTCCATTCCATTTCTTGCAATACACTATAACTGCTACACACTATTCAATTGCATACAGTACAAAGACAAGATATTTAATGTTCAAACTCATTAACTTCATTGCTTTTTCTAAATAGACACTCTCACCCTTTCTTTCAACAACACTGAGTAAGTGTTTGGAAACTGAGGACAGTAATTGTTGAAGTTTTGAAAGTGAAAATCTTTTTTATTCTTGCTTGATATACGACTTCAGGAGCTCTACAGTTTGGGGTCTCTGATGTCATATTTTATGTTCTCATAATGGGGAGACAGGTCTGGACTGAGGACAGGCCAGTATAGTACCCGAATGTGAACTGAAGAAACACCAGAGGCAGACTTATTGTTTAGCCTAGAGGTTACAATGTCAATGATTCCTGAGAACAATTTGAATTTTTGTGTCAGCACATCTCAGACGAGCTCGTGCCCAGAGAAGTCCACGGCGTTTGTGGATGTTGTTGATAATGGTTTTCACTTTGCATGGTAGAGTCTTAACTGGCATTTGTAGATGCAGCGACAAACCGTGTTTACTGACAGCTTTCCAAAGTGTTCTCAAGACCATGTAGGATCCTTTGTACGGTTTTGTGCATTTTTAATGCAGTGCTGCCTGAGGGGTCAAAGGTCACAGACATTCAATGTTGGTTTTCAGCCCTGCCCTATACACGAAGAGATTTCTCTAAATCTTTTAATGATATTGTGGATTTTAGATGGTGAAATCCCTCCATTGCTTGCAGTTTTGTACTGACAAAGTTTGTTCTCCAACTGTTGAACTATTTGTCCATGCAGTTTTCTGCATAGTGCTGAACTTCACCCCATGCTTGCTTATGAACGACTGAGCCTTTTGAGGATGCTCCTTTAAAGCTCCAGTAGGCAACATTGTTTTGGTATAACTGAGAAATAATTTTATAAAAAACTTTCAGCAAAATTGTAAATCTGGTGTTCTGAGAGAGAACTAGACTTCTGCACCTCCTCTATGGCTCTGTTTTCAGCATTTAGAGAATCTGTCCTGTGACGGTAGACGTAAACCAATAACAGGTCTTTTAGGACCTGGGGGACTCCTCCTCCTAGTGCACCTGCGTGTGCACGTTCCTTTGGTGAGACTCTGAGTCAATGACAGAAACTACTGCAGAAAAAGTAGCTATAAAAAGGCATTATATAAAGAGAAAAGAGCCTAATGAGCAACATCCTCAACCCAGGAGTTTGTCAGTTCCTTGGTTACTTTCACCTTCAGTTGTGTTCATTTACGTGTATCACAGAGCTTTGCCGAGGTTTCAACCTTCTGCAGCAACAATGAAGAAATCATGGAGTCGCGGACTGGCCAGAGGAGAGCGTCCTGCCTCTCAGCCCTTCTGTAGCAGTGATTCACAGAATAATTACAGATGTGCTGACCAGCCAGATGAGAGCTCAGAGTTTATTTAAAACTTTGGGATTAAAAAGTGGATTTATCTTCATGTTTGCTTGTAAACCTTCTTAAAGAAAGACTTTTTTAAAAGGCCCTTTATGTTCAGCTCTCAGTACTTTTGTATCTTCACTCTGAATCTTTATGTTTTTAAATGAAGTTTGTCTCCTCTGTCTGTGTTTTCTGTTCTCAGGTGTCTGTTTTATTACATACAGCTGATGTCTGTCAGTCTGTGCTCCCACACAATAACCTCAGTAAACTGTTGCTTATGCTCATGAAGGGCGTGTTGCTCGTCTATTGGGAGGGGCTCAGGACACAGAAAACGAAGCCAAACTCAGATGAGACTCAAAAATCAACTGTTTTCAGGCTTTCTACTGACTGTAGCTTTAATCCACAATCATGATACAACTGTTCTACCTGTTACAAATTACCTTTTGAATGTTCCAAACAGGTGGGTGGTTTTTTAGCATTCCACAACCTTCACTTTTTGTTCACTTTCAGTCCGAACTTTTTTGGAATGTGCTGCAGGCATTAAATACAGTGTGTATATTTACAAAAACAATAAAGTTTAACAGTTTAAACATGAAATATCTTGTCACTGTACTCTAAACTACTGAATACACGTCAAAAAATGAAGTGCAAATCATTGCATTCTGTTTTTATTTACGTTCTACACAACATCACAACATTTTTGGAGTTGGGGTTGTAAATTACCACAATGTAATTATGAAAACAATTTAGTAAGACAGGCAGGATTAAAAATATTAGATATTGTGATGAGGTGTTGATTGATGGATAACCTATGTGGAAAATTTTCGTATGGCAGTTGGGGCTGTATAAAAACATTGGATAAACAATAACATGATAGCCTTTTATGCAAGCATTAGTGCAATGAGCACCAATTCATAACTGTGTGTTTGATGTTATAGTAGGATGTATATTCCATGGATAGTCGACTGGGCTAGCATAGCAATCATAGTAATCTTTCTTCATTTTTTTTTCTCTTTCTTCTCGACATCTTTTCCCCTTGTAACTTTAACTCTGCTCTCGTAATTAAATCACAGTCGTGAGTTTTCAGACAATCAAATCCCCCGAACTTCACACTCCATTTCACCGCTCACATCTCTGACACCCAGATGCATTCAAGCAGCACAGAGAGGAGACCAATTTCAATACAATCATACAAGCAACACATCCATGAAAGCGCCCTGACACACACAAAACACACGGTGAAAGCACAGAGAGAGAGAGATGTGGGAGATGCTAAAATGACAGCGAGCTAAGACAAAGTACTGTTGAGAGCTAATGGAGGTTGTGTGTTTTTGACTCTTGTTTGCCTCATGCTGACGTGTATCTACACAGAGAAAGTTTATGTGTCAATGAGAGGAGACCAAGAAAGTCACTGAGAAGAGGTGAATGCAATTAGGAGACGAGGAGGATTTCTTCAAGGATCCATTTTCAGAAGGAGGAGGAGAACAGTTTTGTGGGCCTGCCAGCCACAGATACTGACCGTGCTGAAGCATCTGCAGAGCTGGAACCTGAGCCACATCACTGTTGACTTGAGCTGAGCCATCTGAATTCATTACCATGTCTGACACACACACACACACACACACACACACACACACACACACACACACACACACACACACACACACACACACACAGACTCCTGTCTTGGGCAGAATGCAGATATCAACCAGTCCTACAGAGCGTCCTAATATGTCCCGTAAACACCTGACAGCATGGCTTTGTGGAATCGCTGAGATACCCATAATCCTTTAGTTGGAGTCACGGGGTCAACTCGCCATCGTGCTGAGCACACCCAATAAGCTTCAAATAGCCTATAGCCAAGCATCAACACCCAAAACCCCATTGCAGTATTCTGTACAGCACGCAGGCCTGGCTTTTTTATATATGCAATGTAAATCCAGCATGGGGCAAGGAGCCCAGGTGTATAAAAATACTTAAGGACCAGCTACCGAAGAATTTGTCTTTGTGGCACGCTGGGCTCGCGACGACAAAACATTTTGCAGTGTTCATGAGATCAGGCTGCCTGAACAAAGAGGGGTGAAGGTGAGGTCTTCCGCCTACAATACTAAAAGCAGCCGCTGACTTACAGTACAGTAATCAGGGGACTGCTGGCTGCAGAAAAACTGCAACGCCTCACCTAGTTCATTATAAGATGACACAACCAATTTGTACCTCTGCCTGCTGCAATCTACCAAATCTCCCCTGACAAAAGCATTTAGATTAGAGCGCTTTCAGGGAGGGTTGCGCTGACATGCGTACCCAGCCTGTAAAAGGGGAAATGAAGTGCCTTTTTAATTCTCCTCCAGGCAAACATAAAACTGTCCAGGTAAGTCATTTGTGGGTTGAATGGAGAGCCAGAAGCAAGTTGCTTCTCTGTCGCAATACCCTCGCTTTTTCTCCTTTTCTGCCACCCTTTTCTCCGCAGGAAACTGTGCGCAAACACGTGCTATTGTGCACAAATGCAGCACACGCACACACACATCCTTATCCTCATCTAGAAGATTATTAATCTATTTGTTACGTTTTGTCCCATTATTTCTCCCACATAATCCTCTTTCACTTCCTTTGGCAGCATGCTAATGAGTTTCTGTGAACAAGGAAGCTGCACGTGCTGTTGATTGTTCTGATTGGCGCTTCTCTCTCTCTCTCTCTCTCTCTCTCTCTCTCTCTCATTCTCTCTTTCCTCTGACTCCCCCTCCAGTTTGTCCAACCCAGATGAATAAAGACTCCCAGATGGAACAGAAAAGTGGAAATGGGGAGAGGTGCCATTTCATCTAATAAAACAGAGCTTTGTGATCACTTTTCCTCTTTCAAGTCTTTAAAGACAACTGGAGTGAGGTGGAAAGGGAAAGTAATTGCCCCGGAAGATGAACACACCACTCCAGATTTTGGCTTGAGTTACCAAATCACTTTCACAGCTACAGTACATCAGGTATTCTCTTTTTCTTCCTCCAAATATTCGCTCAGATTCATACATCACTCCATTTCCTCTCGGCGGTCGAACTGGTGACAGATAATTAGGTGTGTGTGCTTGTGCCTGTGTGTCTCTCACTTTCTCCTGCGCTTGGTTTTTATTAAAAGATTTTGTCCATCTCCCTTATCGCACAGACAATGTTGACGGAGAGGGAACATCATATATAACATTTTTTTAATCTAAGAATCTTATATGAAACCCATAGACTGTCTGTCGGATGATTGCTACGGTTCCCACTTCAAAATGGGCTCGAGAGCGAGGAAACAGCACAGAACACAGTCTCTGTTTTAAATTAAACACACGCAACCACGCAGAGATACAGGCCTCAGGCACGGTATAGGTGTAATAAAGATTATGTTACAGTAAAACATCGTGAAATTGAGAAACATGGATGTGAAAAGGCAGTAAAGCTACTCTGGTCTCTGGAGGAAGACAGTGGATGTGTAAAGCCATGGCTGACAATCCATTTCTTTCCTTTAGCCTCGAGTCTACACTCTTAGAAATAAGGGTTCCAAAATAGTTCTTCCTGAAGGGCTGGGGTTCTACCAAGAACCATTTGTTTCTGAAAACTCCTTTTGTGAAAAAAGGTTAATCAAGGGTTCTTTGTAAGACTAAGGATTCCATTAAGAACGATTTTCATCCAAAGAACCCTTAGGAAGAAAGAACTCTTTAAGGATTGTTGAAGGCATGAGTGTTAGTGGATTCCAGATACAGAAAAACAAATCTTTTAACAAATTTATTTTGATGTTTTTCTTGTGTTTCTACCTCATCTATAGAATATAATTAGTGTTTTTGCTGAACCGTCTGAAGACAAGAGGGTTATAGGTGAAACCCTGAAAAGGGTATATTTAAATCGCCCTGAGTGGGTTCTAGAGGAACCCCTTGAAATGTAAAAGGATTCTCGGAAGAATCCCCAGAGCGGGTTCTGGGTGGAACCATTACATCATAGATGGGTTTTCTGTAGATCCTCTCATATAGGCCTTTTCCACAAACATGGAACTGGCCCCAAAGGTGGTTCCAAAAAGCAGGCTTTCCTTAGGAACAAAGTCAGCATGTCATATTCTACAGGTCGTTGTGCATTGCATACCCTTTGTTGTTTACAATGGTTCCGCTCAAAACTGGGTAGAAAATGGCTTTTGGTGGGTTCTAGATAAAACCCTTGTAATATGAAAGGGTTCTTGATAGAACCCGCTGGGTGGGTCCTTGCTGGCAGTCTTAGAAGGTGGAAAGGCTCTGGGTGTAACCATTTCATAGATATGTTCTCTGTAGAAGGGGTGTCAGTGGAACATTTCACAGATTGTTCTAGGAGTAACCGTTTATGTTGGGTTGTAAGAAGAACCCCCTGAAAGGACTCCAGGTAGAACCTTTATAAAGGGAACCAAAAAGGTGTTTCCTATGGGGACAAGTTGAAGAACCCTATACAGTTCCAGTTAGCACCTTTATTTCTAAGAGTGTAACGAGTATGACCAAAGGGAGATGAGCAAAGAGGGAAATAGGTGAGACACTAAATATCAACATGAATTGGTTGCAATATAAGTCAACAACTACACAGGGAATTTATTTATTTCAATACACTGTGTTTTAATACTAAACAAGCATCTCAGACGTTGTATCATACCACTGAGACTCTTGTTCGAGCAAATAATCTTTGTTATTACATTCTAAAGACACTATATAGTTGTGATTTGTCTTGTCTTATGTAGGAAACCAGGACTTTTCTGTTTATATTTCCTCTGTGTATACTTACATGTGTGTGACCGTGTACATGTGTGTCTGTGTGTGTGATTCAGGTCAGTGGATATGGTGGTAGTTGTTAACGCTGGGATGGGGGCAGCAAACTGGGGGTCGCTTGATGTTTTTATGAAGCGAGTCTGTTTGGAAATGATTCGTTAGTCCGGGTTTTATTGCTCAAATTACCCGCGCCGGTCCTTGTCCTGTTTGCCCTTAATTAACAAGCGTTCAATTCCCCTAATAATTAGCATAAGCTATTAGCTATTTTACATCACTCTTCATTTGTCGACAATTAAAAGGTCTATTATTAAAAGGCATGGCACATGGTTAATTGGACAAAGTGGCTCAGCGGCGAGGGAAGAGGGGAGAGCGGACTCGCTGAACGAAGGAAGGAGTCAGAGTGGAAGTCTGCAGTAGTTCTCGCACAACCTTTACAGTCTGTCTGTCTTCAATTTGCTGCCTGACACTCTGTCCTCAAGAGAGAGACCATCTCCCTCACTACCGTCACACACTCACTGCATTCGGACCCAAGACAGCACGGCTCAGGAGTTTTTTTTTTTTTTTAAAGGCTGACAAGTACAATTTTCTTCATACTGCGAGACCTATGTGCAATATGTGTCTGCTGTTTTGGTCATTTTCTGTTATTTTTCTGATTTGTGTCAAATTCTTTTTAATAAAAAGAACTTTATAATATAAATACACTAAATATACAAAGATTCGTATTGATGAAATGAGAGCGGTTTTCAAACTTAGTTTTGCCCTCGAGCAAAATATTTCCCTAAGCTAAGGGGTTCAGTTTGAAGCGCTGCATAAAGCCTCTTAGGTTGTCTCCTTGCTTAAGGCTTTCACAGCAGTTTCTGTCATAACACAGCACATATGCACTTCGAGTACCATGGTTACACTTCACTCACATCAGTCTTTAATGTTACAAAACAGCATAATTGTCAGGTGTTTGCTAGCTTAGCTAGCACATTTAGATAGCCTGTGTTAGCTAGCTTCTCCAAACTAAGAGAAAACAAAAAGAAAAAGAAAGCCAAACTGGAGGGATGGGACTGAAAATGGTAATGTTCTCCTCAAAGAATAAGCACATGCACATAATCCAAAGTACATTCAACCCATCCTCCTTCTCTTCAATCACCAGAAATTAAAAAAATGTCTTATGTTCTACAAATCGCTCTAAGTCCCTTAAAAATGTTATGCCTATAATAGGACATAACAGCATTGAAATGTCGGAACCATTTTTACATGCTTTCTGACTTTCAGCAACACATTCATTAAGGTATAACACTGACTACATGGAAAAAGAAGAAATACCAGGATGACAATTCACATAATTCATGTAAGAGAAAAAAATACAGAGAAAGACGTAAAGTCAGGAGAATCAGAACAAAGCAAGATATAAAAACTGGGAAAATAAGTAAAAAGGTTGAGGACAAACAGACAGTAAGTTGAGTTTTCAGGAGAAAACACTGTAAAAACAGACAAAGGTGAGTAAGGAGAGACACACAGGGCGGTGGAGGTATCCTTTCTCTTTCCCTCACCCTGCCTCACCTCTCCTCACCCCTCGCCCTCTGCCAGGGCTTAACAAGTGGCAGGGGAAGCAGGCAGGCTGGAGCTGTGCTGATTGACAGAACAATTACTGCTAACACGCACCCCGATGGAGAGGCAGACATCTCCAAATAGAATTTCACTATGCTGTTGCATCACACGCTTACAGGAAGGATTTTGGTAGAAAAGCAAAATTGCCCCGACTGACTGATTGACTGACTGACTGTCTGTCTGCCTGCCTGCCCGGACTGACTGACTTGCACCTGAGCAGAACTGCTTGAAAGGCACTCCTCTGTTTTTTGTTGCCTCCCATAAAAAAGGGGGAGGAAAAAGCATTTACCCTTGATCAAGGTTGGCTGGTTCTAACTTTAGAGGCAATGTTTGGCAACCCATTTCCTCCAACTCTGACTGTTCATCTGTTAGCTCAGTTAGAGGTGTAGCTATTTTTATCCACACACCTACTGACTGACGAAGAAGTGGAAAGTTAATTAAAAGAGACACCACATATCAGAACATTTCCATTATATTATACATCACAGATCTAATGAGATAGATATTATGTAAAGACAAGTATCTTACATTGTCAGGTTAGAGTAACAATAATGTTAGAATTACATGTAAACTGTGTTTGAATCGTCTTTTATGTGTCGCTGTGAAGTCACTTAATTACATAATGGTCTTATTGCTGCACAGACAGGATAGTTTGTTTTAATGTATTTTAAATCAGACGTGTAGGAGAGCTGAAACAGTGAGTCAGTTAGTTTATGAACACAAACATCAATCAGTTAATATTTTAAAAAGAAATTAAAAATTCTCCAGTTCCAGGTTTCTAAATATGGAAATCTGCTGTTTTTTCTATTTAATGTAATTGCAAACTGACTATATTTTGCTTTTGGCTTCTTTTTTTTTTTTTTTTGGACAAAAGACATTTGAGGATATCACCTTGGGCTCAGTGAACTTCACTATCTTTGAACATTTTTTATTGACTGCACAAATGACTAATTCAGAAAATTATCTTGGGATTAATTGATAATGAAAGTAATTGTTAGATGCTGACCTAACGTGCAGCGTTGGAAACTATCTTCTGCCGTCAAACTGTGCCCTCTCTGCTCCACACGGGACTCCGTATGAAGCATCTGTTGGTTGATGCAATCAGTCTCATGCAGCCATCCTGGCCATTACCCCACCCCACGGCATTCCGGCCTCCAACAGCTGCATTACACCACGCTCTCTGACTTTCTAATTAGCTTATCTCGGAAAATAAGGATGCTGGGCAATTCTTTGCTCTAGCAGTCTAACATCGAGCAGGCCGCAGGGAGTGTGGTTGGCACCTAGTGCCACCAAGGGGGTTGTTGTCTTCGACAGACGAGTACAAGAAAATATGGTTTCCTCTCTTTCCACTGTCTCATAAACACTCTCACTCCTTTTCTCACTTCATTGGCATTTTTTCACTTTGAACTTAAAGTCAATTAGCAATAACTAGAGCCAATTTAATTTAGAGGATGTAATATTTTTGGAACTCACTGTGAGTAATGAATATGATGCTAATGTTTGCAAGAAGAAACAGGTTTGCTTTTATTCAGCAGGGACTGTATTATAGAAGCATCCTAACTCACAGATCCTAGCTTAACTATTTAGTAACCATGGTAATTGGGGTTAGGACCTGATATAGGAATAGAGGCATTACACATGAACAGTTCCTAGGTCAATGTTCCTACCCTGACTAAAGACGTGTGTATGTACATGTGTATTACACAAACACTGTAACTTCCCTAAATCTAAACCTCCTGTAACTAACTCTCCTCAGATAACCGTGTATAAGAGTGCGAGAGTGAGAGTGTAAATCTTCTGTCCTCAGACATGTTGCATGTAGATAACTCACTTTTGTCGTTATTTTTAAAGAGCCATTTTCATAAATGAAGAACATTAAAATGGTGGAATGACTCCATTTAGAATAAGGGGAAAATAGGCTGTCTGCATTTTTATTTCTATTGCCATCTGTCCTATATAACATATAGGGAAGCTTGTCCAGAAACATATTGGGCTCAGACTGAAGCAGGGTCAGGCTCATGCTGAAATATGCTAACAAAGAGTTTTCTTTCTTTTTTTAAATTGATCAATTCAAAAGTTTTGGATGACCGTCCCCAGGACTTAAACTGAAAACAGTGTACCCTCTCTTGGACTAAAATTAAATAAGCATGACCCTCCACTGTTTTCCTCCATTGGATCTCTCTCTTAAATTTTGAAAGGTCCCTAACCAATCTGTCTTTAAATCAATTATCCATTGTTGTTTTTGCTCAATTTTTTGTAGGTTTTAGTTTGTTTCAATGATTAAAAAAAACAACATTACAAAGTTGTTTAGCTCAGTGAGATGAAAAAAAAGTAGTGTTGATTGCTTGGTAACAGACATAAAAATTGATTAGAGATGTTGAATTGAGTATGTAGAATTTCCTAACCTGAGATAAACTAGTATAGGATGAAATAAGTGAGAAAGGATTGTTTTAGTTAGTTAGGATTATCCTCTCTAATACCAAACTAGGGAAAATCTTATTTTAGCCGCAGCTTCTCAATAACATAGATGTAGCTCCATGAGGATGTTAACTGTGAAGTCCATAACAAATAAATAGTTATTTTGCTACTTTTAATGATGTTCATAACACAAACCAACAACCAAATCAATGAAGCTCCACATACTGTAATCTGTATTACAAAGCATGTACATATTTGACGCATGAAATATCTCATGTGTGACAAACTTGTTAGGATTCTGTGTGCTTACAGAATAAAATCCCTTGTTAATCTGTCACATACTTCAAAAGCAATGCAGTCCTTTTTAATTAGTTTATCCATCATTCATTACTTATCAAACAGGTAACCTGTAGCTGTGTTTAAATGCCAGATGAAAGTAAATCCGGGCCTCTGTCAGCTCTGATGTCTCCAGGCTAGAGGAATCATGGAGAGAGGGATGGTAGGAAAAAAGGGACGGATGAAGGGATAGAGGACAGATCCTTCCACCTGTAGCGGTGAACGTCCTGCAGGACTGTAATCTGCCAGTTGTCTCTCACTGAGATGCCCAGCTTAGGCGAGGCCAGCCAAGCCCTGCAGCCCCCAGCACCAACTGATGCTGGGGCCCCGGGACATAAGGCACCTGCACGGGGAGATAAAGGCTTCAACTCCTGGGCTAATACTGACGATTCTTTTGATAAATACAGGCGTGGGGTGGTGGGTGGTGGGGGAGCAATCTTCCCCCGCTCACTCTCTCTCGTTTTCTCCTCCCTGTCTACCTGTCTCAGTAATCTCTCTTTCTTGTACTTTGTGTTTTTCCTCCTACACCCTCTTTCTGTCTGTTTCTCTCCCTCTCTCTGGTTTTCTATCTCTCCCCCTCTCTGTACCTTCTTTATCCTGTCCTGGGTGAGTTTGGATCAGACAGGCGAAGCTCTCCACGCTCTGCCTTTTTATTTATTCCATATCTGTAACTGTCAAAAAGAAGATTGCTACTTTAGGAGCTGTCTGTGCTTTGTTGTGCTCATGGAAAGTCAAATAGAGGAGGTTGTGTTAAAAGCATCTTGACCACTTTGTGGGGACACAAACAATGTCAGCTGCGGTCTTGGAAGCTCCAGACAGATGAAAATGGCCCTACGAGTGCATGAGACATGGTGCCTCTTAGATGGCACAGCGCTGAGAGGAGCGGTTAAAACAGTATTAGCCTGGGGAGGTAATTGGAGCCGGGCCTCGGCAACATTACCTCCTGCTGTGTCTGTCACTTAAATACCTATTTATGAGAGCTTATTGAAACATAAACATGGCCAGGGTTGCATGATTAGCGTATTAAGAAAAGCTTTGGGACCTAAATGACCCAACAAGCTCAGATTAACACCTCAGACACTCAAGATTATGTCAAATGAGGTGTCAAGACTACTCAGGAAGTGGCATTTTTTATAACCTGGGACAATAATTACCTGACACAAAATGTCAGGAAAATGACCACTTATAGGATTGAAGACAGGGGGGTTATAACTTTGCTTTACGCCATTGTCTACTCAGTAACTTAACTGATAGTGTTACTACACTCACCTGAGAAATAACACCAATTTTAAAGCAAGCAATCGCCAGCTTCACTGTAAATAAATAGTTGGCAGGATGAGACAATAATAGTGGCTGGAACCCTGAACAAGTCATATCTTCACAGGCACAAAAGAGGAAGAGTTTAACCTAGAACCCAACATAAAGGGTACCTAGAACCATCTGTGAAAATTTTCACCCTGAATCCCCTATGCGAGTTTCTACAGTGAGCCCTTCTATGGTATAATGGTTCCACTTAGAACCCTCTCTGGCAATCTATCCAGAACCTTTCCACCTTCCTCTGCCGCTAACAAGAACTCAGCCAGGGGCTTTTATATTCCAAGATTTTTTTTTTATCTAGAACCCACCCAGGGGGTTTTACCAATAACCATTTCACAATATGATACAAAGAATTCTTGATGAACTGGTTCGTTGAATGAAAATTTGGATGAAATTAATGTAACACCTAGTCGTATAAAGAACTCTTTATGAACCCTTCATTCAAAAAAAGGCTCCTGAGAAGCAAATGTCTCTGGGTAGAACTTCAGCCCTATATGGGAGAACCCTTTTGGAACTCTTACTTCTAAGAGTGTAAGTGGAAAGTTGCAACTCCACCACGGAGCCAAAACAGAGAGAGTGAGGCAGCCGAGCTGAGCTGCATCATGTTACACTGCGCTGTATCGTCGACAGCAGTTCATCTTTCCTGTCTACGGTGTCGTGCCCATTGTCTCTTCCCATTAGCCTGCGACCGCGATGCTACGGTACGGTCGGTGCGGGTGCTAGGCTAGCAGACGCAGACAGCTCAGGGTGGCAGATGCCTGGCTTTTCGGCGGATGCCCTCCATCAACTGATGACAGATGTCAGGGCTCCTCTTGGACGGCAACACTTCATCACACTACCCTGTTCTCCCTCCTCGCCCCACTGGATACACCAGCCTGCTTGGCAGACGCAGCGCCCTACCCCACTGCACCAGCCCCATTCCCTCCTGCCACACCTATTCGTTCACACACACACACACACACACTCACACACACACACATATCTCTGCATCCATCAGTCAAGCGTTATTACATCAGACAGCCGTCATACTGGCAACCAATGGATCACATGCTAATGCGCCCAGACGCATCCACTCTGGAAATCTAAAGTATCAGTCTTTAGGGGGTGTGTGTGTATGAGAGAGAAAGTGTGTGTGTAAGGGAATGGGAGTGTGTACTGTTAGGCAGAGAAGAAAAGTTTTTCAAAGTTGCAGAAAGACTTCAAATACTCTGCTAGTATTCTAGGGACCATAATGTGGACTAGGATTTTATAAATTAAATCACATTCCCATACAGCATGCAATGTAAAGTACAAAACATTCACCTTTAAAGGTCCAGTGTGTAACATTTACAAGGGTTTATCTGCAGAATATGACAGAAATGGAATATAATATTATCTTTTTTTTTTTACCTTATAATGAGCCTTTTATATCTACAGAGAGTGCAGGTCTCCTCCATGGAGTTCACTATGTTGCACCTCCACCTTCTAAAGTAACCAAGAATGGAGGGAATTTCTCCCACATGCTTAAAAAGGGAGAGTGAGATGAGGTATTTGCAAGCTGCAAATCACTGTGACATGTTGCTCAATATTACACACTGGTCCTTTAAAATGATGCCAGTAAAATTGGCGCCTTGTTGTTATTGCACACTTACCATTTTGACCTGCTGGTAGACTTGACTACAGGGGACATGCCATCTCTGTACAGACTCTTGGTCTTGGAGAAGTTGACCACATTGAAAATGACTCTCTGAAAGACAAACAAACATTGGGGTCATGATAAAGACACAAAAAATTAAAATCCAGTAAAATTTTTGACCACTGATAGCACTAGGGAGCACTGTTTTCTTCCTTTTGTTTTCATGGCGCACAAGCACATGAGCAACTGCATACACATTCCTGCATCAAACTTTGCTTTGCAATTGTCTTATGAAGAAAAGGGCATTAACTACATCTGTCTTATATTAAGGACACACAGAATGCCTTAAGGTGAGTCAACAAATGTAAACACATCTTTGATATATGGTCATAGTAGTTAGAAGCACTAAAGTGGTTTAACACAGCCACAGTACAGCCTCCAAAAAATAAAACCCAGTGGAGTTTTTGACCACTACTTTATGGAGCAATGCTTTTATGAATGGGTTGGTTTCACACTATCACTCTGGGCAACAGTTGGCTGTGATAATGTGCAAAGAAATGCAGCAATTCACCAACAAAGCCAGAGGAGAAAAAAACTGTGAGCTAGCAAACATGAATGTCAAATCAAAGTTTTAAAATGTTCAAAAAATTCTGATGAGTAAGTGTTCTGTGAGGAAGAAAAGGCATTAAATATGTTTGTCAGGTCTAAAGGATTCACAGAATGCCTTCGGATAAGTCACACTCAATGTAAACGTAACTGATTGTTAACAAGAAAAACCACAGGGCACATTCAATATTTGGTCACAGTAGTAAAATCTCAGCTAATGTGAACTTTTGAAATAATAAAGGACATATTTTTACAAAGTGGCCTAACAAAGAAAGCACTAAAGTGTATATATCATTTTAAAGCCACAAATTGACTTATTTCCCTCTCATGTGACTTAATAGTGGCTGTAAAATATAAACCCCCAAACTGCAGAAGAAGCTCAAGGAGAGGTAAAAGTTGCCACTACCGCCAAGGATAAGACCGACAACACACAAAATCACGACACATTAACATTACAGCGAGGAGATAAGGCAGCTTTAATGTACCGCAGATGATCCCATGTTGCAGTAACAAAGTTCCTGATAAAAGGCAGCAGCTCCGAGGAGTGCCAGCCTCTAATCTGGGAGGACATTACGGCTCTCCCCAGAGGGATGCTGCCTGGCCCAAAACATTAAGCTTTGCCTGAAGCGCAGAGGACAGCCGTGGTGTCTGGCTTTCCACCTCCTCTAGACCAAGGACTTTTTATTCTTATAGCTAAAATATTGTGGAACTGCCCCTCCTTCCCTCCCACCTCCGGTATGCATGATTAGGATCAGGAATATGTGGAGAGAGAAATGAATAAATATATTTTTTAAAAAAAGTCAAATGAATGGCGATGGTAATACTGCGGTGAGGTAAATGAATCCTATTGATGGGGCATATCAAATTACCAACTTAGTCCAGGTGGTGGAAGTTAACTGGGTGCTACTGAAATCCTATTACAGACTCCCCACCCTCCTTTTCTTTCTCCCTTCCCTCCCCCTCATCCATTTCTCCCTTTTTCTCCTGCCTAGCATCAGAGGAATGGGGATTGCGGATTGTGGCAAGCTGATTCAGACTTAGGTAAAATGACATCTAACTGATGTTGAGACTGGCAGCAGGCTCCTGTAGCAGGGAGATAAGACCATTGCTGCTGGCATTTCAATTACACTTTACTGCCCCGCACATCTGTTGCGAGAGCTACTTTTCAGCCTTTTCCCCTCAGGCAAATACAGCCTTACTCTGACTCCACTGGCTTTCTTTGACTGCACAGCCTCCTTCCTCATTCTTTATCCACAACAAATTCAGATTGTCTTCCTCCTTAGCTTCACTCTGCCCACTGTTTGTAATCTATTTGTTCGGCCTGTTTAACTCAGAGGGAGCTGAGACTGGACAGATGACAGAGACACAGGCACGGTGAGGAAAAAGAAGGCTGAATCGCAGGCAGAATGATGCACAATACAAGGGAGGGAGACAGTCAAGCAGAGAAAAAGGTACTGTAGGCAGATAGAGACATACAGCAGGGGCTGACACAAAGAGACAGAAGATAATTACACAACACTGACAAAACTGGGCGGGAGATGGAAAGTTACTGAGGGAAATAAACTGGGCTCTAAGTGGACAGATGTAGAGGACACAGACAGGTGGGCTGGTAGGTAGGGAGGAAGGCACATGTAGAAGTCTCCGTCTCCCCCTGTGGCTCTCTGATTTCATTGAAGCTAAACAGATTAAAAAACATCAGATCACAAAGTCAGTCTTTAACCTACAAGACAAGAGGAACTCTGACAAACTTAAAAACAAGGCAGGAAAACCCCGGACAATTCACTAACAAGCACAGAGCATGGGAAGATGTGTATAAAACTTTCAAGATACAAGACTGATGTAGAATTCCTTTAGAAGAATATCTGCTGCCTGGTGTAGTAAGAGTTTGTAGTGTTTCCTGCATGAGTTTTTCATCCCGGAAACTCACAACTATTGCTTTCTAGAGAATTGTTCATATATCTATGTTAACATTGTCTGTTTCTAAGCACAACGCAGTTTCCTTCAACCACACACCCAAATATATATATTTCTAAATGCGTTGCAGACCTTGAGCCAATCAACAATGTAAACAGCATCTTCTGACCACCAAGTCAGTGCAGCTGGACTCACCACTGCGGTTTGTGTGACCACCGTGGGAGGACAGAGGTAGAGCAGGGACAGGCACAAGTCATGTTAACCCAGCTTGGACTGGCTGCTCCTCGTAAAAGGTCCAGCCCACATTCAACCTGATTAGTTCAAAAAAATGCACCACAGAATTATTTCCTGGGTGTATACGTGTATAAGTACAGTACATGTGTAAATAAATAACTGTATATATTGTTATTTCATTTTATATTTGATCCTATTCCTCTAAATGTAATTTTCTGTATATTTTTTGCATGTGAGCGTAGCATGAAGGGACTACAATTTAGAGCTACAACAATTAATCAATTAATCTATTAAAAAGTTGATTACCAACTATTTTGACAATCAATTACTCTGTTTACTTTTTAAGAAGAAAAGTCAAAATTCTATGATTGCAGCTTCATAATTGTGAATATTTCTGGTTTCTGTACTCCTTGATGATAGTATTTTGAATATCATTGGGTTGTGAGCAAAACAAAACATTTGAGGACGTCATCCTGGGCTTTGGGAAACTGACATTTTTCATCATGACATTTTTTAGACAAACAACTATTAATCGTTTAATTGAGAAAATAATTGGCCGATTAATCGATTATTTAAAAAAAATCACCAAATCCCTTTCATGTATGATGAGTTTTGCCTCTTTGATTTGCTTTTTTTCCCATCTAGTCCAAACATAGTTTGTTCTGACTTGTAATTGGCCAAATTTGACCAAAACACCATCTACAGCTGTTTGGTCCTGTGCTTTCAGTAGATTAAATACTTGTAGCCATCATAGAGCAACAGGATTTATAGGCGCTTTCAATTCATTCTCATCCCAGGTCATAAAATACAAACGTATGTGTCACGTCCTTCAGTGTCTCATAATGATGCACAAGGTACCCTTTAGTCACTGACAGAAAGCTTTTTTAACACGTTTGAAATGACCAGAGTTCCAAAAAAAAAACTTGGTTAGGTTTAGGAATAGATTGTGGATTTGGTTGAAATAAGTATTAGTGATGCACAGACCACAGCTAGAACTT
Organism: Lutjanus erythropterus; assembly: GCF_056507025.1. Classification (NCBI taxonomy): domain Eukaryota; kingdom Metazoa; phylum Chordata; class Actinopteri; order Lutjaniformes; family Lutjanidae; genus Lutjanus; species Lutjanus erythropterus. The sequence continues at coordinate 29,527,967 of NC_139323.1, read as the reverse complement.
TGGGGCAGTGGTTAATTCATGGATTGAGCAGTCTGGGTCACTCCCCAGTGAGAGAGATGTTGTGTGCGCATTTATGCATGAGGTCCAGCAGCAGAGTTTCCTCAGTCTGGTGAAGTTTAGAACTATAATTTTTAGCTTTGCTGCACTGACATTAATGCATTCATGGAAATTAAACTGAAAGCTTCTCTAATCATTAAACTAAACCATTAAAGAAAACACTAATACATCAATACAACACACAATAAAGAAATCACCTAGAAAACTCACACTGTTTGACATCATTTAAAAGGAAATATAGCTGGGAGAGGTGCAGGCAGAATATATATTTAATAATTTCCTTTTGGAGAGTTTTACCCGTCCTGCCAAGTTTATAACTTCCATTTTTAAATTTTGCTGCTTAAATGTCCAGTGATATTTGAGGCAGCGACACCTCCACTGACTGTCATCTGGACCTGTCATTGGGCAAAAGGCAAGCTGGCCGCCAACAGCTTTGCTGTAAGGGTGCCTGCAAGCTAGTCCTTTAACATCAACCCTGTAACATGGGAAGACGCCATCAGGGCCGTCTCCAATGGTAGCAAGCACACCAAACTTCTTTGATTCAACACCAAGAAGCAAAAACAATGAAGAGGAAGAAACAACAAGAAGACGCCACACCAGCAACATCATCCAGGCCGGCCTACACATGCCTGTCACAGACTGGACTTCACTACCACAACATGCCAACGATGACACAGAATAAAGAAATCACATGGAAAGGTTGCACTGTTCAACATGATTTACAAGGTAATATAGCCTGCAGGGACGGGCAGAGGTGTGGGTCTGTACATTGGAGTAACTAATAGATTTGGGTGCGGCGGCAGGTGGTTAATTTAAGTGTACATGTGGCCCATCCAAGCATCACTTACAAATATATTATATTACATACGCCATGTCATGTGATGTGATGTAAGTGAAGTAAGTCACATGACGCAACTCACATGATGCACGTAATGTTATGTAACTTAAAACTTTACTTAACGTTGACACAAACCCCGGCCTCCTGGGTTTGTTTGACCTATCCATCCACCCCACCTCCTCACTACGCAGACTTTCTCTCTCTCTCTTTATACTGCAATATTTGTTTATACGTGAAATGAAGTAAAAGAACAACGATGTTGCTGTTCTGCATAAGTGCTGCATTACTATATTGTGAATTAATGAAAAAACATTTCTGTTTGTGAGCATGCTCGACCAATAAACGTGATTCTGATTCTCTCTGTATTTCTCTCTCTCTCTCACTCTCTCTCTCTCTCTCTCACACACACACACACACACACACACACACACACACACACACACACACACACACACACACACACACACACACAGATATGTACACATTTCATAGAATTAGAATCAAACAAACTGCTGTGGGGCCAATTCTCCAGATCGTTAAAACTTACACACAACCAGGACCAATTTAGAACATGTGTATTTGTGTGTGTGTGTGTGAGTGTGTGAGTGTGTGTGTGTACATGTGTCTGCACATGTGTGCTGCCCTGGAAGATTTAATTAGGCTGGGAGCAGTTAGAAGAGATTAACATCCATGCTGTCTGAGCTGTCATGTCGACGGAGCGTGTCAAAGCCCTGCGCCGTCCCCATCACTGCTGAATTACAGACTGGAACAGGTGTCTCTGCGGTGTCAAAACACACACATGCACACACACACCACCACACACACACACTATGCTGATGACAATAGACGTCCTTAAATATTGCATCCAAGACTAAACACAACTATTATGTGTGTGAAAATGATAACTCCAAAAGAGATGCTGTCATAAGCAGAAACTTGTATGAGGGCAGTTTGTGAATATCCCAACAGTTGAAGCTCCTTTAGCTGACAGAATGTCACAACATGCAAAACTCAAATGAACCTTAATGATGCAATAAGTAAGATTTTTACTCTCTCACAGCAGCAAATAACTATAATTTATCTGCAGGGACTTAATGAGGTAGTTGATCAAAACCAATGACTCAAGAAATGCTTCCTTGCAAACCCAAAAAAATCCAAATCTATGAATAACATTTTGCTTAAAAGTAGCTATTTTACTTTTTTTTTTAACATGTTATACAAAGCAGTGGGTCAAATAGATGTGTACTGAGAGTGTGAGCTGTACAATCGGGTTAGAGGTAGCACAGATGCCTTGTTCAACATGTTTTAGGTGATAGTCTGAATGACAAATTTCAAACCCTAACCTCTTTGTTACCCTTTAAACAGACCAGCCAGCCAGCCAGTCAGCCACGGGGCTTGGCACTAAAATAACCTTGCTGGTGCCGCTTCAGGATAGGATTGCATTTAGGACCAAACACTGTCTTTTGATCTCCATCGATCCAGCATGTGGCCAGATAGCGTTGCTTCCTGGAAGAAGCCTGGATAAATTATTAAAGAAACCATTCTAAATGTGTAGTCCAAGACCTCTACCGAGAGAATGAGCACTTTGTCCTTTTGATGGTGACGGCTGAACGGACTTTGTTATGAATGATCTGAAAAATAATAATGTCTCCAAAATGTGAAAGCTGTTCCTGAGAAGATTGAGTTCCAAAACCAGAGTAATTAAAACACTTGAGGGTTTGTTATCTAACATTACTGAAGCACTTCAATGTCAAATCAGATTTTTTTATTAAATGGGTAGAACTTTATAATAAACATAATTAATTATGGTAAATTGATAGTTAATTAAACTTTAGTTCGAAGCTATTTTGCTGTAACAAAAAATTAAATGATACTTAATAATGTTTAATAATTATTAATAATGCTATAATTTACATTGCTTGAGATGTATTTGTTGTGTCTCCTATTAACTATGATACAAAATACTGCATAATTTTTTTTTATATTAAACAAACTATTACTTTGTAAACATTAAGTATTATAATTTAAATATGTGTTAAAAGTAAAATAGTTTCAAGTACGTTTAATTAACTATCAATTTACCATTTATTATTTATATTTATTTAAAGTAGAGCCCGACTGATACTGGATTCTGGGGCCAATGCTGATATGGATATTATAGAGTAAAGAAACCCAATACTGATATATCAGCTAATATTTTCTATGCATAATTTAATATACAGAATATAGAATATACACATGAACATACATTTATTGCAGTGATGCCTCAAAAGTATCAAGGATCAAGGATCAAATACACATAAAATGCTATCTGTAAAAACAAACTGCATTATGTTCTTAAAACGCAGATACCGATACAGATCAATACAGCTGTGATAGCCTGATATTGGATCAGTAATATTGGTCGACTGACATACTGTATAGTGTCACTGATCAGTGTTTGTAAATGCAGATTTTAGAATAAGTATTGTGTGTTTATTCCATGGAAACTTAAGGCCCGTTTCACTGTTGTTTACTTACCTAATTATGTAAACAAACCCTTAATATGATAAAAATGATATGACTTATGATATGAAATGATATGACTTGAATTGTTTAAGTCCTGCTGAAATTATGTTATGTCAACATTTGCTGTAAAAGTATTGGTACTGTATATAAACCACCAACTTGTACAATTACATTATTACACTATATAACACAGCCTACAACAATATTAAACTGAGGGTGCAGATCATAATGTAAAAAGAGTGGTTGCTGTAGGTGGCCTACAGCTTAGGGAGATTGTCCTATCATAGTTTTGGCAGGAATCCATTGTGCTGATGAGTCTGTGTGCAAGAAACTGAAAAATGAATCTGCTCCAGGGACTGATCCCGGGCTCAGACCGGAGCAAAAATGAGACTTTTTACTTTAAATCAGTTCATCATGGAAACATTATTAGTCCCACAACACTGCAGCTGAAATGATGCCCAGTGATGTACATAAAATGACAACACTGTAGCTGAGACAAATCAGCCCATCAGGAATCAGGTGAGGTTACCTGTGCTCATCGCCACACTGCGGTTCGCTGAATCACCTTGGCTACACTGTGATTCCCTCACAGCAGCATAACACGAGCGAGCAGAGCAGATCTGTGAGCCCTGTCCATAGCCATCAGAGACAGGCAGCCTGATAGCTGCTGGCAGCTCTGCCTGTTCCTCTCTTGTTGTCTTTGATCAGTCTGATCACTGACGCACAGCGTGCCAACTACCCTCAGTACTGGGGACTACCTGACACCACCAGGAGCACAATACACACACACACACACACACACACACACACACACACACACACACACACACACACACACACACACACACACACACACACATACACATCCAGAGTCCAATACAAGCACACATGCAGCTGTGGTGGAATTCAAGTACTGTAATTTTAAATTGGTACGTACAAATCGGACTTCACTATTTGACAACTTTAGTAACTAGTTATTTTACAAAGACATTTTTGCATGTAAAACATATAAGGAGTTTATAAAATTGTGTGTTTTTTCCTATGAGAACTTGCGTCTGGCAATCTCTATTTCTACTGTTTTTATATTTTTGTTTTTACGAAACCACACAATCAATTATTTGAGAAAATAATTAGCAGATTAATGTATACCGAAAATAATCAATATTTGCAGTCTTATACAAAACATTTAAGATTGACCTTCACCTCAACCAACAGTAAGATATTTTACATTAATGCAAAGCCATTTTTCCCACATTTAGTATTTTTACTTATACTTACATATTCTTACTTAAGTAACATTCTCCTGGATCTGAGTATTTTCTCCACTACTGACGTGCAGAAACACAGACACAAATACAAATACATACATACATGATTCCTGTAATGAGGAGTAAACACACACACACACATTCTCATAAATTATGCAAAGGATAGTTTCTCAAATTTATATTATATTTAAAACTGAAAAGCAGATTTGCAATTTTCAGAACACAGATTACTGTGAAATAATGTAGAAATCATATAGTGGTGAGATGATGAGTAATTATGTAGTATCACCTGAGCAATGTTACTGAAGTAATGAGACACATTTGCAAATGAATGTTGAACTAATACAGTGATCTGTATTCTCTGTCTACAAACACCTGGCTGCATTATGCAGTCTTCTGTTCAATTATTTTTGAACAGTTTATTGAGAAATTGGATGAGAATATATTAAAGTATGTTTTTTAATCTTAAAGAGTGAGGGGAAATTATATTTAAGAAGTGAAGGAATAAAAGCAATAAACAGCATACTAATAAAGCATTTAAAGAATTTGGTTGAAAGCTTCCTGATTGCAGCAACCGTTTAATGTTTTAGTGGCAAACTGAACACTAAATATTGGTGTATGTCACAGCCGTTCAACTGTACTGGCATAACATTATGTAAGTTACACGAACAGCGTGACACTTTGTTTCACTGGCAGATATTATTTCCTGGCAGCTGCCATTTAAAACTGATGTGTCACTGGCAGATACCGATCCTCAGAGGCAGCTGTCACCTTTGCAGTATCCGTAGTTGGAAAACTACAGTCTATTACAACTTGGGTTTTATATTAATAGCCCAGGTCACTGGCAAACTGTAAGTTATAACGAAACAGACCCTTTTCACAGCAGCCATTTTGACATGACATTGTAGGGCAACCACAGGTATTGACTTGACATGGTTTTGCATATTCATGGTTCCCTATGCCTTAATTCCAACATTATGATAGCGCTTACTTTTGGTGTTATCTCCAAATAAAGTGGTTTTGATAATGAGGCAAAACTGCCATCTTGTTAGCAACTTGATTGTTGATGATTGTCTGACGATCTCAGTAACTACATTGATGGGTACAGTGTTATCATAGCCAATAGAACCAATGGCTGGAGTAGGAATCTCAACAAGCACTCATCGGTTAACCACAGAGAATATTATGCATGTTGGCATTTAGCAGTGGTTTTCAAACTTTCGTTCACATCCCATGCCCTGAAATTTCTTTTTTATCAATCATTGATAGGTATTAAATATTGATAACAGGGGGAAGCAACTAGGGGTGGCTGTTTAGCTCAGTTGGTAGAGCGTCCGCCCCATGTATGGAGGCTGTCAGTCCTCTGCAGCAGCTGCTGGTTTAATTCCCACCTGTGGCCCTTTGCTGTTTGTCGTCCCCTCTCTCTTCACCCCCCTTTCCTGTCTTGTCTTCAGCTATCCTATCAAATAAAGGCAAGAAAAGTCCAAAAACATAACTTTAAAAAAAAGGGGGAAGAAACTAATAAAAAGGATCCAATTTTTAGAAAAAATTGGTCAGCTCAATAGCATCAGCAAACTCTTGTTAGCTAATTTTCCCTACATAATTCATACTCATTCATCTTAGTTTCACTCCATATGTTTCCCCTGGTCATGAGTGCAGTGGCTCTATGCTCCTATGCTATGCTTATTGGCTAGCAGTCTACGGTGAAGCTTGGTTTGGGGACATTTCCTCCAGAAAGGCAGCACCGTAAAAAAAAAAAATGTGATGCTACTCTTCAGTTCAGTAGTGATACACTATGCTGTACCACTTTCAGAACAAACACCCGTGGATGGTTCAAAGCCAAAGATCATGTTGTTGCTGGCTGATGGAAGAAAGTGTAGTGGGTGTTATGCTGTATCAATCAGTGTCATTTAGGGTGAGGTATTCAAAGGCGTAGTTTGGTAACATTACCTTGTGGCTGAGTATGTTATGCCATCAGGAGCTACTGTGACTAAATGCGATGACAAACACTTTGAGGAGTAGAAGGCCAGCCAGGTCAGTGAAATAGCTCTGATCACCAACTGCTGGAGAGCTCTCACAAGCAAAAACCTCATCACAACTAGTGGTGGAGACATATGAACAAGAGGCACCTCTTGTATTTCACATCAGCTTTTCTTAAAAAATTAGCTGGCTAGTTACCGGTTAATTGGTGTTGGGCTACTGACAAACAAAATTAATGGAAAATGACATCCCAAGGCTCGAGGTATGAAAATAAAATCCAAAGCTGTAATAAACTGCAGCTTTCCTTTGAGGCTGGCATGACCCATGGACTACTGTAACAACAGGGGTGCACTTTGAGCTGTACAGAACAAAAGTCAAAATAATACTGGGTATAATTGTCAAAATTGCCTGTCTAATTTACATAAAATGCTGAGCTATTTATTTTAGCACTTCCTGAAAAGAAGGAAGCCTTTTTCAGAGGGTTTGGGGTGAGTCCCCTGGGTGGCACTATTGATGAAGGCCTGCCGGAGCATGATGGCTCGGTGGTGGCAAAGCTCCTGTAAAGCCTGGTGACAGTGAGGAAGGTCACAAGCCAGCAATAGGTGGGGATAACAGTATGGCAGGGGGGACACTGAGGGGCACTGTGAGCCCCTGTGGGAGAGGACGGAGGGCAGGGTCTCGCATGTGTAGGATCAGACATGTGTGTGTTTGTGTGTGTTTGTTTGTCAGTTAGATCTGGGTACAGGCATAACTCCTTCGGGAGCACATACATGACCTTGAGTTAAGTCTGCTACACATACCTGACAGACTGTTCACAAAGTTGCATGGTGGCAATGTCATCCAGTACAACTACATGTTAGCAATGTCACTAAAACACTTAACTATTCCAGCTCTTTTTTACCTTCCCACCTTCTGTTTTTTTTTTCCTTCGGTATGATGTTGCTGCTGACAGTTTGGGTCCCCAATGACCAATGTCAACTCAAGGTGCTGACACAAGGAAGAGGAGGGTGGGACCCTTTAAACACATTACAGGTACACAAACACACACACACACACACACACACACACAGACACGAGACCCTGCCCCGCTCTGCTACTTGCTCAAGTCACACACACACACACCTGAAGGTAAACTGACAAAACAACACAGTAATATTCCTACAGTAGTTTTGGTTTGTTTGTACTTAGTCTGAGGTGCCCCGTGGAAAAGTGAGCTAATATGCGGGGGAAGTTGTGAGATACCTAGCTATTGATCCTGGGGGCCACGAGTCCCAGCAGCAGCCTTTTAAATGTCAGCTTTTAATTTCCTTCTCCCTCCTTCACTGAAAAAGATTTATTCAAAGCAGTGCTGTTCCAGGAGATATCAGATAGCACGGTGACAGTCTTTTAAAGAGCTTTTGTTTGGTTTCGGCATTCATGGCTTTTTGTATCAGACTCTTTTATTCAAGCAGAGGAGGAGGAAGTTTCTGCATTGGGCACCGAGTTGAAAGGCAATCTTTTCCCTGCCATTGTAAGGCGATGTACGACTGGAACTTCTTTAATTAGGGCTTCTCTCGCATTGAGTGACAGCAGTGGCCGATACCCTCCAGACACTGATGGAGGTCAAACGCACACACATGCATGCACCCACACACAAAAACACACAAATAAACACCAGAATTATAAAAGAAAAACGTTAACCTTTTGTATTATGGATGAATATTTTACAGCTAACACATTAAACTAGCTGTGAAAGCTCAGAAATAAACATTAGTTCACTTCTACAGAAGTCTTTTATGGCATTCATTTAATCACTGCACATGCTATAGAAACATGGTGGCACTATAATAAGATCATACATTCATGGCGTGATTTCATAATGACTGTCTTTGTGTGTGTTTTTGTTTGCAGAGTGTGTTCTTTTTTGAATCAATATGGTCAGCCAGCCACAAACACAAAGATGAACAGGGATCCTATATGTCTGTTTAATTGTTAGGGTGTTTGGACGACTCCCTCGCAATAAGACCTTATGTTCTATGAAGATGCAGCTCCCTTTTTATTACCACCCTGCCCACACCACCCTTTATCGTAAGGACACACAATAAAGATAAGTATAAAATTATCTCATATGTCCAGTTGACAATAAATACCACGGTACGTGTTTTTCTTATTCACTCTTTTATTGCGTAACCTAGCAAATCATAATAAAGAAAGATGTTATTTTGGCCCCAATCCTGCTCTGCCTCCTTTAATATTGGATATCTGCTGCTACTCAGTCAAATCCAATTCTCATATTTACCTAATTGTTGATTAAAGCAGGGGTAGACAAAAAAAAATCCACGATAACCTTTAAGCATACTGTAATTCAAGTGGTCTGAGAGAAAACGAGAGTTTGTCCAGTCACAGGTCAGTCTTTCTGTTTTAAAACAAGATCACATTGTTTCCCTATCCTTAACCAAGCACTGTGAGTACCTCAACGTAAGTAGATATTGTATTGCATGAGCAGATTTTGCGGGGAAAACAAATGAAATACATTGTCAGTGAACATTTTTCAAACATATTTCTGCTGTGTGTATGTTAATAGATGAAAAATACAGGCCGCGTTTGTTTCTTTCAAAATAAATTTGCTTGTGTTAATTACTAGTAAGTTAAAGTAATTTCTGTGAGACAGAGCTGTACAAACATATAAACATTATGCAGATCTAAAACTCAGATGGAAATACCAGCTACAGCATTTAAACAAATGACAGGTAAAGTGAGTAACACTGATCATCTTATTATAACGGCACCTGTCAGTGATTTGGATATATTGGGCAGCACATGGACAGTCATTTTGTGAGAGTGATGTGTTAGTAGCGGGACCAATAAGCCAGTCTAAGGATCTGAGCTATTTTGACAAGAACCAAAAACACAAGTATGTGACAGCTAAACTAATGTGTCTGAGGATCTCCAAAACATCATGTGGTGTCTTCTTGGTATGTATAAAGTGGTCCAAGGAAGGACAACCTGGCGACCGGATCGCGGGTGCCTAAGGATCATGGATGTGCATGGGGAGCAAAGGCTAGTCCATTTAGGTTAATCCTGAATCCTGAAGCAGTTAATACAAATTAATGCTGGCTATGATATGTTTTGGGCTGCGTAGACCCATCAGATTGTCCATGCTGACTCCTCTCCACTGCCTAAAGCATCTACAATGGGCATGTGAACATCGGACTTGGACCATGGAGCAACGGAAGGTGGCCTGGTGTTCACAGGGTGTTGACATGGCCTCCTCATCTGTGGAACCTCGCAACTTAGAGAACTTAGAGGAACTGCTGCTAATGTCTTGGTGTCAGATACCTACCTTCAGAGGCCTTGTGGAGTCCATGCCTTGATGGGTTGGAACTGTTTTGGCAGCAGAGGGGTGACATACGCCATATTACAATATTAGGTAGGTGGTTTTAATGTTGTGGCTAATCGATATATATGATCACAGCCATACCACACTGACCATTTTCAAGGAAAATTCTCAGGAATTTATCCATGTGTTTGGGTGTGCATACAGTTGAAGAACAACAAAAAGAGATAAAATAGTCTAACTTCTTATAGTGGTAAGAAGGAGGACCTAAATTTTTCCTGTTTTTTTTGGATTACGAGCCACATGTTCTTGCTCTGTGTTGCGACGAGGGCATAGCTAGTTCCAGCCAGTCCACCTCCACTCCCTCAGCACCAGCACTGCCGCTGCCACAGGCACTCAGTGAGGGATGAACAGAGCGGCAGTAACAGCCAACTGCCGCACTTCTCCTCTTCCCTCCTTTCCTCTCCCACCACACATTTGTCTTCTCACCTTCTTTTTCCCCTTCGCCTTCTGCTTTAAACATGGAAGAGTTAATTTGCTCATTCTGCAGGCAGCATCTCTTTCTATTTATCTTTCTTCTTGTTTTTTTCCCCCTTTCTCTCCCTCTCTCTCAGGCAGGGCTGTGCTGTCAGGCCCTTCCAGAGCAGTGGGGTTGTCAGGAGTGATGGATGACTATCAACCTTCTGCTGTCTTCCACTACGCTCCTGGGAGATTTACAGGCTCGCTGACTACCAGGCATGAAAACCAATCTCTCTTTCTCATTCTTCCCTCCCTTCCTCCATCCATGCCTGCCTCGCTCCTTCCATCGCACTCCCTCTATTTCAACATCTCCTCCGTTACCAAAAAAAGCTTTCATAATGGAGAGATGTGTGCAAAACAACATTGAAATTCGTGTGCGGACAGAGGGAAGCAATCGCTCCTCTTGAGGGTTATTGTGGATGTGTCAGAGGGGAATAGCGTCCTCAGAGTGATACGCCTGGTCTTTGACAGCCTATCTTGCCCATCTTCATCTTCTCTATTGCTTCCAGCTCCTTCACAGGCTTGAAACATGTGAACATCCATCCATGTTGCTCTTGCTGATGGTTAATTATGGCTTCGAAGAAAGGTGCTGGGCTAATTGCTGTCTTAAAATAGTAATTGCTTTATTATCGCGACCATTTTTGGTAATGATCGTTCAAAGGCATTATGTTAATGCAATTAAACAGTTTCATTATTATTCTCACTTGCACTAATTGACGGATGTTTTCCAAAGCTGGGCCCCTAAATAAAGTTGTATTGAAAAACTCTTATTTTCTGCACTGAGCGCACAGCAAGAGAAGTCACACATGGGTAGAGTACGCTTAACAATTCTGTCATCTGCCTATAAGGCTCTGTGTTGCCAACATTATTGTCAACAACATAAAACAACATTAATCTGCCACAAAACCAGTCCTGTCTCAGAGAAATAACATTAATATACAACTAATTAAGGTTGCCAAAAGTATCAATACTTTTTCAATACCACGTGTTTAAAAGCAATACAATACTAACATTTGATTGTATTGAAAGTACTGATGCCACAGCTACAGCCAAAGAGAGTTAAAACAGAGAGTATAGTGAGCAGCAATTTGTGGTAACTCTGATTATACGCTTCCCCCTGTATTTTACATGCTGCTCCATCAACCTCAGGGGTTTATATACATCATCATGCAGAAACCTACTGGGAAGCTACAGAACGATATGAAAACTTCAAAAACCCCGAAATGAAAGGAGTCGCCCTTTAACCAAAGCACTTTTGTTGCAAGAGTGTGGATGTGAACCCCACACTGGGGTGTTTAAGTCCTGCAATTTGTATGCACGCCATCCACCCCAGCCACCTTCTTGCAAATCAAGTGTGTTAAATAAATGTATTGTTTCAAAATCACATAGTTGTTGAATGTAATCCAGGCAGGAATGAAGCTGTCACCACAACATAATTATGAAAACAATTTAGTGATATATAAATATAATTTCTCGGTGACAGGGTTGGAAAAACATTGGTTGCCATAAATATAATGTTCAACTATGTTCAAGCCGATTGAAAAATACCACAAATACCATGACACCTGACCAAGGTCAGAGAATAAACATCCAGCACGGTGATATTTCCTTGACCAAAGACCCATATAAACCAAGACATCACATCCATGAATTATCAAATATTGTGTCTCCATATTTTATAACTATTTCCCATAACCACTACCTTTCAAAAACTATCTGGGGAGGAAACTCATATTTGCATTCATTTGCAAATTCGGGCAAGGAACCATGCTGGTTGGTGGAATAAGCATGAGCTTTAATATGCATACAGTGCTGACACCACTCTTCAAAAAGAAGGTAATAGACATAAATGACATGTAAATGTTATTTAGATTGCCACCTAATAGCATGCAAAGCAGCACTGCGTCTCGCCTTATCAAATATTTGAATTAGAAGATGTGGCCCCACCTCGATCTTGGGCTGCATATAGTAATGATACCTGCGTGTGTGTGTCTCTCCTCTCTCTCTATCTGTCTGTCTGTATGTATGAGTGTGCATGCATGCATGTATGTGATCTTGACTCCATAATGATCTCTGGTCCTATCTGTCAGCAAACTACGTAGTTTATACAGTGTAAGAGGTAAACACATGTGCAATGCTTTCATTGACATTTGGTGGGCTCATTAAAATCCGATCACATCTCAGGAGGACAGCTTGAGGAGAATTCTTGTTTTCTTCCCTGCGCTTAGACATAGCAGCGATGCTTAACTTTTGCTTATATGGGCCTTGTTAGCTTTGTAACTATCAGGTCTGCACTCCTGCTGAGTGACGAGGCTGGATTGGCATCAGATAGAGAAAAGGCAGAGTACACAGCCACTGGCTTCAGATGCCAGTCTGATCTTAAGCTTGCCTGCCTGAGAACATTATGCATACTTGTGTTTTTGGATTTTCTTCTATTGTAAAACTTGATAGAACATGAAAGTACACAAATTGAAAGGCTAAGCTTTAAAAGCATGAGGATAGCTGAGCTTATAATACAGTCTTGACTGTGCAGGGTTGTAATAGGTCAAAGACTGAGCTAGATTTTTCCACCAGCACAGTTTCACGCCTGCACTGCTGTAATATCAGGCGTCAGAGTAAATATGTTATTTTTGTTTTCTTGCACAATCTGCATTAATTAGAAAAAGCACCCCCCTTGGTCAGGCGCCGCACTACTGCCAGGAGCCACAGGGCGAAAAATGAGTCATTTTGAAATGAATAATGGATTTGTGTCTGCAGGGAGAGAGGAGGATTCACACAAGTGTATGCGAGTGTGTGCCTGTGTGCATCTGTATCGACTAATGTGAGTGTGTGAAGCCTGCATTGAGTCTATAAATACGTCCTTGCTGGTCATTTCACTTGGCCAGCCCAGCCCCATACTCCTCCAGATGCTCTCTCTTCCTCCGTCATTTCACAACCAGACGTGAATATGCAGATGTGTGAGCGGAACGGTGCAGAGCGAGAGGGGTGGAGCAATAAAATCATAAATAAACAGGAGCTTTGGGGGTTTTCCTGCCATAGTAACTGCTGCCATTTGACCTCAGGCGGTCTGTGGAGGGCAGGGATGATAGATCTGCCCTTCTCCGTCCTACAGCTGTTCACACATCAACAGCAGAAGTTCCAATTAAAATGTTGAAGTGGCGGCATCTTTATCGCTACTGACACTCTAGAGGCCCATGTGTCACTTCAGGCCTGGATGAGCTGATGAAGGAGACTTGGTGAAGGGAGAGGAGGTAGGGAGGTTAATGAGAGTCCAGTACTACTGGCAGCCCATATTCTCAGTCTCTTCTCTCGGCACTGCTGCCACGGGCCTTCACTCTGACACATTCTGATATAACACATTCACACTAATTTGAAGTCTTGCTGAAAATAGAGAACAAAACATGAGGTCAAAAGGAGATGAAGGCTGTGTGTGTGTCTGTGTGTTTGTGTCTGTTTTCACAGCAGCTACATGGCTGGGAGAGGATGGAGGTTGAAGGACACAGAGGCTCATCGCTGACAGTTCTGCCATGTCAGCAGGAAGTGATGTCACGGGTCAGTGTTGAGACTGTGGAGGTGGGTCTGCGAGGGCGCTAACCCCACAGCCCTGCAGGATAAGCACAGAGTGCTGAGAAACTAAATTCAGTATGAATGTTGTGAATGGCAGATGCCCCAGTAGAATATCAATCACTTCCTGCACTCCACAACTCACTCTTCCTCTCTCCTCTTTCTAATGTTTCAGAAGACAGACATGAGTACAGTGTACAAGTTGCCAGTGTTACATCCAATCTGTGTTCAGTCAACATGATGCATCTCATAGAACAGGATTGTAAGTCACTCAAAAACTCACACATTCATTCAGAGAAGGCCACAGATTATCCAAAAGGGGGAGCTGTCTATATCAGACGAGTTCTATATCTGCTGATCGTGTGGCATCAGCTTAGACCTGCAGATATAGGCATGTTAATATCACTACCTACAGAAAAAGACAGCAATATCTCTTGATTTTAAAACTGTCATTTTTGCCTTAAGTATTTTAGTTTAGTTTCTGTCAAGGCAGTTTTCCACCAATAAACTCAGTTAACAAAACAATTTAATCTGACATATCCAAAATGCAAATATGTATAAAACCTATGGAACACACACACACACAAAACACTGACGGTGACAAGTCTGTAACAGTCAGTGACTGTTGACAGTGAATGTGTCAACAGTCAACAACTGGTGCTGCAACTCTGCAAGTGGATTACATCTGCTGTGCCTGGTTTCAGGTGCTTCACACCAATGACACTGTGTGTCCTTGTTACTCTTAGAATTATAAGATTATTTATACCCAGACATCTTTACAACTTGTTGTGAGACGAAGAACACAAATCAAAAAGCTGACATGACCATCATCATGACAGGGGAACACAGAGGACGCTGGATTTGGATGAACCCAACAGATGCAGTTTAAATCCATAAATCACAGAAAGAGGAATTAGTGTGTATGTAGGAACACTGTTTTGCTGTTCAGTCTACACAGCACACCTCTTTTCTGCCCCCACATTAAACTCAAACACCTTTATAAAAGACTTAATTAGACTAAAGTGTTTCTGGCTTTCTTCACCCACTAGCTGCATGACTGCCCAATATCCAACGACTGAAACTCTCAGAATGGTCTACCATGTCTTTCCCTGTGTAGCTTTTTGTTGGCTCTTTGTGATTGAGAGGCTGTAAAAAAGCAATCTTCTCTACCTCCAGCTCATCAACATGCACGGGTGCACACACATACACATACAGGTACGCATACTTACATGCCTCCCTCCAAAAGAGACTGTTAAAACGTGGCATAGCATTTTATTTTAGCTGCTGTGCTTTCTGTCTGACTGGAAACAGCCCCTAGTCTGTTTCTGTGTCTGCAAATGATGAAAAAGGATCAAAATGGACAACTCTGCTGCATCTGCTGCTTCACTACACCATGGACGAGCACAAGGAGAAGATAAGGCAACGAGAAGTAACAGGATGATGGCTCAGAGTTACAGGATGAACAATGGCTTCAGCCTCCTAATGGTTCAGGGGAACAGTACTGTGGCTATTTCTACAAGGAAATGCATCATCACTCCAGGACATGGAGAGGAAAGAAAAGAAAGAGAAAGACAAAAAAATGTGTCCAGTATCTATTGAATGCGTGATGGATTTAATGCGTGGAGTAACCTTTGGAACATCACGCGTAACAAAAAGTGATAGTTTTCCTTCAGTTGACTGATTACAGTCTGATAAGCATGGAAAACACCACACCCATCATCGATTGGCAGCAAAACAGATCAATAAAGCACCACCAGCACACATGCTAGATAGACTAACACAGATCCAAATAATAAAGCACACAGCATACTTTAAAACCAACAAATACTTTAAACACAAGGTGTAGCCTAGTTAACAGGTGAAGCTGTATATAGCTAATTGACAAAACTCTCAGGATCACTCCACTGACCACGCATTTGCTGAGGAATTTTCCGAACAGAATAAAACATTTAATGTAGGAACAGAGAGGTCACAAAGGATCGACAGACGGAGAGAGAAACAGAACAGGGGAATCGGCCCCCTGAGTTTGAACAATGGCAGGATTTGCCCATAAAACAGCTGCCCCAAATCAACTGATAAAATATAGACTTGAGAGAGGAACAATTTAACAAAGTTTGTTTGATGTGCTGTCCCAAGACAAGCCAAACTTGAATTACCAACTCACGGCTGTGTGCCCCCCCACCAACCAGCTGAGCTGCAATTTACATCCCTGTCTGTCCAGACTCATATAAAATATGTAATGAAAACGTAAAAGTAATTTATGAACAGGTGTTAAGAGTATTTTTTAAACACTATCTTGACATATATGCTTCCAGTGAATACTTTTCAGTAAGCGTCGTTCATGGTGCAACAATCACTTGAAGCCCAGTATTAGCAAAACCAGTGAGTTCTTGGTAGACTACAATGCTTAAAATACAGATGTTGCTGCAAAGGAACTTCAGACTGTAAATAAATCATAAAAAAAACTACGCATATCTTCAACTCAGCAGCAAATAAGAGTATACAATCAGCATAGTTCCAAGGTGGCTACCCAAGATTTTTCTCACCTATCAGGCGTTCAATTAAATGTGAATTATGTTCACAATCTCCCCCTCTGTTTCTGAGTTATCATGTTGAATAATGGCAGAGATTTTTGTCACAGAAAGTGAGAAAAAGTCTTTTTGGATATGTCATTACTTCATAATTTCATCCCGTTAGCGTGAAATTTTGTCATAATTAGCGCATGAATTCGAGAAATTTATTACCTCAGGGTAAACCCCTTGAGATATATCATCTCATTTTTAAAGGGGTCCAAATCCTCAAACTATGGCCAAAAACTTGTCTTGTGAGGTCACAGTGACCTAATCTAATCAGTTTGTCCCTAAATTCAGGTGGACATTTGTGCCAATTTGAAGTTCCATCCATAATACACTCATGAGAATGGGGCAGATGGAAAATTCCAAAAGATAATGGCTCAGGCCACAGACATTGCCAGCGAAGAGGAATAAAAGTTATGTGCAACTGTATCAATCCAATCTGTTCTGTTTCAGAAATAAAAGCTAAATAGGGTCAACTCCACAACAAAGCCAGTGCTGAAGGTCAACATTTAGTTTAGCTGAGTTGAGTTGAGTTGAGTTGAGTTGAGTTGAGTTGAGCTGAGCTACATTCAGTTCACACCAGGTGACAGAAGTTAAGAAAAGTAAAAGGAAGTGACAAGTTTGACAGCCGATCTGTCAGATAATGAGAAACTTGAGGCTTGGGGCCCTGACAGAGCAAGCCAACCTCAACAAAGACTGACTGATGCATTGCTTCTTGTCCTCTGTTAAACCTGTACTTTGTGAAGCTTCTCACCAATAAGCATCAATAGCCACTGACTAGCTGACAACCAACATGTAGAAGTTCTGTGACTGTATGAGATGTAATAACTATCGACTAGTGTGTGTTTAATGTGTTTACATGTCCAAAGTAAGCTCATTTACATACTTTGTGATAACGATATCAATATATCTGGCTTACAAAATATTACAAATACAAGCATCTATTTTCAATTACACCTCTCCAGGAAGAGGAAATCTATCACTTAAAGATTACTGATTAAATACAGTACAGGCATATGTTACTTTAAACTAAGACAAAACTCTCTAAGCCAGGAATTGTTACTCTAAGCTCACTCATTATGGTGTCTTAGTCACTCCAATATAAGCCACTGAGTGTTGTGCAAGACAAAGTGAATATTTTATGGAAATAGATTTTGCTGCTTGGGGGGGCTTCCCAAACAGAGACCGAGGGTAAAGGCCTACTGTCTGTTGATGTTTTTTATTTTATATCAGAGAGAGTTTCTGAATGTTATCTATTATACAGTGCTGCAGTGACATTATTGTGGCAAAGACTCAGAACACCTTTAAAACATTCAGAAGAGGATTATGAAACTAGAGAAGCAAACAAAGTTAATTGAATTTAAGGTACGTTTATGAACACTATTGTTCCATGGCATAGGAAGAATGATAATACTATTAGCGACAAAACAATTTCACAGTGCTATAAACACATAATTCAAAAGGCATGTAGGCCTTATTTGAAATTCTGGTAAACAAATATTAATTTCTGAATTCTCAAATTGGTTAAAAAATTTGATTCCAATCTCAGGAAGGTAAAATCATGCATATTCTGCAAAAAGCAATGCATTTTTAGAAAAAAACTCTCACCAGCTTCTCATTTTAAAAATAATCTAACATCTCGAGATGTAGAAAACAGTATGAGTATGGTCATTTATTTCTTCTTTGTAAGCTGCAGAAGTAAACCCTGAAGCCCCGCAGAAGTGAACCTCACCTTCCACATTCTGCTTATGTTTTCTGAATTTAAATCAATCCGACAAACTAAAGTACACTATGCTTCCAGTCTTTTCTCATTGAAATCCAAAGCACATTGCTACAATCATATGCTATCACATTATATGATCAAATGATCAAACACTTTTCACAGGCACAATTAAGCCTTGATGAAAAAAGGGCTGTAAAGTCCACACAAAAAGATATGTCAAGGTGTCATCTGTGAAAAAGGGCTACTGCATCTGAAAAAAGCAATCGTTACACATACACACACAATTATTGTATATTATGGTAGAGGAAAAGACTATAGTTTGAAACAAATGATTGATTGACGATTTGCAAATGATAATGCTTGATAACTGAAACAACGCAAACTTGAATAGTTTTTGTTGCCTCCTTTACTGAGACATCAACATAAAACTACAAAACCTACAAACAAGTCATCGTCTAAATAGTTTGCTCGATGGTGTGACAACCAGTTAGCCAACTCCCTCGATTCTCTATTTTACAAGCAACAATCTTGAAGCAACAACTCAGTTCATGAACTCACTTTGTGGGTCTAAATAAATAAGTAGCAACACCAGAATAAAGCTACTGATATTGTTGCAAAATTAGATGCTGTCTAGAGGACAAACTGTGTAATGGTGACAGTTTTAAATAGCTTTAAAAATACAATATTATGTACAAAGTTCATTTTGTGTTGAAAACAAAGTTTGTTACTTAAAAGCTGACAGATAATGATGTAAGTATATACCTGTGAAAAGCTCAATTTGGCCTTCAATATGCCAGCTCTGTTTCATTCTATTAAAAAAATAAATCTGAAGTGACAAAGCAACATTGATTTATAAAGCCAACCTCAGACTCTACTAAAAGTTCTCTGATTTTGTTTTGCAGCTGTTTTTAATTCCATCATCTTAAAGGGCAACTCCATCTGGCTTCTTTTCCTGTTTTTTAAATGGAAACTCCCACTCAGCCATTAGCAAAAAGCAGTGACGTAGGTTAGAGTGCTGGTGCCCTTCGGTCCTCTCATTCAACCTAGAGGGTTTATAACTAACAGTGTCATCATAGAGAAACTTATGTCAGGTCACATGGGAAAACATCTTTAGAAAGGTTTGAAAAAATAGCATTTTGATGCCAAAACATACGTACCTCAACCAAAATTTGAATGTCTAGATTTTAATACATAAGGAACACCACTGGGAAGCTACAGAATGATATAAAAACCTTCTTTTAATTCAACAACAAAATAAAAATACTACTACTACTACTACTACTACTAATAATAATAATAATAATAATAATAATAATAATAATAATAATAATAATAGCAATAATAATAATAATAATAATAATAATAATAAGAAGAAGAATAGACTCGTCCTTTCTATAAATTCTTTAATGTAGTATAAACAATGTCTCTGTCAGCCTCTTGACAATAATGTTACATGAGTGCCACAAACTAAATTTTAGTAGGCTGACGCCACTGAGTTGCTCAAAGAAAGTTTTTCGAACTAGCAACAGTATCTTGGGGCAACAGAGTTTTGGACTGTTCAGTTGAAAGACCTTCATTGGGGTCTGCTGACAAAGATATCAATATATATCAATCAACTTACTTCAAAACACTGAAGTCAGTCAGAACATTTGGTGTAGGACTGTATCTGCTCAGGTCAGGGGCAAGCATTTCAAGCAAGTATTTCAGGTGAGGCAACGAGGCTATACGGGACACTCAGTCAAGCCCTAAATCCCTGGGAATTGGTGTAAGTCACCCAGTCCACCTCTAAAGCTTTGGTAGGAATGGGATTCGGCGGGCCAGGGCCACGGGCTTCACCCCTGAGCCCCAGGAAGAAAAGGTGGTCTGAAAAGAGCGGCGGCGAAATGGACCTCGGCTTGATTAAATGGTCACTGAGTCGGAAAGCAGCTCTGATGTGATCTGTGACCTCGTACTGCCCTGAAAAAAAATCTTTTTTAAAGAAATGATTAAATGAAAGCACCTTCAAAAGGAGCCTGGAGGGACTGCAGTGAAGCGGATGGACTGGTGGGAGGGTGCAAGGTCCCCACTTAGCACAAACACTGAAGGGGGGGGGGGGGGATGGGATGGGTCTGAGAGGGGGTGGGAGTAGGCTCGGACCTAATAACCACCTGCTCCAAACTAAGAGAAAGAGAGAAGAAAAGAAGGAGCTTAAGAGGGAGATACACAGAAAGTGAATGATCCAGTGACAGTATGGTCTGTTGGCTGGTAGCCCTGGATAGGACGGCAAGACCTGAGAAACAGAATGTGGTGGGCAACATCTCAAGCATCTTTGATTCCTTACACTCTTTCCTCTCCTTCCTCTCAAAACATTTTGAGAGGAGGTTCAGAGGGCCTCACAGGGGAAGGAACATATCTGAAATTGAATTAAAGAGAAGGGACCTTTGAGAGCTGCTGGGAAATCCTCAGAGAGAAGCAGGGAGGTCTTCTAAGAGGCAAACTCAGTCAGTTTTTTTTCAGTGCTAGATTGGAAGGCAGCAGAAAGCTTTGCCAGTGACTGAGGTAGCTACAAAATTTGAACAGAGGCGAGGGGAAAGATATTTAGGTTACAGTGTGAAGAAGAATTAATAACAAGGAACTGCTGTGTATTTACAGGAGAGCACAGAGTCTACTGGACTTTAGGTTATTGTCAAGTCCAAATACTTCACTCTGGACTCAGGCATCTTTTAAGAGAGACAGCCATTACTGCGGGTATTGTTTTCATATAAAGTGATGAAATTGCATATTGGGCATCCAAAGCAGCACTGTATACTATCTACATTAATCCACACTACTTTTGTAAATGCTAAAAACATTTTCCTTAAAAGAAGTAATGACAAATGTGTGAATAGTTTAACAGTGCAACAGTACAACGTCGTAAGCACTCATAATTAAGGCTAAGGTGTGGACAGAGGCAACCCTCTACCTGCACTCAATCCTTTTTGGACCCAGACAAGTGTTCTTGTTGTGATTTTTCCATTTAATGGGACATCTGATAAAAATAAATGCAAAGCAAATAAATAAATAAATAAATAAAAGGGATTATTTCAGGAATGTTTCCATTCATAAGATGGGAAAAGACTCTCTTAATACACACATTTTTGTGCTGTGTAATTGGTGCACACATTGGCACCTTCAACCAACCACGTTACTCAACTTTCACATTTGGTAAAGACTTCACCAGACTACACTGTAGCTTACTAGAAACGAACCCCAAACCAACTTCTTGCAACGGACCGGAGGCTGCTTTTCTGAACCCCCCAAGTTCGGCAGCAGCTTCATGGCTTCTGCAAATGTACAAAAACCTCACAGAGAACAAAGTTCAGAACAAATCTTCAATAGAGCTAAAATGTGAAAATGCCCTTCAACTGAAGTTCAACTATAGTACACTATGCATTCATAATATGAAGTCTAAGGATTAGCAAGAGATTAACTATAGGGCTTTAACTGCTTTTAAACCACAATGTCCTCAAAATACATTACACCACAATCCATTTTTCAATGTGTAATTAATGTAAAATAAAGCAGAAACAAACTATTTTACCAGTTAAAAAAAACCTTTATAGCTCAGTTACAGTTTTGCATTTTTGTAAACTGAAACTTACCAAAAAGCTATAACTATAATTGCAATAATTTGTCACAGTTTAATACAGAGTATGACTGTTATGACAACCAATTATGACATAAACATTTTATTCGATTATCATATTTTGCTGAGCTCTTCCCAAATGATTAGACCTGCTCCCTCTCCTTACCTTGGTTTATCACCAACAGAGAGGGAGACATGTCGGGGAGGCTTTCTCATTACTACAGCAACATTTATTTAATAATCTCACAGCAGTAAAAATCTTATTTCGCAAATGTTGTTATGGAGCTTAACACAGTTCATATTTATATTTTAGCAAAGAAAAATGCAGAATTCAGCAAACGGGGATACAGAGACTGCCCATAAAAATACAATTACAGAATGTAAAAGTATTTGTTGTTTCCATATGCTGCACAAACTCTCTATTTTTGTGCACACACAACACGTCAACTCAGATCACAAACTGTGTCTAATTTCAACAATATTAACGTATACACTATGGGGAATCAGACATCAAATGGGACTGGTACATGACCGCTATTGTTCATTCTTCTCTTTGCTGGCTATAAGCCCTAACTGCAGCTAAGAAGTTAGTACTCCAACTCTGGAATCCTCTTCATGATATTTAAAGTGTTCACTGGCATTGGAAGTTTTTAGACATTTCTTATGTGGAAGCATCATTGTAAAGAGTGAAAGATGCATAACCCAACACAATTTAAATGTGGACAAAGTTGGCATCTAACCTGAAGGATCTTCTGGCTAAGGGAGCTCTGTCTGGTGCATTACATTTCCCTTAGAGGTCAGAAGTTGGAGAACGGAAAATCTCACATCCCACCTGAAACTATTGTGTTCCAGTACAAGTTGGAGAAAATAACATGTTAGGGGTTTTTTTTTTTCTGCATTCAAACACCACAGCAACAAGCCCCTACAGATAAGACTGTGTACGGCTGATTTAATGAGACACAAAAGACGGAAGCGCTTTCACTACTGCTGATGATTTTGAGGTTGAGCTTGGTGAGGTTATTCCTGCTTCCCAAGTCGGAAATCCAACTTAATCACGACAGCAGCTGATTAGATCATTAAAAAGACAGAGGAGGAGTTGGCATGTACCACATGCTTGCAGAGACTTCTGAAATTTCTGTCAAGCACAAATCAATAGAATGGAAATGGGAATGGGAAATGGGATGTCGTTCCAGGATGTTTCACAACAAAGAACAGTACATAGAGTAAAACTTGATGAAAAGGTAACTCTGATTACTGTTCACTGTGTGTGCTGCCATGTTGCTGTGACATCAGGTGTGCTTATGTTGGTAAAATCAGGCTGGATGGATGTTGAGTTTCCGACTTGGAATTCTGACTTTGCTCCATTGCACTTTTCAGTGTGGAGATAATTTTTTTTCTGAGTACAGTGGATTGCAGCATGACCACTTCCCAGCAACATTACTGTCCTGTTGGTTAGTGGAGGCGAGTCTGGGTCAAAATGTAATCGGAAACCTGTAGTATTGTCTGTAAGTTGTT
Organism: Lutjanus erythropterus; assembly: GCF_056507025.1. Classification (NCBI taxonomy): domain Eukaryota; kingdom Metazoa; phylum Chordata; class Actinopteri; order Lutjaniformes; family Lutjanidae; genus Lutjanus; species Lutjanus erythropterus. The sequence continues at coordinate 29,504,499 of NC_139323.1, read as the reverse complement.
GGTGTTGTGATAAAAATAAGCTATTAAAAACTATACAGTTGGGACTAAGCTGTGTTGGAAGTTATATACAGGATATTAACATGCCTTACCATTTGGACAAACAAATTGCTCAAAAAAATTAGTGAGTTAACATTTTACTCAGCCATCTAGTACTTTAGTTTGATAGCCTGCCCACTGTTCACAATTTGTTTAACTCAATTCAATACTCAAGAAAATTTAATATGCATACTCATATCTTTGAAACTTCCTGTAATTTAGTCACTTTAGACACTGTGTATTTAAAACCCACTTTGAATTAGTGTGTCGCATGGAAATGGGACACGGCTTAATTTTGTTTTTCTCACTCCCTATCTCTCTCTCTCTCTCTCTCTCTCCCACACACACACACACACACACACACACACACACACACACACGCACGCTATCAACTTGATTGTTTCCTCTTGGTGAGAGTACAAGTAACAGGAACGGCCAGTGATAACACTTGTTTAAAGCCAAGTAAATTGTCCTGTTGCATTGTTGTGTGGAGACTGACATTTTTACAGAGCCTCGGCATCCCAATCAGAGCTCGTGTAATCACACAGACATTTTTACAGCAATCAGACAGAGCAGAGGAGGGGGCTGGGACTTCAGACAGAGAGCAGAGACACTGCTGCCTCTGAACCAAAGATACTCAAATCATGTCTCCATAAAGCCTTGATTAAAACAAATTTAGAAAGTCAAACAGCCGTGCCATGACAAACCATAGCACTTTGAGTGTAGTAAAAGAAGAAAAAAAAACAAGCAGAGATGTCAGAGTGTTTTGTCTGTGAAGGATTATCCTGAGGAATTCTCGGCTCTCACGATAATCCATCCTTATCACTTGTCACGTTCAAAGAGGTAGAAATTGGAATGGACTCTGGAACGGAGTTGGGTAAATGGAGAGCTTTATGACCAAGGAGAGGCGTGCAGGAGACAAAGTGAAACAAAGTGAGCTTCAAGTGTCTCTCTCCCTGGCTGAGTGAGCCGTCTTTGCGGCAGAGCTTGTACCTCTGAGGATATTTGTGCTGCTTTGTTGCAAATTAGGCTTCCTCTTTGGAGCTTTTATTCACAGAAAAATATCAAAGTAATCACCAGAGCAATGGTGATTATTCAGTGTTGGAAAATGTGAGACAAATAAGAAGACTTTGTTTACAGTTTAATCTATTTGAGGCCTGGTGTACACTGGAGGATGGAGCGGGTTGTTTTATCTGTGCCAGAGGAGTTTTCAAGATCACCACCTTAGTGAGAATATAAAAGAGCCGAATTGGACCCCCTGCTGAGGACTGGAGCGTCCACAGAGATTACTGTCTAGAGTTCCTGACCTCATCTGGGATGTCTCCATCATTATCAAAAAAGTTTTTGTGGCATGAATCATTAACAAGCCAAATTATAAATATGGGAAATATCGAGACAAAAAATTAGGGTTTGGGGATGTGGGGTGTCTTTAAGACAAACATGCTCTCAGATGAGGGGCTGTCTATCTAAAGTATGGATTTTATCTCTCGTCTACTACAATTATTGGTCAATCACTACAACAATAGTTCAACATTTTGCTTGCTAAGAGTTAAATCATAAAATCAATACCACCCTAATGTTAATGTGTCAAGTATACAGCTTCAGCCATGGGATGATTAGCTTAGCTTAGCATAAAAACTGGAAGCAGAGAGGAACAGCTAGCCTGTCTCATTCAAAAGTTCAAAAACATACATTAGCACATCAATTTGTTGTATCTGTTTTTTAAACACACATTACATAGTTTTTGTCTGGTAGAACACCTGTGACATCTGCCTCTTTCTTAAGTCCTAGCTTGTTACAAAGCTCTCTCCATCATGGAAAGATCATATTCATGAATGTATATGAATATTCATGAAAACATTCATGAATATTTTCTCTGGGTTTGAACTTTGTTGGAACGTTTTAGAGAATTTACTACACAGCTAAACAAAATATGTAACATAGATACAATTGTGTTTAGACATTTTAATATGTATTGTTATACAGTCTGCCTTTAAATCAATGGACAATACAGCTGCTGATGCAACTGACAACTATTTTCATTATTAATTCACCTAAAATATGAAAAAAAGAAAATGCTCATAATTTTCCAGAGCCCAAAGCCACGTCTTCAAATTGCTTCTTTTGTCTGACCAACAGTCGAAAATCAAAGACTCTTCATTTGCTAGGATAATAATTAATTAATTAATTAATAATGAAACTATTAATTGATTATCAAAATACTTGGCATCTAAATGATTAATCAACAATCTGTTACAGCTGTAGTACACAGACTTTTATGGGGAGTTTGTGCTGCTAAACTTTAAGCTAATTACCTCCTAGCTCAAGCATCATACTCAAGTGGTAGTGATCTTGTCATCTAACTCTTCTGAGGAAACCGAATATGTTCTCCAAATATTGAACAAGTACACTTACAAACTGATAAGTAAATATGATCACACACCAAAAGCTTGTTTCCATGGCATTTCAGCCATGTTTTTAGTCATCTGTGTCACACATGTCAGACAGAACAGATCTGCTTTCATTTTAATCAATACAGCTGTCTACACAGACCTCATAACAGCTTGCATTTTTTTCGCTTTAAGTCTAATTTGTTGCATTTCATGCATATAACGTGTTGGGTTTTAAACGTAGCCACCAAGTGAGTGACCTACAATCAATACTGTGCCTGAACGCCTTCTGTGTAGACCCTGACAGAGGACCGGAGCTGCTTTCGCTACGCAGACCGTATAGACACGGATACGGAAAAACAGTTGTACTTTGTGACACACAAAAACCATTCACCCTGATCCTTGTGGAGGAGCCAGAGAGCATGAAGTGGGAGAGGAGGGATATGATGTTCCTATGGGGGAGAGAAGGGAGTGAAAGTAGAGGAAGAGAAGTATGGGTGCAAGGAAAGAGGGAAGGTGACTTTCATGGCACAGCGGAGGGCTGACACAAGCAGTCCTTGGCTTAGGAAGGCCACAGAAGTCTCATGCTAACAGCATCCACGTACAACTCCTTTAGCAGCACTTTCTGTCTGTCTCCCTGCCTGTTGGTCTGTCTGGAGCCTGTTCTGGGCCAGCTAGCAGCCAGATATCATTATCTCCTTGACTCAGGGCAGAGTAATCTCTCTGCCTGCTCCTGCTTTATTGAGTTGGATAAATATAATATGTGACTCACAGCCATTATCTACTACAGAACAGCCCTATTTATCCAGCAGGCAGAGGCCTTGGCGCATTCGAACTGGCCTCTCTCTCTTTGATGGAACTACACTCAAGTGATGGAAGCCTTTGAACGCCCATTCATGGGATTTGAACCAGTGGAGAAATTAACAACATGAATTCAATCTTTCATGTAGACAAACTGTGAAACTAAAAATTTAAAACAGAGTTGTTAATGCTATTTAAAAAGTAATGACAGGTCAAATAGAGTATTGAAGCAAGTAGCAGCACTTTAAATATTATGGAGAGAGGCACTGCAACTGCACGTTGGAGACAAGCAAATGCCAGATAATGACGCATTTACATTTAACTGACGGAAGTTTCTAGCAGCTGTAGGAATTAAGTTATTTTGTCAATTGTTTTGTAACTTTTGCCACTACCATTCCCGAATCTTAACCAGGTAGTTATTGTTTTAATCATGATGACAAAGTGCCCCTAACCATAACAAACTACGACCCAAACCATGATCTTTCCATCCTCTTATTCAAGTCAATGTTTTTAGGCCTAAATCTACCCAAACCTTAACCATAGCTGTGCAAGATCAGAAAACAGTTAACTTTGAAATAAGGTTTTGTAACAGTGTCCAGATAGCAATGTCAGAATTTAAGATCCCCTTTAAACAGTTAGCATAGTACTTATTGCTTATGCATATTACATGTTTCCTATAAAAACTAGGCAGCGAGGGAAGGACTATAATTGGCATTTACAATTGCCAGTAGCACTGAATGTGTGGTACGGAGCCACAAATATGTTCCAGTTTCACCAAAATCACAGAATAAAGTTATAAAGTTGTGGTTTTGTACGGCGAGGCTCAGCCCCCAGAAACACTACAGTCCGCTTCGGCAAACTGATGTAGAGAAAAAAAAAAGGTTTTCATTGGGCACAAATTTAGTATATGCCCTCAAGTGCAGGATGTTGCTTATAGGTGATGTATAGAGTAATATACATGTGAGGAAAAACACTTAAACATCTATTTTTACTTCATGGAAACTTTAAATAAATCCTTGTTTAAAATGTGTCGTTCTGGAGGGCAGTAACAAATTATGTATTTTGTTGTTTGATTTGTGTGTTGGCACGTTGCATCGTTATACACAATTTTATTTAGGGCTGCAACTATTGATTGTTTTCATTATTGATTAATCTGTAATTATTTTCTCGCTTATTCTATCAGTTGTTTGGTCCATAAAATATTAGAAAAATAAAAAATGTGTCCCTCAAATGTCTTGTTTTGCCCATAACCCAAAGATTTTCAGTTTACTGTCACTGAGAAGTAAAGAAACCAGAAAATATTCACATTTGAGAAAATGAAATCAGAGAATTTGAATTTTTTTTTCTTTAAAAAATTACTCAAAGCGATTAAGCAAATAATCATCGCAGCTCTCATTTTATTTATCACATATTGGTTGTTACCTTGGTCTTTCCTCAAAAAATGGACAGAAACTCTTGTCTCACTTGCTGCATTTAAAAGTTAGCTGTTTCTGCGGGCATATCTCGCTAAAGACAGCAGTTTGCCTCCTGTCATAACACTGAGTGCTGAGGAACTGGAGGATGCAGGAAAAGCGAGAGACAGAAAGAGAGGGAGATACAGAGAGAGAGGGAGAGGTGAGGGAAAGGCTACCCTCTCTTGTCTCAGTCTCTCTGAGGGGTTGACAGGTAGAGAAATAGATCACTGGTCCATGACAGCTCAGTATGACCCCACGCTATCATGCAGTGTGCTGTCTGTGGAATGAGCTCCCTGATGCAAGTCATAGCCAGCCCATTCACGGCCCAGCTACTTAACTGCAAATCCTCTGTTCTCTCCTGATAGATTCACATACGTTTTACCCCTGACGTCCATGCACCGTCCTTGACTGCAGTTAATGTTAATGAGACGATATTACACGAAGAGTTATTTCAGCGGTTTAATCACAGGACGAGCGCAGCATTTGTGCAAAAGATGTTTGTTGGCCATGTGAAGGACCGGCCCGCCTTCTGCCCAATTTATGTTGGGATAGGCTCCAGTCCAAGTACCCCTGTGTCCCTGAACTGGAATAAGCAGGTCAAGACAACGAATGAATGGAATGAATAATTGTTTTAGATGAAGATTGAGGGTATGGGGAGGAGACTGGAGGCCTGGGTTTGGCAGTATGCTGGTCTCAGCAGCCATGTAACTGCCAAATCAGTAAAACAGGGATTAACCACAGGCCACAGACTCTCTCTTCTCCTCTCCTGTCTCCATTGTCCTCTCTTCTCCTCTATTCATATCTCATATATTCTCTCCTTGATTTTCTGTCCTTGTCTTTCGTCATTTCTCCTCTGGTTTCTCCTCTGCAATGCTCTTCACTGTCCTCCACATTTCCCCATCTCCTCTTATCCATCCTCTCACAAAGTGACCTACAGTGGCCACCACCTGAAACAAAAATGGTACACGCTTAGAAATAAGGGTGCTAACTAGAACCATAAAGGGTTCTTGAGCTCATTCCCATAGGAAAACCTTTTTTGGTTCCTGGTAGAATGACTGTGGAAGATTCCACTTTGAGAGTTCTAAATTTCACAGATTTGAAGATTTATATTGATTTCTAGCAAAATAAAGGAGTAGAACAGAACCATCTGTGAAAAGTTTCACTAGAACACCCTATGAGAGGTTCCACAGAGAACCCTCTTAGGTCGTAATTTAGTTCCACCCAAAATCCCCCCTCAGGGTTCTATTCAGAACATCTCCACCCTCTAAGGATGCTAACAAGAACCTTTTCATATCCCAAAGGTTTATCTAGTATTCACTAAGGGGCTCGACCGAGAACCCATTTATATACCAAAGATTTTATCTTGAACTAGAGGGCTCTACCAAGAACCTTTTTTCTATGCCAAGGACTTTATCGAGAACCCATGCAGGAGATTCTACAACACCTTATAATCTATAAGGGTTTCATCTAGAACCCAAGCAGGACCCTTTTTATCTTATGGTACAAAGAACTCCACACAAACCCTTGAAATCCTGCTTCTAAAAATGGGTTTTGGACGGTTTTTAATGGAACCCTAGGTCTCACAAAGAATGAAACCTTTCTTCAAAAACAAAGTTTTTCAGAAGAAAATGGTTCTGGGTAGAACCTCAACGCTATTGGAGCTCTTATTGCACAGAGTGTATGTTTAGATAAAAGTTATGGCACTGAATTTTATTCAAGTAGACAAAAAAATGACAAAATGCAATGTTTAGTAAATTTTACCTTCTAAAGGATTAAATCTTTTTTTTTTCCACAATATAGCAGGCTCAGCACTGAAGATGAGTCCTACGATGTCTTTCACCCACAAAATAAGTTCCACCAAGACAAAAACTAATTGACTAGTATCATCCACTATCCTGAATTTGCAATTCTTAAGTTTCACTCAGTCGCTGGAGGTAAAAGTCAAATGAAAGAGAGAAAGAGGGGGAGAGAATGTGGAAAAAAGACAGTGTCTCCTTTTTAAGTGTCCCCGCTGCCAATGCAATGCATTACAGGGATACAAAGCAAGCCATTACTGCTTAGCATTTGTTGAATCTTCGAGTGCCCAAATAGTGACAGGTCTATTTCTCTACCGTTAGTGAGAGAGGCAGGCAGAGCAGAGGACACCTAATTACCCAGTATTGTGAGGCACAATAAAACTCTTGATAAGCCTGGCGACAGAACAAGCTGTGTGTGTGTGTATGTGTGTGTGTGTGTGTGTGTGTGTGTGTGTGTGTGTGTGTACTTGGATGTTAGCCATGCCTGTATGTTGTTTATGTGAGCTCATATGTCGGTTGTTTCACTTTGACTGCGTGTGCTGCAGAGCCTCCGCCTGTCCAGTGATGGAGGGGCCTGTCGCTGCGTCTCGGAGCCCGTATCTACAGAGCTGCAGCGCCAACAGACAGCGGCGAGAGTCGACTTGATGACTAATGTGTTCACTGAAGAAAAATTAATGATTTTTCTGGCTGAGGTTAATGGACATGTTAACACACAGAAATGATTTGTTTAAGAGGAAATGACCGCAATCTATATTTGGTCATCTCTGTAGCACTGTCCCAGAATCCAATACAAAATGAAAAGACACACACACGTTCACATAGCTCATCTTCACACACTCGACTCACACACAGTAATTTTGTCTCACCTCCCGTCCCCAGAAAGATGTGTCGCTGAAAATTTGTGCAGTTACATTGGCAGTAATTTTATTCATTTATGCATTTAATTTTACCTAATCCATAGATAACCTTCTTTTGGGCTCAAACAAATACCATAAATACACCACATCATGTGAGTGCGTGCACGTGCACACACACACACACACACACACACACACACACACACACGCACACACACACACAAGTCATTTGGAGAAGACTGAAATAAAAGGACTTAGTAGTAATCAGAGTGGCTTCTGAGGGAGGAGGGGTGACGGGGGACGAAGAAGGGAGGACACCAGGAGTGAAGTAGGAGATGGACTAATAAATTCTGCTCCTGGGGAAGTTAGCCATAAAACACAGCGGTTTTATGCATTTGAGGGCATAGCTGTCTGTCTGAAAATAATGCAGAATTAATTAGCAGAGCGGTAGAAAAAGAACCCCACGACAGTCAGCCAACCGGTCTCATAAATCAAACAGTCTGGGGGAAAAACACAAAGCTAATGTCTGACAGTACGCTTACTACATACTCCCTAAGAAGAAACCAAGCTGTAATTATCAGCACCAAGCCCAGATGAGTCAATGTCATTTCTATCAGTCAGAAAAATATGGTAAAGATAGACACTCTTACTGTAAATCTGATTGTTAGGACTATACTGTATAATTTCATCAGTTAACAGATGAATATTGTGCTGCTCACACTGTACTTCAGCTCCGAGCACAGAGAACAGATTCCAACAGCAGCAGCTTTCAAGTTGCCACAGGGGGAGCTATTGATGTTTCAGTGCTTATTCTACCCTACTGTAATGATGTGTGTCTGTGAGTGTGTGCTTGAGCCTTTGTGTTTGTGTATGTGTGTGTTTTGGTCTTCAGCCAGGGATGTTAGCCAGAGGTTATTTGGCAAAATCAGTAATGTGCACTTTGTATTTTACTGCTAAACAGGAGCATGCCACCCGGTCTAGCCATATCAAATGAAAGATCTTCAGCACATTCACACAGTAAATCATATAGTGCATTTTAACTTTGTGTGCCCGATGTGAACTATATTAGCATAATGACATAACTACAGCTAAAATGACTAATGTGAACACAAAATGTGGATAGATAGTTGGGTAAAGCATAGGTGATCAGTTAGCAACAAACGTAACTGAAGAGGCATTAGGAGACTATCCATTCAGTATTAATGATTGTTATAATTTACTGTATATATAGTATATACTACTTATACTCAGCTATCTAAAACACATATCTGGACAAGATTTTTTTTAAAATACATTAAATAATCAATGTAAGTAGCTACATGTAATAGTTACATAATTAAAATACAAAATAAATGTAATTGTAATCCATTACAATCCCTAAAAAAATACTTAATAAGTACTTAATGTACAGTTATTAATCAAAATGTTGGTGATTACAAAACGGTTACATCCAAATAGTTTTTGTTTAGGCATATTTGGCATATTTCTGGACAACACGGGCCAGCAAAGCTATTGGGACAAACTTAATGGCTCCTGCGGAGGTCTAGGTCTAGGCATCTGCCAATCAAATCAATGCATACTGCTCTAGACATTTGTTCAACAACTTATGAAAAATAAGAAGTTACACTTATTTGACGTAGTAATTCAAATAATTACATTTTTAACAGGGCAACCAGTAACCCATAACCTATACCTGTAACCTGTACAGCAAGTCAAGTCTTAGCCAGGAAGTAGGTCTCAAAGTAATAATGACCATTCAGAATATCAATTTTAGGTCTAAAGATAAAGTTGTGCATGGAGCTGTGCAAGGATGAAACACATGCCTCAGCCTAATTTGTCAGATTAATATTAAAATGTGTAAATTGATGTTAGGAAAACCAACAGGAGGGGATAAGAATTGTATGAGGGAAATTTGTGTATATGTGAAAAATGATACATTAGCAACTACATTCATCTCAAGCACTCAAATGTATGATAGCTTGATTCTTGATGAAATACAAAGATATATGCATAACTACGGCACTGGAGACTGCTATACAAAGTTGGTGGCAGCCAAACTAATGGGACACAGTACAGAAGCAGCTAAAAGGATAAAAGCCACATTCTCCAAAGAACCATCCAAGGTGTATCACCAGCTGCAGTGCATTACCCACCAAGAGCTGAACATGGACAGCATTGGCACAGAAATAGGCAGACAGAGGCATTGCACCACTTCTCAATGGCTAATAGCGCCAAGGGCAGCCCACCACAATTTGCCACAGCAGGACCCAGGCACCCTCAAAGCAGCAGACTCACCAAAAGTGGGTCACAAACATCAGGAGCCACACAGACAAACCAGCTACTGACAAACCACTGGGCCAAACGTACAACTTGTACTGTAGCACATAGTAAGCTTCCCTAAAAGAAAAGGTGTTCTTGACATGCGACATACACAAGCCACTCAACAAAACAATGATAGCAATTTGAAATCAAGATCTTGTGAAGTGTTGTTCCTTCAGATATATTGTGATATAGTTGGTATATAAGACCAGTAGTGTATACAGAGGATTCACACAGTCCTTCCCACAGTACTTTGACACAAATATGGCTGAACATTGGCTCTTTGCACCTCCGTTTTCTTCTGAGGGTTGTCTTGTCCTCTGTCTTTGACTCCATCAAAATCTTCCTCCGTTCACACCACTACACTGACTTATTGCCCGCTGTAATAAAGGTGCTAGCTACTGATGTTGACTGACAGACGGCTAACACAACCAGCTCTGTGCATGTGTATGTGTGTGTGTGTGCGTGTGTGATACCTAAGGGCACGAACAACAACCTAAGGTGCAGGTTGTGCTAGCCAGACATCTGTTGTTAGTGGTGGAAGGTAAGTGAGTTTGACAGAGCTGAGATTGAACAGGAGGCATTCTGCCAGCCAGGTGAAGACAGAAGCTTCACCCCCCACCAAAGACACAAAACAAACCAACACACACATGCCCACACACACACACACCTGCATACACACACACACACACCATCCTATATGATTATCATACACTTGTACAGTAGTGAGTAGCCAGAGCACACTTAAGACAAGGCATGCCCCCATGTGGCAGCAGCCCTGAGCTAGAAAACTGAGCTCTGTCTGTCACTCCATCCACTTTAATTTCCATCAGGGCAGACACACAGTACCGTATGATTGAGTGTCTGTCCAGTGGGAGACGAGACAAAATGTGTGTCTGCATATTTGTTACTCACTCACTCAAACTACCCTACCTTATGTCTTCATCTATCCCTCTGGTTTTACTTTTGTAACAGTTTTACATTTCAGAAAAACATATGTCAATAAAGTCCCTTCAAAGCAACCAGATTAGATGATTCAAAGTGTTGTCACACTTCCAATCACCTATTTAATTTCAGAACCGCTGCTACAGAATCGTGTGAGTAGAATTTAACGGGTACTTAATTACTGGAACAAAAGTAAATTTAATCACTAAGAAAAATCTACAAATGTAAGTTGAAGTTTAGTCCTGAATAACTGAGGGGAAATATGATGAAAGTCCTGAGATGATAAAATTCAGTTTGGATAATTGACAGCTTTTTTTTTTTAAATGTGACAATAACTGCTGTATTGAACTTTCTCACAAACTGGCCTAGGCGTGGGGGGAAAAATAATCTTAAAAGCATCATGATTCTCTCTTTAGAGATTGTGTCTTGATTCAGAAAATCAATGTAAAAATGTCTGTTTAAATTCTAAGATAGGCTACTTCTTCATGCATTTTGGCTTGTTTGTTGTTGATAGGAAAAGGGACAGGGGTCACAATGTATGCACCTGTGTCTAATTAATTCAAAGCATGCTGAAGTCCGTATCAATTGCTGCTACATAATTCTCATCTTTTTGGTTGCTGGAAACATTGGAAAATATGTATGTTGGCCAATGTAACTTTCCAGTGACACATCTCTTCCATTTGTTACTACCATTGTATTATTAAGATAATGAGAGTAAATTTGTATGTTTAATTATGAATCGGTACAAATGCTTGAAATTTTACAGTAGCAACAGCCACAAAGTGAGAAAAAATAAATCATGTATAGTATTCAAAAAATGTGTCACAGTGAATCAACTGCGTTGTAGTCCTCTGAATCAGAATTGAATTGAACAGAGATTCCCATCCTGACTGGTGGGTCACTTTTTCTTAGCATTAAGCGAGTGACAAAGCCTTACTGCAAACCACCCAGACACTGTCACCTTTATTGCCCTTAACAGTGAAATTTAATCACTGAGCAGAGCCCTAATTTCAGCGGCAGCATTTTTGGAACATCTGAAATTAAAAGCTACCCAATGTAGTCATTTTCAAGGACTTTTTCACTGTTGTAAAAAGTACATTACTTGATTCAAGGTTTCCCATGTTTCCAAGGATGCACAGAGACCCTCTGTGTGTATGTGTATGTCCTCTGGCCGGTGCTTCGGGCAGGTCCGCTGAGACTATCCTCCAATTCACTGGCCTATAACATCAGTCACAGCATTACACACCATAAATCGGCTCTTTACACGTACAGCAGCACCAAGAAAGAGGCTTACATAAGCAAAGTAGTGCACATAGAAAACGTGGGACAAATGCTTTTCTTGAGCTCCAATGATATTTTTTTTTTCCTGATGCCATTGTCATTTTCACCAGTTCTGATTATTATTTGTTGCTGTTGTAGAAATCTGAGGTGCTGCTGCTGCCATATTGGTTAAGTCTCCCTTGTCTAGCTGGATGAAAAGACTTCACTCGCTGAAACCTGCAGCTTATCACCTCAAATGACAAAACGATGTGGTAGTAAATCCGTTTTTCCTCGGTATTTCATACAATAAAGAACAATAAGAGACTGTCGGCTGTCTAGCAGAAAGTCGGTTGTGTTGAGCAGCTAGTGATGTGTTCCCTGTGTGGTGGCCACCGCTGCTATCTGCTGTGTGCCCGCAGCTACAGTGTGTTCCCAGTTTTATCACTCTCATCTAAATGAACCACACTCACAGCTGGAGAAAGGTGACCCGACTGCTAATCAACCACCAGAGCCACAGTGCACTGCTGGTGTGTGTGTGTGTGTGTGTGCGCGCACGTGTGTGTGTGTACTGCGGGACAGTTATCCACTCAGGCAGATGCTTGTGTGTTGTGCTGTATGCAGCTCCTTACAATCTGTCTCTGCACTGATCTCAAAAATCCACTCTAAAAGGAAGGAAAATTCCACCGCTCACTTTTCTGCCAGTCCTCTACTCCTTTTTTTCCTGCCTCTCTCCAGCTGAGTATTAAATTCAGCAACTGAGAAGGTGACCTGCGTGCTCTGCCATAAAGAGCAGGGGAGCGGAGGAGAGGAGGGGGGGAGGATGGAGGAGGAAGGTGGGGGGAGCTGAGCGGAGGCTGCTGGATCAGCAGAATCTGAGCGTTTAGAGACACACAGATGTGTATGTGTGTGCACCCGCTTTCTCAGTCTCTCTTACGCACACACACCCTCACGCACACACACACCACACCCTCCTCCTCAGCGGTGAGGCGTCTGGGGAGCCCAAGGGCGAGCGTTTGGCTGTCACCCTCCCCCACCTCCTCCTCCTCCCTCCAACCCTCGTGTGAGCCGCACCCCAGAGCCACCACACAGCAAGACACAGACCTGCTGCCAACTATCACTAACACACACATACACATGTATGCAGGCACATGAACACACAGAGACACACTCTGTAACACGCACGCAAACACACCAACTCCCCATTTCACACAAAGCACTTTGATTCTAACACATAAATGTGCAAAAGCCCTCAGTCTCTCCCTCTCTCTGCCTCCACTCTGTCAAATCTCTGCCTTCACACTAAACAGCTCCGTGGGGATTGGCAGGCAGGCGGGCAGAAAGGAAATAAATATGTTTCCTGACGACAGCACAGTTTTCTGACAGTACTCTGGCACTGGGCTGGGCTGCTGTGCTCAGACGGAGGCAGAGGGGAGCGTGAGCTGTAAGTGGATGTTTGTTCTAACAATCTTCAGCTCAGGCTGCTCACTGACTATCCAAGCTGGGACTTTAATGTCTGTGCAACCATAAGGCCGCGTTTTTTGTTCTTTTTTTTTTAAACCACCAGAAGGGAGTCCTCTGGCTGTGGGAACACTGATGAACTGATTCATTACCATTATAAACATCTCCAGGCAGCACAGATAGCTATGGAAGCAATGCATACATTAAGATTTAGATCATAAAACACTGCAGAGCTTACAGAGAATTTTCCATACCGAACAACCATGAAGCTAGAAATAATGCAAATGAATGATAAGCATCTGCCATTTTGATTTCATTGGTATGGTATAGGAAGGCTATGACATATGTTTGGTATCATCACATAGAAATTTGAATATTTGTTCTCACAGATCAAAAACATTAATCTTTTATAAATAACAATGTAATTGTGATTGATAATTTTATCATATGACTGTTCATTTACTCATGTAACCTGGGGTTCCCTTCTGATCCTGTGGTTAAAACACCAACAATGAACACCAGTGACCCCAGTTTGTGTAGGGCAGGAGGCCCTTTGCATGCATGTCATTCTTCATCTGTCTCACCCCTAACTGAACTAAAGTGCATGGTGCACTGCTTTGCTCCAAAGGTTATGAAATATTTTCCTCCCAAAGGCACTATATTGTATACTCCAAAACAGGTGCAGCTTTAGTAGTAGAGCAGATGCGTTTCTTTATACTGCTGTTTCTGTGCATAACGACGTGTCCTTTACATGCAAATGGTGCATACAGTCTTCACATATAGTATGAAGGGTCATGGAAAGAAGAACCTCCTCGACACTGCAAATCTGTATTACATGGACCTATAGGGCTGGGTATTAAGTTTATGACATCAGTACCAATACCAATACCAATATCAATACCAATTTATTTTTTAGACACCACAGGTGTGTAGTATAGCCATTCTATCAACCATTTTGTTAGCATCTCAGGACACTGAAGACAAATCTGTGAAATAGACCATACTCTAACTCACCACACCACAGACTGGATGGTCTGTAGCTCCTGCTATATGATAATAAATCACATTAAATCAAAGAACATTTGAAGTAATTGACTTTACAACTACATACGTTTCACTGGAGAAGTTGTGATACCACTTGTTCCAGGGTTATTTTTTTTGTTTATCGAGTACTGATACACAGCCCTAATAGGACCTTTAAAGCCATTCCAGTGATGCAGATAGAAAAAACTGAGTTTAGTGCAATATAGACATGGTCCAGTCCACTGCTACGTAACCGATTTCTGATTAAATAATTAAACCAACAAACTATATTAACTACCTAAGACACGAACAATAGTCATGTTACACCTATCCAGCAAGTATTAACCTCTAAGTGCCGATGCTAAAATGGCTAAAAATCTCAAAGAACAGAAACTCAAAATCTTTGCCTACCATCTAAACACACACAGAATGCCACAAAGAAGAGACTGGTAACCGCTTCCATTACCCACAATGTAACTCAACCGCTAATAATTTCATTGAAGATTCAGATGTGTCACCAACCGACTAGAGGTCTGGCTCTTTCTAACGCTGCCCCAAGAGATTTTATTTTTCAAACTTGTAGTCTTTTGCCTCAAGTGACATCATTTGAAGGACAGACCTTGACGTGTAAAATCAGTGGAATTCCCCTTTAGTTCTGAGTTGTACAAATAAACAAACTCAAGTTGGGTCTAACCTTATCAGTTACTGACCACTGTGAGGCATTACTACATTATTACTACATACGGTGCAGTTATGCCAACCCAAAACACACTCCACTACTTCTATGTACTGTACAAGTGCCACAGCAAAAGAAGATAATCTCTTAATGTTTACTTGGTCTTGGCACGGCCGTCTGTTCCTGTTGCTGCAGGATGGTTGAAGTGAGCAGTTTGACTGAGTCTGCTAATTTCTCCAACCACGGTGACTCACTGAGACCGAGATGGGCTGAAAGATGGAGCGAGATGGAGAGAGGGGCGGAGATGGCAGATGGGTCACAGAACATTCGGGACAAGACGTGTGTTTGTGTGTGTGTGTCTGTGTGCGCGCGCCTGTGTGTGTGTGTGTGGGTGTCATACAGGAAGGAAGCCCAACCAGCCGGTGCAGTTTGCCCATCTAATCAGATCACTGAGAGAGAGAGGGAGAGAGAGCCCTCTGAGGAACAGATGTAATTTCAGAGCACCAAAAAAACAGCTTAAAATGCTCCTGATCACATTAGCTGGCCATCACAAAATAGGATTTCTGCACTGCCACAGTGAATGCCCATTACAAATTACTTAGGCACTGCAGACCCGTAACTCAATAGGCAGGGAAGGGCGGGGAGGGCGAGGAGGGCAAACAGAGGGGCAGAGATGGGGGATCGATACTTATCAGTAATAATTATATCCTTCCTCCCACTTCTCCATCCCTCCCCCCACGCCTCACCCTCAACCCTTAGTAAAGCACATATCTTACATTAATCATCAGGAGATTTCTGTGCTCGATAAGATAATTAACATTATGGGGGGGGTGTAGGAAGTTGCGATGATGTGAGGCAGTGGTCCAGCACTGAGGCTGCCAGCAGTGTCCCAGGCTGGAAAGTGCTGAAGGCAGCACATGCAGGTATAAAGTAGGCTCAGTGGCTATGAGCTACAGTCACAGCCTACTGAATTAAAAGGCCACGGTTTGAGGAAGACAGAAAAACACAGGGAAATAGGAGAAAGGAAAAAGTTTCTTTCTCTATTGTATGCTATCTATCAAAGGCAAATAAAAGCCCTGAGAAATTCATCATAGCAGTCTATTTGGACCGTAGAAATCAACATTATGTAAAGTGTCTGAGAGCGCAGCGGGTAGACGGATGGAATGGAAAACAAATAAATCAACAGGGAGGAAAACAACATTGTTTGTCCCTTATCTGTACCTTTGTACCCTCAACCTTGTTCTTGATATTTTTATTGTTACTGTAGTTGTTTGTGACTCGCTTCGGGTTGTGAGCTCACTCAATCAACCCATTGAGCTCGGGACTGCACAAATAATCTGATTTTGAGATATTAAAAGAGTATTGTAAGCCAAGATCAAGAAATAGTTGCCTCAGGACTGAGGCAGGAGCAAACCACAAAGTGTGCTCAGAGGCTATTGATGGTACACTGGAGTACAACAGGTGCATTAGTTTTAGCCTTGCTTTAAATGTGATGCCTCTATGGCCACACAATATTTTGTGTTATTTTAAGCACTAGTTATAGCACTTGGCATGAATAATACTAAGAAAAAAAAAATAGAACTGCAACGATAAGTCAAATTAATTAGCTGTTCAGAACAAAATTAGTTGCCAACTATTTTGCAAGTTGATTCATTTAAGTCATTTTAAAAGGAAAATCACACATTTGCAATCCAGCTGTTTAAATGTAAGAATTAGGTGCTTTTCTTTGTCTTTTATGATAGTAAATGACAGCTATTTGGGTTTGGGTATGTTGGCTGACTGTTGTTTTTACAATTTCTTGACATTTTGTAGGCTAAACGATTAATCAGTTAATCATGAAACTAATAATGGAGATTTATTGATAATGAAAATAATCATTTGTTTCAACTCTGAAGGACACCACGGTAAATATGCATTGATAACCACTGTGGTTTCATGGTCAGTTTGCCTGCGATGTCTCTTAAAGTGAAATTAAACTACTCAACAAGTGTCACTGTAATTAAGAAAACAACCTTACTAAAATTATTTATAATTAAAGCTCATTGTTTTGGGTTTTTACAGAGTTTAACAAAAAAAAAAAAGACAATTCCCTGATGTTATGTACCCACAAATCTAGAAGTGTTTCCTGCTGCCAGAAGACGCTACCATTTACAGTAAACAGGTCCTCTTGAGAGCAGCTCAGAATGTTTCCAATAATAC
The DNA here is from genome assembly GCF_056507025.1 of Lutjanus erythropterus. Taxonomy (NCBI): domain Eukaryota; kingdom Metazoa; phylum Chordata; class Actinopteri; order Lutjaniformes; family Lutjanidae; genus Lutjanus; species Lutjanus erythropterus. The sequence goes on along the minus strand of NC_139323.1, from coordinate 29,487,285 downwards.
AGTCACAAAAGAGAAAAGTGGGAAGAAAATGCAAATGAGTTGCAGAACTCCACAAATTAGTAATAAAAAAGGACATAAATGGCTCAAGTGAGTGTTTCACAGCAAATTTTCTCCTGCATTTTTGTAGGTTTTTTTCTTTATTTATGTAAACATTAGGGTCTGAATGAGAAACTTGATTACACTTTCTCTTAAAGGTGCAGTAAGAGATTCTGAAGAGAGAGAATTATTACTGAGTCTCGTTGTCAGGTCGTCAAAGTATGGAAATTTTGGACTGGTAGCTCGAAGACGGTTGATTGAACAATCATCTTACCGACCTGTGATTATTTCCTCCACATAAATCATATTCATGTAACTTTGTTTCACTCTATAATTCTCCCCTGGTCATCCAATAATCCCCTGCAGTGGTGCTACACCCACCCCCCAGTTTGGGAACCACTGTCCTTTTACATAAGTTGCACTGAATATTATCAGGTCTTCTCTCGTTTGTGCTTACCCGTTGTTGCTAAGTCAGGAGCAGTTGCAGCATGGCTAATGTCAGCTGCGTAAGCCTGCTGCTAAGCTGCTCTTTTGGCACTTTCTGAGGTGGGGGTATGTCAGAGTAACAAAACAATCCATTGTGGCTCAGCATGTCTGTACACTTGGGAAAATAATCCAGCTAATTGTCCAATATGTTTCAATAATATGTACAAAACTGATCTGCCATAATGGATAGGTGTCTCACACTGATTTCATAGGTTAGCTAGCTGAAAAATCTGATTTCTGCATTATAGGTAGACGTTTTTAGGAATGCTGAGGTTTAGGCAACAGGAGGAAACCTATAAAAGATGGAATACTCCAGCTACCATGTGTGTGTGTGTGTGCACGTGTGTGTATGCATGTTCAATGAAGACAGTGTCTTTGTGAGTGCACGCTTGTGTGTACTGCTTGTATTTGCTCGTTCATTAGCTGAGACAGCCTAAAGAGGCAGCTTTATAGCCTGAGCTGACAAGAGATTGAAGGAATATTCACCTGGAGTCAGACAAACAGCCTGAGATCCAACCATTTGTCAGTGAGAGAGGTAAATGGCAGGAGGTGGGGTTGGCGTGAAAGACATGGTTAGGGGAGGAGAGGGAAAGAGGAAAGGATAGATTGATACAGAGTGAGAGAAAGAGCAGTACAAGAAGACAGGATGTATCAAGCATTACAGCCTGACAGAAGCCTCTTTTTTTCTTCACTTGCGCACACACCATACACACACCGACTCCTTTGCCCACACAACCACAAAAAAGTGAGCATCTCTGCAACATTAACACTGGACTTATTTGAGGTTAATTAGGAGAAGTGGTTTGGAACTAACTTCCTGGTGTTAAGCACTCTGGAGCACTGAGTGTCTGCTGAATGGCCCTGAGGTTGGAATTTAAATCTTACTGAAGCCAAAACTGCCCCTCAGAGTTTTTCAGAATTGCTTTTAATGACATGCGCATGCACGGCTAAGGACGTGATACTGGAAGGTCACTGGTTCAAACGCTGCAACTGGCTGGGAAAAAACTGGCTGAGAGAGGGAATAAAAAACACACTGTTCTCTCCTCTAACAACTGCTGTCAAGGTGCCCTTGAGCAAGGCTTTGTCTGAGCTGTCTGAATGTGTGAAGGGATAATCTCAGACTCGAAATATAAGGGAATATGGAAGGAGGATGAGGTAAATACGAAGAGTAGAATAGACTAGAGGAGACGACATGAAACTTGGAGTGGGATGGGGCAGGGAACATAATTTGCGGAAGTGGAGATAAGATGGATTTAGAGTACGTGAAAAGACACAAGATGGAGTAATGCCATATTTTAGGAGAAGTATGAGCTCTCCAGGGTCTCCTGGTGGTTTAACTCCTCTCTTCTTAACAACCCCCTAATGGCCAAGTGGTCAGATAAGCAGCTAGTCGCTCCATAGGGCACAGCTGGGCCAGGAAGGCCACCGTTTTGACTGACAGCACACAGACAGAGTCCAACATTGATCTTCAAGTCAGATGTGGAACTTGGGCTCTCAAGGCTAAATGGTAGCGACAGGGAAGCCATCCATTATATATGATCGCTGTCTGTGGAGGATTAGCGTTCACATAGTTCTGAAGATAAAAGGGAACATTGGCTAGAAGCACTGCTAATTGTTCTGTTTGATGTAGACAAAGACAGACAATGAAGAGAAGAGCGCTGCCAATAAACCAACACTGTAGAGGTCACGACCTGTGGTTGGTATGAACAATAAATAATGACAAGGTAATGATAAATGAGCCCTTCAAACATACTGCCTACTGCACCCACTCATATACTCAGACATTCCCACACACACAGACTTGTGTTACTATATTTGTGGGGACCCATCACTGACATATTGCATTCCCTAGCCTCCTACCCAAGTCTTTAAACTTGTAGAGTCCAGCATTTTGGTCCCGACAAAGCCGTTCAGACCCCACAAGTATAGTGTGGCTTGTAGTTCTTGGACCCCGCGAATATAGTACAAAGAGCCCACACACACTCACAGAGGAGCTCACAAGAGAAGGAGTATCCAATAGGTTCATTAGTCAGTGGGTTGTGTGGTAATAGCGTGGGACAGGTGATGGAGCAGGGTGTGATGATGCATCAACAACATCAGCCCTGGGTGGCGCCACCTGCAGAGGTAGCAGATGGCACACATGACTGGAGAGAAGCCATATTCTCACACAAACACACCCTCACACACACACATTCAAACACACAAAAATGCACAAATTACATCCACAAAAGTGGTATTCACGATGAACAAGACAGTGAGCACTACTTAAATTAAAACACATTTGCAGTCAGCCGCATAAGCACACAAAGAATACAGTAAACAAAACACCTTGTTTAATGTATTGTTAGAGTTAAAGGTTAATGGGGTTTTTTTCACTTGCCTGGGTGGGCAAGTACATCACAAACCTATATTTGCCCAAACTCAAAAGCTGAGTTGCCCCTAAACAAATAGTTTTATTTATGAGCACTTATCAAATTCAAATAATACCAGTAGTAAAAATAACTAATGGAACGAGTAACTAGGGTTTTTTATGCCTTAAATGACAGGACAGCTGAAGACATGACAGGAAGTGGGGAGAGAGAGCGGGGGAATGACACACAGCAAAGGGGGTCAAACCCACGGCCACTGCAGAGGACTCACAGCCTCCGTTCATGGGGCGCACGCTCTACCAACTAAGCTCTCCAGGCACCCCAGACCGTGTTTAAAAGACCCTGTTTTATCCACCTTGCTCTTAAACTAGCGGCAAACTGTGCAATACATAGTTTAAATACATAGTGAGTGTTACCCATATCCTCCAATGCCACCTCGCTAATCTCCTGTTTCCAGAATAATTAAAATGCTCACTTGCACTTCAGCTCATAAAGTTTCTCTTTACCTGCCGCAATTTTCTCATGAATGCTCAATTAGTATTGCACATGTGCAACTCTCACAACTCTCAGCAGAGATGACGGAGAAGCAAGATGACTCACTCCTTAGCTACATTCATCTAGGGCTGCAACTAAGGATTATCTTGATGATCACTTCTAATGATTCTTGATCTAATGAATATTTTCATGATTAACAGTTTGGATATTTGAAATAAATTGTTTGAAATTCTTCATTCGAGCTGTACTTCCAACATCAGCTCTGGAAAAAATCTTTTGTACAACATACCCAAATTGCTATATTTACTAGCCCGGCATGGCATTTTAATTGCCATGGGCAACTGGGTAATCCTTAATTTTTGAGCCTTAATGCCTATACATACATAGACATTAACTACAAGTTTACTTTCTCCCAGAATGTACAATAAAGTTGTTTTTGTTTGGATGCATTTTCATGAGATTCATTTGTCCTTGTAAAAGACAAGGTGGGAATGGTCACCCACACCACATGCACCACAGAACGTCTTTGGATCTTTTTAATAGAGCTCTGTGCTGCCACACAGCAGTCTGTCTTGCACTCAGTTCTGCTCTCACAAAGGATCTCATGAGGTCTCAGAGTTTAAGTTTAAATAGGCTCCCATATCATTTCATACACACCATTAATGTCACCATAAAATTGCTATTTCATAAGTTATCAATAGTCTTGTTCAAATGCACTGCCATACCTAGAGAGAGGCATGGTAGCAAAATCCAATACGGTCCATGTTTTGCACAAAGAATGCAGCATAATTGCTGAAAATCTCAATCAATTCTCTCAGCCTGCCTCTCTTTCGCTCCTGCTGGCTAAATGCTATCTTCAGCCATTCTTCGTCAGAACTAGCAATTTCATGTAATCACAGAAGTGATCAGAAGAAGGTATGCCGACGCTCAGTCAAATATCAGCTATCTCAATCATAGCAGCACCGTTGCCTTTGGGAGAGCAGGAAAGGTGTGTTGTGGGCTGGACGTGACATTTGGTTGGCTGAAATTAGCATAATCACTTTGATGGGGAGCCAATCACTACAATTGCTGTAACAATACGACTGATTAATGCTGTGGGAAGAACCTCATCTTTGTAATCAAGTTCCTGAGAACTACTGTACTTTCTGACAACACACACAAACACTTCTCCCATTGAACTCCTACTGTGGTGGTCTGAGATAATCACGTGCAGCACTGCATGCAATAACACTGTAGGCCTGCTGAGCAAAGTTACCTCACATAGAGAAGATGGATTATTTAACCAAAAGCCAATTATACAACCTGTAAAAGATAACAGAAAAAAAAACTTGTAATCCACACTTGTAAACCTGGGATTTGTTTAACTATTCTTTATCCTCTATTTAAAATGTAACAGAAAAATAATGATGAATGATGAATTAAAAAAACGTTGCCTCTTGCTTGGCGCTTTTGGCCACGCTGAGTCAAACTGTTCCAGGCTGATTTGCATTTCCATTACTGCTTTTATCGCGTCAAGCTGTGCTGAATCGTGTCTGAGATGGACCTACTCTGGAGGGGGGCCAAAGTGAGGATGCTCCGCCTCCAAGCGGGCAGCAATGATGTTTTGCTGACCGTAGCCGACCCACGACGACCCTCCTTTCTCAGCTCATGTCTACGCAGGAGAGCAGAGAAAAAGACGTCTCTAAAAGTGTCTGTGTTCAGTGCTCATTTCTTTAGAAGCTAATCTCTGAGGTTTTAATTTTAGTTTCTCTCATGTGGCCCTGTTTTCACATTCAGGTATCTGCTGTATTTTACTGTCATGTCTGCCTTCAGCCATACATGAATCGTATCAAATTATCACTGATGGTTTTGCTGCTTCATAATAAAAGCTTTTGAAAAACACATTAACACCAGACTTTTATTGTGAATAATTTATAGGAAGTTCAGTGTTTATCTACCATTTTACAGCTGCTCAACTTGACCTAAGCTGCTTCAAGTGAATAGCCCTTTTGTAATGGAAATAAAAATCCCTGCTGTGCTGGGCTGATGTAACGAGTCAAACCGAGTCAAGCCAAGCCAGCTTGTGTATGAAAAAGGGGTACTAAACTACCGCTGCCATATTTGTCTAGTTTGCTTTGTTATTGAGAGACTGGTGTTTTAACACGTTAGCCTAGATATGAAGTCATGTTTCTTGCTATGGATCAAGGCAGCAGTAGTTCAGCAAGTGATATAATGGTTCAGGTTCCCTGTTATTGAGTTGGTTCAGAGCAAGTGCCAAATCTCAAAGTAGTTCTTCGCATTTCGACAGCTAAAGATGTGGCCAGGAAAAGTGGTTTGAGAGTGGCACCTACACTTTGCTGGTCTGGAGCCAAAAACTGTTTCTGTCTCGGGGCAGGGTTACCGTGATCAACAAGACCAACTAAAACTTTGGATCATCGTTAAAGAAAAAACAAAAAAACGCCACAGAGTTAGTGTCTAATCCGCTGTATCCAAAAACTTACATTCCTATATCTCACAACTGGATCTAAACTACTTTCTAATTTAGATGCATACTAGTATGTAGATAAGACCCTATTACATAATTAGGATATTGTGGATTTAGGTTTCCAGAATAGAGAATATAATGAAATGATATTTGTGTGCTGAAAATATCATACCAAAAAGGATCAGCAAATGAAAGCAAACCTAGATTGGTTTTGCCAGACCTATGTTAGACAACGAGAAGGCATGACCTTTGAACTACAGTCATAATGATATAATGACCTTCACATTCCCGAGTGCCACATCAAAGCCACGAGTAGCTCATCAGAAATGTATACTGCAGCAACTGGAGCTTAACCAACCACAGCGGAGGAGAGAGCAAAAAGGCAGTCAGCACTCGTGCAGAGCAGACCGCTTCATTTCTCCAGCACCTTCCCTTTGTTGTAAATAAAACATTATTTCAGATGTTCAATTAAGATAAGTACCCTTAATTTAAGACCTCAGTCAATGTGCTGCCATCATTATTCAGCCCACAGAGCGCCTGGGCCTCGGCTCCAGCTCTGGCCTAGCACACAATCACTCAGGGGCCTCGGTAAGCAGGGGGAAATCGCAGTCAATTTCTGGAGCACTCATTTGCTTAACAAGGGGGGAAATCGCATGGAGCTGTGGGGGAGGAGGAGAGGAGAGGAGAGGAGAGGAGAGGAGAGGAGAGGAGAGGAGAGGAGAGGAGAGGAGAGGAGAGGAGAGGAAAAGAAAAAGGAAAAGGAAAAGAAAAGTAGAAAATGTGTTTTAAGGTTTGTGGTGTGTAGGTTTGTCCAAAGTTACTTTTGAGACATGAAGCTACTACCGTGTGCACTCGCTGCAACTGCCAAAGTCCAACCCCAACAACTTCCAGGGCAGATATATCAAGTCCTTGACAGTGTAAAAAGCTTCTGAGCTCTCATCTGATTGTGAAAGGACTTTGTTTGTACTTCGTTACAGCGCTGATACAAGATTAGATAAACAATGTGCTATCTGTACCCTGCATCTGTTTGACTCTGCAAAGTGCACTTTCCAATTCCACTGATGACCTTCACAGAGGGCTGCTCGGCAGACACTAGAACTCAGGAAGAAGTAAAGTGAAAGACAAACCTTTAGGAGGATACATGCATTTACACACATTTATAAATGCAAACTTGCATATATTTTCTCTTGCGAGACATTATCACCTAATGTCAAAAACACCTCAGACCCCACACTGAAAATTCTATACATAAAAACAGGCGAGCAAGAGGAAATTCACCTCTTCAAGTGAACGGGGCGGGAATGAATAAAAAAGGTTAAACGGGCAGAATTATTCAACAGTGCTCTGGAGTAAACAGAAAATATATAATTAATGACAGTCAGCAAAACAAAATAAGCACAACCAGGCCACTAAAGAGGGAGTATACAGAATCTAACTGCTCTGTTACTGTATTTCATCAAATAAATGTAGGACTAAGAGTGTCTGTTTCTCATTGAAATGCAGTATCCATCAGTTTAATACCTCCCTGAAGGGTAACAGTGAGCTCTTGTACCTCCGGAGGCTGAACAAAAGTGAATGCTCTGAGGGGCTGTAGTGGATCTAAGAGCCATGGTCACCGGAACCAAAGTGTCCTAAATATAGCTCTGCTCTGCCTCACTCTGCATGGCTCTGCTCCATCATATTAGTCTACCATCAGAGATATAAGGGCTGGCGGTCTCCTATTCTTCTGCCCAGATAGACGACCTTGAGCAAGGAGTTAGGTCGCCTTTATTTTAGCTTGATGCTGCTCTGAATACATGTGTGGCTATATAACATACGCACCTCCTCCATGCCACAAAAGTTTGATAAGGACAATGGTTTGATCCCACTTGGATATCCATTAGGTCAGAATGTACCACCCAGGGTGATAAATATTTAAAAACCTTTAACACTTCAATAAAGTACACAGGAAAAAAGTTGCACAGAGAAAAATACGAACCAAAAAGCCAATCTTCAAAATATCAAACATTCAAACATACATGAAAACATATTAAATCCATCATCCCATACTAAAATGTACTTTCTCTATGTAGCTCTTTTATGTAAGTTATTGAACTGTTAAAATCTGTGTTAAGGAAATTCAGAGATTTGTTTCTAAACCTATAATACGTTAAAAAATAATTGCTGAAAATATAAGATTGTGAACTATGTCGTGCTGAATTGTGGATGTAGCCATCCTGAGTGGACCTAAAATCATGTTTCAATGATGCACTGCTGTTGTTCGCTCCCCAAGTCTATATAAGCTAGGACACACTAGCATTTAGCATTAGCAGTGAAGGCAGTGAGAAGACTTGTTCTTTTAAAAAACCCGGTTTGTTTCATTCACCCACCACAAGCAAACCAACTGATAAACAGCACCCTGTCAGTCATGAACATACTTTCAGTGACTCCTCAGCCCTCCAGTTACTGCTCACTTCAGTTCCAACAACCCAACACTGAAAAAAAAAATTACCTCTCTCTTTCAATTTGAGAGGAAGTTGAGTCTTGTGTAGTTTACTGTCCTCTGGCTCTGAATTAGTTTCGGGCTCTGGTGACTTGAACATGTATGTCTGTATTCCAATAAAGCTGCTGAACGGAGCATCCAGTCTTTGGAACTTGAGACAGTGGAAATGCTCTGAGCGTTTTAGAGCAGAGATATCTGTTTATTTTGAACTTCTTTTTCTATACTTACATACAACGCATTTCTCTGTGGTGTGACAAACTCATAAAACATTCATTATTGCTTTACATGGATTTTTAAGGTCCAGTTTGTAAAATTTATGGGGATCTATTGCATTAAACAGGGAAAAATAGAACATTAGATTCATAAATATGTCTTCATTAGTGTGCAATCATCTAAAAATAAGAATAGTTGTGTTTTCGTTACATTAGAATGAGCTATTTATATCTACAGAGGGAGCAGGTCCTCTTTCACGGAGGCCGCTGTGTTGAATCCACGTTTCTACAGTAGCTCAGAATGGATAAACCAGACACTGGCTCTAGATACAACCTTATACATTTTTCACAGCGCATGTAGGTTCTCCTTTATGCTAGGAAGGGGAGGACCACAAGGTGTTTGCAATCTGCAAGCTCACAGATAAATACCACAAAATCCTACATACTGGTCTTATAGTTTTTAAATGTTTATCACCCTGTGTGGTTTCGATGGTGAACCACACCTGCCGTCATAGAGCTCATCAGTCTACTGAGGTGCATGTTGTGTAAATATACGTGTGGTTTCCATTGTTCAAACATTTTGATTTGACAAAGATTGAACTGGGATCAAAACATCATATAATTGAAGTTTTGTGGCATGAGGTAGGCGTGCAGGCATTACCTTTGTTTTTTATAGCTGTTTCTGACACCTTGCACATACATGATTTGCATATAATTAATCTCCCTCTGTTTATATACCATAATTATTTTGTTTTCAAGTTGACTCTGTTGTTCCTCAAAAATTACACCATTTCAGCCTCCACATCTACACAAATTAAAACAGATTTAACATCTACAGCAAGTTTGCACATGAGAGCGCACTGTAGAACTGCAAAATAGAGATACTTGCAAGACCTCGCACATCTATTCCAAGCAGAGCTTCTCACCTTCTCTACTCCAGCTAGTGTTAATTAGCAACCTCATTAGCAAGAAGTCATGTGAACACACTTTTTGCGTTTATCCTTGACTAGTTCTCATTTTCCCGGGAAGAAATATGAACAGGGTGGCGAGTAAGAGGAACATAAATGAAAATAATCTCCTTAATGTTTAAACTCACAGAGAAAGGATGCTTGTGGGTGCCATGTTTGTGAAATTCATTACGGGTGACAATGCAGCACCACAGACAACTAATATTTTTAAGGCAATGGCCCCATTAAATTACAACAGATTAGCCACCAGATCAGTTTGGCCACCAAACCCTTAGATTTGGTGGCCAAAGTATTTCTGAAGTGGCCCGAATGTAAACTTTTGCAAAAATAACACAGAAGAGGCAATTTTAGGCAACTTTACACAGCCTTCCTTAACAGTGACATTTGTGTTGTCCACTTTCCCCATGAACTGTGATGTGTTACGTCCATCTGTATGTTCACACTACTGGCAACATGGCTACAAAATGGTCAAATGTGGCCAGTTACATTGAGTCGCCAGTGAAGCGTTGCTTAAGTGCTTGTTGATGTCAATGAGCACTTGTGCGTAGAATGAGCGAACATGGATTGTTGTGGTCAGAAAAACAGGTAGGGTTAAACAAAACTAGAAACTTGCTAACAGCAAGAATAAGGTTTTCCTCCATTGTTTACACAGCACAGGAATTGTGCATGATTGGTTGACATGTCAACACACCATTGGAACACTGAAAAAAACTGAGGCCAGCTCAACTTTGACTTGTAGCGCCTCTTGCCCATCACGCAGCAACAAGTGTCAGACACCAGTTTCTGGCTTCACGTCGCTGGCTTTAACTAAACATAACTTGTAGCCTAATGCTTTGTCACGTGAACACACTGGAACCCGCACAGCATGGGGATAAAACTTGGTGGCAATCTACATGAAATATTTGGTGGCCACAGAGTAATGTTTCATGGCTATGGGCCATGATTAACGTTGAACCATGCTGCTTTTTATTTTAAATGGGAAATGTAATGAAGGATGATCACCACTCCACCCAGCAAATATTTGCTAAGGTGTACGAAGCATCAGTGAGTCCAAACAGATAGCAGATATTTCACAGCACACAGTGTCTATCAGATCTTCATCATAGCATACATCCTATATGTATGTATATATATTTTAAACTTGGAGTAGATCTAAGTATGCAGAAATCTCCTCTATCAGCGTGGACGGAACCTGCACATGGTATCTCAGCCACTTCAGATATCAAACCCTGGGTCTGTTTACATCATGTAGGAAGGCACTCCTTCAAGTTCTTGAAACAAAACAACAAGAGAGGATGTTTAGTGTGAGAGAAAGATGTGAAAGAGGAAGAGACAAACGTGTGGGAGAGAAAGACAGACACATAGAGGGAGAGAGTGAGGGCATTGACAGTGATAGAAACTGCCCTGGCCTCTCCCCTGGTCTCCTGAGTGGCAGGGTCTGTGCCAGCCTGTCAGCCTGTCTGTCATCACCATTGCTTAGTATTCTCCTTAAGACCATCTGCCTGCTCATTATACACAGGCCCTTGTTCTGGACTGACATGTTTTCTTTACATCGATATTTTCATTGCAGCTCAAACGTCCCCTTTTCCCCTGGAGAACGGCAGGGCAGCAAGCCTGCCCATGAGGCATACTTTGAGATGGAGTAATATTTCATAAGAAACTTTCTTTATCCTGGGTGATGCCGTGATATGATATGGACAAAGAAAACAAATGACCGCAATGTGTTTTATCACGGTGACAGAAAAAAAAGGCTGATACAGTAACAGCTCTACCTGCTAGCTGGGGCCATTCTTCTCATATCTCAATTGCTTTCACAACCAACTTTAATTTCCTCTAAAAGACGACATTATCAGAAGCCAAGGTTAAAGGAACGAGCCAATTTAATAACGATCTTAGCTGTGCTATCTTACCGGCTGGAGGATAAAGCAGCCAGCCAAAACAAGATCAAGAAAAAGTGCTATTAGTACTGCAGTGTCATTGTGTCTTTGGTGAGGTAGAGAGATGCATGGCCAATAAAATACACCACAACTAACAACAAGCCATTACTGGGGAAGACATTAAATTATAATTGAAGAAAAAAAAAAAACTCAAATGGCTTTTTATTTTTGGTGAAGGGGAGAGAAAATCTCTCCTAAATAACAGCAAGGTGGTAAGAGAATGCAGTTCTGTTATAAAAGCAACGTCCAACAGAATTTCAGCATTTACACAAAGGGTCAGCAACCCAAGATAGATGTAAGATTTTGACGGCGCCTATATCTACCTGTATTGCCAACCCCATTATATAAAAACCAACTCTCAATAAAGTGGCCTGAGCAGAATCTCTTCTCCTGTAATTGGGTGTGAACGTTGTTTTCTGTAATAATACACTGCTGGGTGGGAATATTCCCACAGAGCATGTGCTTTCATGTATCCTATTCCATGTTATCTGTCAACTTTTCAAAGGGAGGAGGGCTGTCAGTGGTGCGAAAGACCCCTGTGCTCACAGTGTCACTCTCATTATAAGCCTAAAAAACAAGACAGATATTCAATTTAGATAAGTCCCCAGACCATGCTTGCCTCGCCTACATGAGACAATGCTCTATTTCTCTCGACCATGCTCCACAGAACATGGATGCCGCATTGTCCCTCACTCCGACAGGGCTAAGCAGAGGAAATTTCCAATTACGGATCGAAAGGACAGTGAGGAGAAAAGCTATAGAGAGAGGAAGAGTGAGAGCGAGAAAGAATGATGGCAGAGGTACCATTACAAGGAGTCTCTCCTTTTGTTGGGTCGCCATGTAGTTTTTATATTTATTTAAACTTTGACAGAAAAGTTGATTTCCTTAGAGTGTTGGGCTACTCACAGCAAAGCAGTAAAGGAGAGAAGTATGGGAGAGAGATGGAGAGACAAGAGTCAGACAAACAGAAAAAAAGTGACACAACAAAAGGTATCGACAGCCAGAAATAGAGAGAAATGCATGTCAGAGAGTCCTCAGTGTTTTCCCCATACCTCCTGTGAAGAAGGGAAATAATTAGGCGTGAGGAGAAAACCTGCTTGTGTGCAAGAAAAACAGCAATAGGCCAGCTACTGGCATCCAAGCTAATAAAACAATCACCATTCATTACTTTTCATGTGCTGAATTCTTATTATATTATGAAAACTTCATGGTGAGAAACAGAATTTGAAATGAATTCAAAAGAAGACAAACTGTCAAATAATATTCATCATTTTCCAGAGTAATTAAAAGCTGCTATTATGTCTCTATTTCCTATGTTTATTAGGGATGCAGTGATTATGTATTTTTGCAGCTGATCTGGATTACTAATCAACTATAATCCATACTGACCAATACACTGCAGATACTGATTGATCTTTGATTTGTTATAGCAGCTGGTATAGCAGTATTCACTTTAATACCAAACTAAACCTGACCAGTAATACCAAAATTTACCACTAGACGTCACAGATTATTCAGCTGCTCCTGAGTTGAACATTAAGAACCAATGAATTGGAGTTGCAAAAATACTGAGCTTTCATAAAGCATTTCTGCTAACGTTTCACAATAAAAGCCTTCCTAAGAAAGAAGCAAATTTTGTCAATTGAAATGTGTTGAGTCAGAATTATGAGCATATTCAGTAACTTTCACAAGGCAAAGGGGAGTAGATCGAAACTAAGCTCTGTGCTTCTGCTACTGACAAACTAGCTGGCTAACTACCTCGCTAACAGGGCACACAGATGTGATAAGGATGAGTGAGATGACAGTTATCAGGGACAGAGTAATATTAAGAGTCAAATTTAAAATGTAAAATGATGAGATGAGTGTTTATTAACTTTCCACCCACACTCGTTAGCAACTTCCAATTCAACTTCCCAAGACAACGCTCGACTCCGCCACTTCACGGTTGTTGTGCTTGCTCAATAGTACACAGTGTACAGGTACAGAAGTACTTTGACTTCAGGGTTTTGTTTTTTGCCAGAAATTATTTCATTTGTCATTTATTTTTTGGAAGTGTTGAGCAACAAATAGACGAATGAGACTTGGATTGTATTGGTTAGATTAAATATTATTATATATTTATATGAATGATTATATATTCTTTATATATCCATAGATATAGATATTGAGTCTGGATAGTATGTTTTGGATTCATTCTACGTTCATGTTATGGCAACACAAGGCAACACACGGTGAGTAACTGATATACAAATCATGTATATCATATCATATCATATCATATCATATCATATCATATCATATCATATCATTATTTGGCATGCAACAATGACACCAATTCAGTCTCAAGTTTTTTGTGTCACTGTCTTTTGTGATCGACTGGAAAGCATTAATCCTGATATCCTGATCGAACATTTTGATGAATATTGGCAAATAATGGTCAGCGTCCGATCAATCTAGGCAACCATAATGTTTATCATTCTATTCTGCATCCATTACAGTACATCTCTAAATGTGGTAGTCATTTTTTGTATAATATATAGGCTCATTGCCTTAGCTATAAAACAAATTTAAAGCTGATTGAGAGCATGACTAAACCTCTGCATGTTGTCAGAATATAAGCCACTGTAAGGTTTACAGAACACTTTTGCTAAGCATAGATCATCTATCTGAATTTGTCTCCTGTGATAACAGCCTGTTCTCCAATCGTACAAACACTTGCACACACAAAACATATCTTCCCTCCCCAAAAAAGCTGTTCGGCTTGCAGTAATGAAAAGGGAGTCAACTGCCTTCAGGTGCGGCTGTGCTGATGTGTGTTGGCAGGCGCTGCCTTCGCCAGTGTAGAAAAACACGGAGAAATCTGCTCTGCTGTCCTGCCTCTCTCAACCATGGAGGACAGCAGAGGCTGACTGACAGGATTTGGAGCAGCGTCTGGGATCCACAGCCAAGACCCAGACCACAGCAGCCTGTGTGTCTCTCTGAGAGCGAGGTGGCTCTTCACACTCCACCAGGCCCAGATGAGCCACTGGATCTGTCAGCACCAGATGCACTGTTTGTGTAAATGTGAGTGTGGATGTGTACATGTCCTTTTACAGTGCTATTTTTGGTCTATACTCCTTCTATCCCTGTAAGACTGATGGCATATTCCCTGCGCTTATTTGATGTAGATTGAGGCTACACAGCACAGGGTGACACTCTAATCTCCCCACATAAATAGAGGAGCCATGTGGACAGGTGTTAGCAGCAGATCATATTACTCACTGACTCTTTGGGGTGCCTCAGAGCACTGGAACAGCCATGAATATTTCCTCAAGCTAATGGAGGTGCCAGCATTAATATTCACTGAGTGTGCAGTGATTTACAATGGGAAAGACCATCGCAATATTCATCAGGGGGTGCCCACCGTCCCCCTGGCAGACAAGCTATGGCCCGCATTTCGGCACCTTGGACCATTCAAAGGGCAAACTCAGGCCAAGACCGGACCTGAATATTAAAACCAGCTAATCTACTGTACAGAGTCAGCATGTATTAAGTGGCTTTTCCCACCTGCTGTCATAAACCTCATGAATAGACCCTCGTTATGCAAGGTTCATGTAGCCCACTGACACAGGAGGGAGTTTTGAATATAGGGCATCAAACCAATGTGGGGATTTCAGAGGCTCATGAGGGACCACTCATCAATATTCATGAAGGATTCCTGGGCTTTCCCTACTGTATGGCAAAGTCTGCGTTAATATTCATAAGGTTGGGATTGTGATCTGGCGTGTGGGTGTGGAAGGCAACACAGGGAAGCCCGTGTTATTCAGCGACAGAGGGAGATGCTGAAGTTTCAGGACCATGGACAGCTCTGTTTGGTTCAGTCTGTTATTGTAGGCCTAAAAGGGATACAAGCGAGATAATACAAACCGGCTCTGGATGTAGATGCTGCAGCCTGTGTGTAGTGTGTATTCACACTACATAGGTGATACAGCAACACATTAATTCATACATCCATTACGAGTATAATGTTATATAAATACACTTGGAGTGAAGCATGGGGTTTACAGTAAAGAGCAGAGGACACTGAGATGATCAACAATGTGCACACAACATTTTTTAGCACCCAGGCAGATCAGCTGGACACACCTGAACAGAGCACCCAGGAGAATAGCAGGGACAACAGCCATGCTAACCCAGCTTAGATTTAAGGCTAGTCCTGGCTCACGTCTAGTCAGGAAAATTAAATGGACAAAATGGGGCTAAGGCTCTCCAAGCAATGGAAAATCAGAGACTGTTGCATCCACACAGAGAGACCGGCTCCACAACCTCTCACATTTAAAGGGCTGCACATAAGGGGCAACATGCAAGACTCTAGTGGAATGAGAGGAGGTGGACTGTTTACATCGATGATGCTTATTTTCTGAGTGTATACATGTAGCCTTTATGTATATATGTAATTAAATGTATATTTTGCTTTATTTTACTTCATTTTGTGTTATAATTTTATCCTATTCTATTCTGAATGTAATGAATTTTATCTGTATTGCATGTGTGGAGAATGAAGGAACTACAACTCTCCTTTCATTAAGCAACCCTGTGTTGTTTAATATTAATAAATTACCTTGATGAATTGATAGAACATATAGGAACTAGATAACATATGTGCTTTCAAAAGCTACAGTGGAAACATTTTTCTGCACTCTAGCAGCTGGTAATGATACAACCTTGCCCCTTCGTATGTAAATCATTAAGGCGGAGGGAAAACTAAAACTACATGAATGAACTCACAGATGTATTATGTTCTCTCTGAAACTCTCATATTTGTTTGGTACTTAAGAAGTTCTGTTTGATTAAATACTTTCTCTGTCTTTCACTAAAATTCATCCCAATTTTTATCTTATGGTTATTTTAAGTAATTTAATAAGATCCTAAAGCTTTCTAAAGCTGACTATAAAAAAGCAGATCTTTTCTGTGCAAAAGGACTCTTCAGTTAACTTAACATCTAACAGCTGACTCCTTTTTGTCAGTTCTGAACTGAAGCTATGGCTTTTACTGTAATAAACTGTTCAAACAAATAAGGGGAAATTCTTTGCAGCACTTGTGATAGCTCCTTCTATTTATAGCAACGTTCACACAGAGATGTGTTGCTTTGGAGAGACACTCCATGTATTTGAATGAAGAGATGCAACTCCTAACATTCAGATGCTCTCACTGAAGTGCGATATGAAAAAAGAGTTTAAAATAGTCCTATATCTGAGAACTAGTTATAATACTGGAATTGACTTTTTTCATTTGTTTCTGTTATTTAAGATTCATTTATCCATTTTTTTAACAAAACATGCCCCATTGCATGTAACTGATCTGCAAGATAGCATTAGAAAATAGGCTACCAAACCAAGTAACACTAATTTCAGCTAATACTACTGGCACATTTGAAATCATGGATGCAAATGGATGCATGGATCCAAATTATTGGTTGCCAACCAGAGAAAAGTGTGTGGGACTATTGCAGATAGCAGTATTTATCTTTACTGTGAGCTGAAAACCACGTTCTAGTCAAAATGTACCAAAATCAGTTGGTTTAAAGATGACACAAAGAGGGATGCTAAAAATAAAAACTGCCAGATCTAGCATGCATGTTTAAAAAGCAGACAGCCAACAAACTGAAGCATGGTTCTTCAAAACATAAGTTTCTGGTGTCCAGAGTAAACAGCAAAGGACAGAGAGAGTAGCACTATTGACTGCTTGTTGAATCAGGGTTTATATGGAATACTTTCTGTTAAAGGTCCAGTGTGCAAGATTTACAGAGGTTTATTAGTCGAATATGACAGAAATTGAATAAAATATTCAGATGTATTTGTATGTAGTTGTATGTTATTAGTGTCAATATTGATATTTAATGCCATTTTAACAACAGAGTGTAGATTAGATTTACCTTTTTTTGTGCAACTTCAAATATCAGATGAAGTTGGAAGCTGTTGCATCTCCATCTATAATTTTCAACCTGCATGTTTTGAAAACATTTTTTGTTGACCACCACACAGTTTTTGTATGTGAACAAAATTGACTTTGTTACCATTTTTCCCAACTGGAGCTCAGTAATGTAACATTAGTTCTTCGTGGTTGATGACAACATGTCTGATTGGTTCAAACAAAGTGGATCTGAGGAATTAAGTGCTGACTTGCTGAGAATGAATAGTATTAATAATAGCCGATTCAGGAAATGAAAGGAAATGAATTAATTTGTGGCACACTTAATAAAGTAAAATAAACTTTTCAACATTTGGGCTTAGGAAATAGTATTAAGTATTTTCACGTCAAAAGTCTCAAGTCCAAGGGAAGTCACAAGTCGTTGTTGTTAAAATTCAAGTCCAGTTGCAAGTCTTTTTTTTTTTTTTTTTTTTTTTGACTTTTTCAAGTCAAGGCAAAGTTAATCAAATTGTGAATCAAGTATGACTCAAATTCAGGTCAGGCACTCTCTTTTCCTCACACAATATCAGCAGGTTACAGTCTAAGGTCAAATCTAAAATATGCTTTTTATACAGAATGCATTCCACCTTCACTGCTTCTGCTAAACTAGCTCTTGTTGAAATGACCATCCTTCCCATATTAGATAATATTAGATGGTGACATTATTTATAGGTCAGCTTGCATGCTTGTCTTCCAGAAACTTGATGTTCTCTATCATTCTGTTATCCGGTTTGTCGACCCTTTCAAACACACCACTGCACCTTCTACTACAACTGGCCATCCTTACACACCCATCGAAATATTCATTGGCTTATGCCTATCAAGAAAACCCTCCTTGGACTGTCTCCAACCTGCTTGTGTCACTTGCTTCGAACTACATCTGTTGCCTATAACACTTGTTCCACTCACCATATTCTGTTGAAAGTTCCCAAAACAAACACTATACTCGCCAGTTATCATTCCAGGCTGCTGCAGCCAAAGACTGGAATGACCTGCAAAAAAACACACTAAACCAGACAAATTCAGTCCCATGTCAGTTTTCAAAGAGCCTATTATGTTCATTCTCACTGATCCATGCTGCTGTTTCCCGACCTACTAACATTTCATAACTTTTGTCTGTTGGCTGCTTTCTGTTGTCCCATGCACATTCTTCTTTCTGCCTCTGTTGTTGATTTACTTTGCTTTGTTGTTGTTGTTACTGTGCCTGTTGTTGACTGTTGTTACTTTCCTTGTTTTGCTGCGTATGTATGCTACTCTTGTTCTGTTGTTGATTTGTATTGCCTGCTGCTGTTGTTGCAACTACCTGTTCATGCTTCTGTGTTAGACTGCATGTCATTTATGCAATTAATGTTGCCACAGGTAATGCTGTGTGTGTTACTGTCTTGTAAGTTTTGATACAATTTTTAGCTGCGTACCCCCCCCCCAAAACTGTTCCACTTCGTCCTACCATACTGTGCTGTCTGGCCAGTATTTGTTGCCTCCACAACAGTCTTTGTGATTAAAATCCTTCTCACTTTTTGAAAAGCCTAAACCTACCCGAGTAGGGCATGTGCCTAAACTTACACTAGTACTTACCCACAACTACCTGAAAACAGAAGATAATTCAAAGATATCTGAAAATGATAAGTCAGCTAAGTCATCCAAGACTCCTGGTGGTGTTTGATCCATTCATCCATCACAACCTTCTGTCTAAACTTCTCCACGTTCACAGCCAATCACGGCATAATATTAATAGCTAACCACAGCAAAATATAAAGGGACTGGCAGAACAGTCTTGGGGGAAAAAACACTTTTTAGCCTATACAACTTTTCTTCAAGAGGCTTTTGCCAGGTCACCACTGCAAATAAGAATTTGTTCATAATGATTTTTCAGGTCTTAAATAAAGGTAAAATGAAATAAACAAACCAACAAAACAAAAAGCTGAAAAAAAATAGAGAAGAATCAAGAATAGCTGAAAATCTAAACTGAAAAAAGTGAATGCTCAAACAGCATAGAAAGTAAAAAAGTAATTCAAAAAAGTAGAACTAAAGTGAGTTTCATACTGAGGCAACTATAAAGATCACAGCAGGTCCCAAACCAACACATATGTTAACATCCAGAGAAAGACTTTTTTTCCTCTTAGTGAATGCAGCAGTCTTAAAAGCTGTAAAATAAAAGCAGTTAAAGTGCAGTAGCAGCAAGAGCAGCAGCAACATGGGCTCAGCAGAGGGCAGATGTCCCAGCACATTGCAGAGCACAGATAGCTTTATCAGGACATTAACAGAGCAGTGTATAGCACACAAGCCAACAATATCAAGTCGGCTAACAAGTGGGCCAACTGGCCAACAAGCCAGCCAGAAAAGCAGAGACACAAACTGTAGAGGGAGCCAATCAAGCCTGAAGTCTGGAGCAGCTTCCTTCTACAAACACTGCGTGACCTTACAACTTGACCAGGGCCAACTGTCTGTCAAGTATCATAAAGATGAAAAAAAGCAGATATGCAGCAGTAACAAAATATTGATTTCTCTAAATAGGGAAAAAATGGTGCTTTGACTTGAGGGTAAACCTTGGCACAGCTGACGGTCCTGCTTTCTGGTCCGATCTCAGCTGGTTCAGTTATTTTGCTCCAAGAAACTATTCAGGCCCGGTGCTCTGGCTACCCCTCCCCTCTCCTGCTAACACGCGCACATACACCGTCCCACCCCCACACATACACACATTCATATGTAAACACCCAGAGACAGGCTGTTCCCCTCTGAGTGAGTGCAGCAGAGCGCAAGCTGCTTAATAACTGGCAATGATGGGCTGCTCGGTCCCAGTCGGAGACCAACCTGAAGCGCTCTGCCCAGGATGTCAACTCTACTCACATCAATTACCACTGACTGCTAGCCTGCCTGCACCACAGCACTGACTGACAACTAGATAGCACTCTCACTACTGTGGGCTATGGTGACTTTGGATTTAGGTTTGCGGTCGTCACAATGTCAAACACCTGCTCCCACAAGTGTCAAGTAGCCACTCAGCTTCAGAGGCGACTCTCCAGAGCCTGTTTACTGTGGGTAAGGTGTTTGGAGAAAAAAAAGCCTTTGAGGTTACAGAGGGAGACTGAACTTAGACAGGTAGTGGTTTAATCAAGAAAAAAGTACAAGGAAAGGAGCTGTGCAGCAGATGATTCTGCAGTTACAATATGTGTTTGTTTTTTTTTCTGGCCGTACATCAGCCCGGCAAAACATTATCAAGCCCCAGTGGCCAAGGTCATGCCCCCTTTTGGGGAAAATATCAAGGTTTCATACAACTGGAGAGACTGGAAAATGCTAAAAAAGCTGCTGTGTAGCAGGATGTAAAACAAATAAACAAACAAAACCGTCACAATCTCTGGTTCCTCATCCTCCCTGGAAAGGAAAGGAACCCCACAAAGAGAGCAGTAAGACTGTTTTCACCTCCAGAGAACCGTAAGTGTTTATTTTGACAATTCTTTTTCTTTTTGATGACAATAGTTATGAATTAACTTCTGTCATTTAAATCATGCTAAATAAAACTAGAATCAATCACATTAATAACCAAGGCTTTCATACTGATAAATAGCTAAATTTACAACTGATGGACAGGTAACATAGTTTGAGTGGGAGCCTGTTTGAAAACAGTCATGATGTTAGAGTAAAGCAGTGTCCGACTGTCATTTCTAACTAAATCTCAGCCTAGTTTACCAAACATTTATATTTTACAGGTTTTACTATTTACAGAAAACACTTAGCCTAACAATACCTGGTAATTCAATATAAGCACTGTCTGGCCACTGTGTTGGTTCATTGATCCACTTGGACGGGGCAAGACTGAAGGAGCCTGACAGCTGACCGATCAACCTTGATTTACTAAGGTACTGCAAATGCTCAGGTTCAGGCAAGGTCACAAAATAAATATTAGGCACGTCTGTAAAAACAAAAGTTTGTTTAATTTGACATTCATACTGCAGGTCAAAATAGGATCTTCTGTTTTCTACCCCACGGAAGGGCCACAGCCATAACATTTAGGCGAAGTACCTATATGTGCCAGTCTGATGTATGTCTGTCAAAGACTTCAACTGATCTCCTCATTGATAGGTCACTGATGAGAGAAGTCACAAGTGGGCTGGCAAGGCAGGCATGGCATGCGAGTTATCAACAGAGGAATGCCGGTGATGAGCCAAGTAAGTTATAAATCCTGTGGGTTGCTAAGCAACATCAAAAATCTTCCACTTAAAACACCTGAATTACCAGTGAGCCAGAAGCAAGCCTCTCAAAAATAATAGTCAAAACATATGTTCAATATGTCACCAAATTAATGTTTTTCAATCACGTGGCAACCAATACCATGAGAGCATCACAGTGCGTACACTAGTGCACCAAAAGCCTTACAAATTCACAAAGACATCATAAAGAAATGGGAGCTCTGTCAACGATATGTAATTATTCACAAGTAATGGCAAAGCAAATAACCGCACATAGGTGGATAAGCAGGAGCTGGAGCCAAGAGCAAACTGGCAGCCAATCCATGAGGCACCATGACTAATGCATCGCCCACAAGAAGATCTGTCAGACCGCAATAAACTCCCCAACCCCAAAATGAAATTCCTACTTGTAACAAACTGCAGCCAACTGTTGTCAAACCCAAGAGGCAGACTCAAAGAACTGAAATGACATCCAGGTAACATCAGGACAGTAAATACAAATATACTTTTAATGACAAATTCAATGTACCTCAACATACATACATAAAAATATCAAAGTAAACTTAACATTAATTTGTTCCAAAGATTCAAATGAAGTTTTTCCATCAGTGTGGTTATTCAAAATTGCTGTTAATAATGAATAACACACACTGCCTGCCAGCAGCACAAGCAACAGCAGCATGTTTAAAATGACTTGTAATGTAGAACCAGACAACACATCACGGTTGCTGTGCGGACTTAAGACTGAACTGTTTGAAGTATTCAAACAGTGCAACCTCTGACTTAGCAGCGTGGGCAACAGAATCTTTTGCATAAGTTTTGTGATTGGATAGTTATTTCCATTGTTTGTACCTTTGACTTTTCCTCAGTAAAACTCTGCTTGTAACTGCACACTGTTTTCATGATGGTTTAACCCAAAGATTTTGGTGTTTATCTGAGAGTTGTTCTAACTGAAAGTCAGCACACATTGTCTGTGCCAAAAAAATTAACTGGACTTTTACTTTCTGAATCCTGGCCAACTACAATATCTTTGTACCCAGGATGAATTGTGGCTGTAAAGTAGCTTGTTCTGTCAGTGAAATTAACATCAGTTCAACCAGCTAGAGTGGACAGCTGTCAACTTTTTTATTTAGGGCATGTCTGATATTAGCTTGAACATTGTTAAACTTGACTTATCTGACTAAATGATTGAATAAAATGTAAAAAGATATTTCTGGTGTTTTTGTTATATTGTTATTTTTCTATCAGAAATCAGTGAATTCATCAGACCATCTGTATCAATGTGAACAATGTGAACACTGAACAGAATCAGTGCAGTTTATTCTGAAACAGAATTGTTGATGCATGTAAGGTCGCACTGTTCAGTTTATTTAACAAATGCTCAAATAAAGTAGGAAAAAAAAGTAGCAGCATACACCGATCAGGCACAACATTATGACCACTGACAGGTGAAGTGAATAACACTGATTACCTCTTCATCATGGCACCTGTTAGTGGGTGAGATATATTAGACAGCAAGTGAACATTTTGTTCTCAAACTTGATGTGTTAGAAGCAGGAAAAATGGGCAAGCGTAAGGATTTGAGTGAGTTTGACAAGGGCCAAATTGTGATGCTAGACGACTGGGTCAGAGCGTCTCCAAAACTGCAGCTCTTGTGGGGCGTTCCTGGTCTGCAGTGGTCAGTATCTATCAAAAGTGGTCCAAGGAAGGAACAGTGGTGAACCAGTGACAGGGTCATGGGCAGCCAAGACTCATTGTTGCACGTGGGGAGTGAAGGCTGGCCCGTGTGGTCTGGTCCAACAGACGAGCTACTGTTGCTCAAATTTCTGAAGAAGTTAATGCTTGTTCTGATAGAAAGGTGTCAGAATACACAGTGCATTGGTGTTTGTTGCGTATGGGACTGCATAGCTGCAGACCAGTCAGGGTGCCCATGCTGACCCCTGTGCACCACCGAAAGTGCCAACAATGGGCACGTGAGCATCAAGACTGGACCACGGAGCAATGGAAGAAGGTGGCCTGGTCTGATGAATCATGTATTCGGTATTACCTGATGGCTTTCAGCAGGATAATATGGATAATGCGCCGTGCCACAAAGCAAAAATGGTTCAGGAATGGTTTGAGAACCACAACAACAAGTTTGAGGTGTATGCGGATACCCATTCATCATGTGGACCCTCGCTGACTCGCAGACGCACATAATACCAGCTTCAGGGAAACAGCTCCATGTTTCCAAGCTTCACTGGTTTGACAGGCTGAAAGAAACTGTGTTATGTTTGCTACATGGCAGTGTTGTATGTTAGTACATCTGTTCAATGTAATGCTGGGTATGAAAGGGAAAATTATGACAGAAAGCCCAGGCCCTGGTCTGCATGTTCTGCTGTTATTGTTCTTACAGCTCCTAAATAAGACAGTTCGGTTCAGTAGGGATTTCCACAAGGTCCATGTTGATCACATCTGGCCCTGCTCTGGCACGGGCCCTCTATGATAGAGAGCAAGAGGGTCTCCCATCTCTCCAGACTCTAATATACAAGACCTGCTCCTTTTGAAATTGACTGTGACCTCTGCCACACTTGCAATGGACTAGTGCTCTCCACTGTATGGGATTTCTGATCTCTCTCCGCTGTTCTCTCTGCTCTCTTATCAGCCATGTTCTATTTTTCTGCTGGGATATTAAAGTGTGCACAGTGACATTGGCACACTCATGAACACTGCTTACACAGACGCACGCACACACACACTCGCAGAGTCAGCAGACACACTAGATTATAATGCACACATGCTGTGCTCAGACATGAAGTTGTAAAAAATGAGACAAGCTTCTTTGCGGAATGTCACAATTTAATAACTTCCTTATTTCTATTCTGTTTGTTTTCCTCATCAGCAAAATATTTTAATCTGCGACAGAGCTCTGCTGTCATAAAGCACCATGAGTATACCATGCTGCACTTTCAGACAGCAGATCCGCATATGGCAGCTTAGGTTGCTTGGCAAGGAAAAAAACCCATTAAAATCTCACTTTGTATCATAAACCTAAGTTCACTCACACATGAATACACACATTCAGATTGTCATAAAAACGCGATCGCAAACACAAATGCCCACATGTGACAGCTCACATTTGAGTATATGGATTCATGCATTGCACTCATTGGTGTGCATTTTAGCCATTGGTGTTTTTGTGCGTTCTCCTAAATGCCAGACATTGTGTGTGTAGATGTGCGTGCATTAGCTTGTGTCAGTATCTCTCTACACTCTGAGAAATAAGGGTTCCAAAAGGGTTTGTCCTGAAGGGCCGAAGTTCTACCCAGAACCACTTGCTTCTTTACAGCACTTTTTTGAAGAAAGGGTTTGGCAAGTGTTTTTTTTTTAAGACTAAGGGTTCCATTAACACCCATTTTTCACCCAAGAACCCTTTTTAGAAGAAAGAATTCTTTAAGGATTTCTGAAATCCTTAAACTCCCAAGGGGATTTCTTGTTATCACTCTTAAAAGGTGGAAAGGTCTGGATAGAACCCCCAGAGAGGGTTCTGGGTGGAACCATTACACCATGTAAGGATTCTCTGTAGAACCTCTCACAGGGGGTCTGGGTGAAACCTGTCACAGATAGAACCCACCAACGGGGTTGTACCTAGAACTAAGTAGAATCTTTGAAAGGGTCCCACATGGAAATTTTATTCAGTGGGAAGTGTTTGGTTCCTTCAGGAGCCAAAAAGGGTTCTCCTATGGGGACAAGCTGAAGAACCCTTCATGGCTCTAGCATCTTCATTTGGAAGAGTGTAAAGGTGTGGCTGCGCACAAGTGCGAGTGTGTTTGCGTGTGTGTGTGTGTGTGTGTGTGTGTGTGTGTGTGTGTGTGTGTGTGTGTGTGTGTGTGTGTGTGGTAAGGGGGGTAATAAATCATGATCTGAATGTAGACGTGGCTGGGTATGAAACCTCACGCTCTCGCTGCCACCTCAGGCAACTGCTGCCCTATACCAGCCAACCACCGTCACATTTCACATGCACTCTAATCAACAGGGGAGAGTGCAAATGGATTAATATAGTTAGACCGCTAATGCCACAGATTACGGTGCACAGCAGCCTAATATGAAATGTATGTATTGCTCCAGGAACATGATTGGAAACGCTGTTGATAGATAGAATGTTCTATTAAAAAGTAGGCAATGCTATCAGGGTTTACAGGCTGACACTGGCCTAAAATATGACTACAGCAGTGGGCAATGGAGCAGGTCTTTCTTTAACTGAGCATGTGCTACGTACAAATGTCAAACAGCGTTTACTTTCTAATTCAAACTCTACTGCTGTCAAAGTTCTCTGTGGTTTGTGATTACAGCTGCTTTTATTCCTGCCCTGTGCATTCGAGTGCCTTTTCTCTTGAAATGCAACAAGCAAACAAAGGAAGGAGCGCTCCGTTGTGTACCTGTTCTGCCTCTAGGAGACATGCAGATGCTTTGTGTAAAGAGCTGAGCAGATTAGCACTTCATTACCGTGGTAGATTGTTTAACGAAGACACTCAGGGAACAGAGAGGCAGCTGGATTATGACCAAGCCATGTTTTCCATTTAGACAGGATTATTACTTCAGACTGCACACCTCGCATTGGGAATATGACTTAAACTGAGGAAAACACCAATCAGCCAATCATCTTATGTTACCCTGACTCCCTTGTCGTACGAGCCCTGAACTGACAGGGAGCTTCTGGCAACACAAAAGTTAGACAACTCCTCAGATCATGTGGAAAATTAGACAATGAGTTGAATGGCAAGTTTGTTTGCTAGGGTTAGGTACCATACAAATTTCAACCAATACCAGTATCCAATGCTATCTTTTTTGGTATTTTACTCACTCCGTAATAACAAAAATGTAACTCCGGTTGCAAAAAATAAGCCCAAATTTCAACACTGCTATTTGTTAAATAATAATATCATAATTTGATAATATCCCGCCCTACCTAATTCTCCACTCCCAAACCTGTGCTTATAACCACCAGCCTGCCAGTCTGTCACCGGGGCATGTGTGCTTCCTTCCTGTTGTTGTTGTTACTATCACAACGCCTGCATATTGTAGTATTTCCCCATAAATAGTATACAATTCATACTCAGGACTTACTAATAAATAACCTATTGTCATAAAAAACTGTCATGTCCAACAACAAGGTGGTCATATTCTGTGTTTAGTTAGACATGTTGCCATCGCCAACTTTGAATTTTGCATAACAAATGTTGCAGTGTGTGTTGTCATGTCAAGTTTTGAAAATCAAGCCACTCTACGTGACTTGAACATGCTGCAGGAGTAACAGCAAACACTCCTTCTCTCTATGCACTTACTCTCTCACCCAGAGGCGCTGCCAGGTACCAAAATCTGGCACCGATTGATGTAATGTGAGTCAGTACTCAGTAGTTCCAACATAATTCGGTTGGTACCCCTTAAAACCAAAAAATGCATATTTACTAAATCTTAACATAGTTGTACATTTGGTCCTAAAGCCAAAAAATGCTTGTTTAAAGATAAAGCACAAAAACAAACTTACATTTTCTCTGCTTACATGCATTTTGATGCTCATCCAGAGTACGCACATGCTACTCCTACTTACAGTAGATATGCATTTTGGTGACAGCTCCAAACAATCTGCAAATTCTGCTGCCATGTTGAAGGCTGGATGAGTGCCACCCTCTGTGAAGAACCCGTGAGCAAAAATACATTAAGCAGCAACGTGCCTCTCTGGATGCACCGTAAAGTGGTATTATTGTATTCTGAGCAAAGGGAGGAAATGAGAATAGAGACGAGGTCCAAAGGCAGTGACAGGAAATTAGTTCTGTTTGTCCTCTGTGGCACCAGGTACTTCATCAAACCTGTGTATGTGAGAGATATACTGTATATGTTACAGGGCCTCGGAGCCCTCAGGAAGCGTGCGCATAACTATGAGGAGACAACCTGACATGACAGCAAAAGGCACGTAATTATCCTCATCCTCACTGGGGCCCCACCACCGACACAATAGATCAGACACATCTAGACAGATGTATACACATGTGAATGGGGGCATGCATATAAATGTCCAAATAAATATGAATACATTCATGTGTTGTGACACTGACATACAGACCTTGACATAATTACGGCTGTTGTAACTTCTAAATATCCTAACCTTCAATAGATCTCAACAAATCGATGTTTAATAAAACACCCAACACTTGCTAACTGTGTTGTTTTTCCGCAAAACCACAAGACCCCGCATATTTCATACTTTTTTTAAGGTGTATGTGTGTGAGAATGTATGTGTCCGTGTGTGATACAGTATGTTTTTACTCTCCTTCCCATTCTTGTTTCATCCTCTGTGTCTCAGAGGACAGAAAAAGGGAGAGGGAGACTGCAGTGTTTAAAGTGGGCCGTCAGTCAGTCTCCCTGGAGTTTCCCATCCTGTAGGAATCTCATTATCAACAACCGCTGGCACATCAGAGACAAGGGATGCAAGTGTGTTTTGTGTGAGTGTGTATGTGCGCTCACACAAAAGAGTGTGTATATAATGTGTTGATGTGTAGAACATAGAAAGCGACAAAAAGATGGCAAGAGAGGAAGATGGAAAGAGTATGTGCACACAAGAGGCCATCATTTTGTAGAATCTGAAATACTAACATGTCTGCAAGGAGCCATTTTACTCATAATGAGTGCTGCTTTGTCTCAAAGCTCCTACTAGAGCCTGTAGCTTCATGTGTAGCTAACCCACTGTGCTGCTTAGAAGCAGGCCAGAACATAGCAGGCAGTGAACTGTACAGCTTGGTTGTCTCCTTGTTAACCTGAACACACTGACTGCAGAACACACATCCTGAATTGTACAACTGGTCATCAAACCATCAGTTCATAAAACCCTATAATGAAATCCGTTTTTAAATTGTTTGCCCTATGGTCACTTGCAATATCTCACTGATGATCACTTTCTGTTGATCAAACTTTTATGAAACTATGGGATTTTCAAATTAAATCTGACCGGGCCACGGGATAGAATGACAATTACTTCTCAAACCAACACAAGCTATAGCTAGAACAGCACTCGGAGAGCAAAGACCTGTGCCACAGCCAAACGCTCCATCCGACAATGTTAACAAAAGTGAAAAATAATTTATGCATCCGCCCTGGGATTCTGATCCACTCCAATATTTAATGGGTTCTTCCTTGGCCCACGCTATCCTTCCACCAAGATTCATGAAAATCGGGCCAGTAGTTTTTCCATAATCCTGTTGACAAACAGACAAACAAACAAACGGCACTGAAAACATAATCTCCGTATGGTATGGTGTGTTGACTGTTATTGGAAGTCAAACTGGATTATTCTGTGAAAAAGGTCTTTTACTGATGATGAAGCATTTGAAGGGCCTCGGTATTCAACATTTTCTCTGAATGTTGAGGGTTCGATCACACAGACAATCACTCTTCATTTTGTAAGTGCTTAACAAAGACATATTTTGCACACCTAAATGTGTGACAGGTGCGTTGGAGGAAGGTGTATTTGGAAACAATGAGAAGAACTTCTACACACTGTCTCGCTTACTCCTGAAATGTTTTATTTAATTACAGTGTTTCAGTCTGTCCAACCTTCATCAACAATAACAAAGGCATACTTGTAGGGGGCAGATAAAGAAACTATGAAAACAAGTTTGCTGTGGAGTAAAATAGCTATTCACTTTAATATAATAACAATATAATAAATATGAAACACTTTTATTATCTCGGTCTTATATAATGGACATGACTTTTGCTTGCACAATCGTTCCTCACTTATTTAAATCACTTTATCATTTTAACTTTTTAAATGTTAAAATGATAACATAAATGTCTGCTTACTATGAGAAAACACCACAAAAATGAACAGCCAACTAATGGTTAAAGCAGGACTGAAGTACCTAAGAATTTAGCAAACATGCAGTAGCTAGTATCCAAACCTTTATCTTGAGTCAGCTTGAAAAGGAAAGTTCACCTCAAAATCAGAAATATATATTTTTTCCTCTCACCTTTGGTGCATAAATTTATTTAATGAAACTAGATGGCACTCAGCTTGTGGTGCTCAAAGCACCAAAAATACATTTGAAAATCTCAACAGTGATGTCTCATTCTAAAAATCATAACATGTTTACACAAGGTCATGTAAACTGAGTAGTTTCACGTAGGAAGTATTCTATTTCTACTGAAGTAGACCCACCAACCATATCACTGCACTAGCTAGCTGACTGATGCTAATGTTCCAGCTCAGCCATGGAGGACACCATCAATGTTAGGTGTAGTTCGGTTGAATTATCTTGAGTACCTGGGTCATGATTTCTGGAAAGACACATTACGGCAGTTTTCAAATGTACTTTTTAGCACTTTGAGCCCCATTGCTAGTTCTACGATATTCAAGAGAGGGCAGGCAACTCAGGTCAATATCTCCAAAACTCAGCAACTCACACCAAAACAATCTATGTATTTCTGATTTGGGGGTGAACTGTCTTTTTAAACATAACACATGAGCTCGGTGGAGCAAAAATCTTTCTGATTCACTCATTTACAACAGTAATAATGTCATCTGAAGTCTTTTGATACAGGAAAATAAATTAACTCAGTAGAGAGACTATCTTGGTCATTTTCATCTTGATAACTTTCACCTCTGCCTTGTCTATTATACAGACACCTCATCCGGTGTCACCAATCATTTTATCAGCGAATTGCCTTTGTGTAAATTGCATGTACATTTAATGCTGATTGTTGACTGATGAAAAGGGTACACAGGGTAACCCAGTCACAGAAAATGTCATAAGGACAGCTGGATAGGCCAATCACTGTTTAAGGTGTGATGACAAAACCTTTCTGCCAGTGAACATCAGTCAGTTAGCAGTTAATGCCACTTCTCTTGATGTTATTAGTCTTGTTTCTCTTAATCTCATTATCAGACACTGACGGATGTTGTAATAGTCAACTACTGTAGGTCTGACCCAGCTGCTTCCACAGACAGCGAGCATTGCCACCCACTGGAAAGCTGGGCAACTGGTTAGTTCCCCCGATGCCGCAGCAGCATTCCATGTAATGTTTCCTCTCTACCATAAAGGGATTATTGGACTTCCAGTCAATAGTAAGCAGATTAGACTGAGCTACGTGTGTTAGCAGACACCACACGAATAGACCAGCAGCTTTAATCCCACTAAATACACACTCTCCCTGCCACATGACATAAATATAGAAGGAAGACTTTTGATGTAAGACATAGTGCTGCAGAATATACCAAAAATATATATTTTATTGTAGTTGCATGGTTATTTATAAGGTGATCATGTATCCCAAATATTTGTGCTCTTTTTCATATGAAAAAAACATGTTTTTCATGCAAAGGTATACATCCTCTTCTCTTTATCAACTGTGTCTGCACATAATTATGCCACAACCACTTTGGTTTAACTAATTCACAACAAAGAGAATAAATGGCTATACATTTTCAGAAAATAATTTTGTGCCAGCATGTTTTATTACTGCCTTTTGTAAGCCCTGCAAATCTGTACAGTCAGTGGATTTAAGTCTGGGAACATTTTGTCTGAGGTGTCATTGTGTTTTTAAATTGTGCTGCTTCGCTTATATTACAAGCAACACAGGTAATTTCTCAGCAAATTACCCTCGCTGGTTTCTACACCGGGTGAAGCGCGTAACTGTAATGTGCTCGAAAAAATATCACAACAGCAATGATTTTGGCGGTGGTCTAGATTAAAATGGATGCTGCAATAATTGGTAAATTTATTAAAATGACCCATACACCAACACAATTACGTATGCCAACTCACCGCTACCTGTCATATGCATGCATACACATGCACCCACAGTCCAGCCAGCCACCAAAGGAGGTGCTTATGAGCAAAGTTAATTGAAAGGTTAAAAGTAGCTGCAGGTTTAATATGTAAGTTAATGGTTGAAAAACTCTGGTGTTAAGATTAAAATGACCTTTTTGAGCCAATTGAGGAAAGACGAAATGGCCACCAGTGCTGGATAGTCTGCTGAAACAACCTTAACGCCTTGCCACCTCCATTTGTACTTTCTAACCCTTGTTGCTGTTCCGAATATTAGTCTGAAATGTAAAGACAGCAGGAGTTTTCTTCCCCTGTATCACAAATCCATTAGGTTGCTATCACGCCCAGAGCAGGCATGTGAGCATATGATATATAAATACATTTTCTCCTCTGAGGTACAGGTCTGCACAGATGGGGGAGCATTTTGACGGAAGTCAGCTTATCAGACCTGCCTTATCTCCCTCAGACAGTTTGTAAAGAGCAAAGAAGCAAAAGAGAGAGAGAGGCACAGAGAAACAGAGAGACAGGGAGAGAGAGAGAGTCACACAGCCACAGGTCAAAAAGCCACAGGACTGTCGGTCGTGTCAGATTCACAGCCCTGCGAGGGTCATCTTGTCACAAAGCACACAGCTGGAGGACTCACCTTGATCAGGAGAACCAAAGTTGACTTAAATTTTCTGCTTCCTCTTTCATCTGACCTCAAACTACATGCTCAGTGTTGTCCTCACAGATTTATTCAAGTGATAGTTACTTTTTGCATGTTTTACCAGAGGTGGCAGTTAGTCACACCTTTGCTCAAGCAAGTCCAAAGTTAGTGTGGTGAGAATCAAGTCAAGAACCTGTTATAAGTCAAGGCAGAAAAGTGAAGTCATTGCTCATGACAAGCAATACACAAGTCAAGTTACTGAGTACTTAGTGACATATCTACACAGTTTAATTGGTTATATGACCCTGAATCAGTCCTCCGACTGCCTTTTTCATTAATGATATACCTTCTCCATAAAATACATTGATTCAAAAGCAAGTCTAACATCTTTTTAAACTCTGAAGGAGAAATATGTAATATATTTACTGTTCTAAATCACACAATGACCATGGATACAGAGATTAAGGAAACATGCCAAGTTGAAATATTGGCTTCTCCGACAACAACACTACGGGCAGCATGTTCTCCTTTGAAAGTTCCATTCGGGTTTAGAAGAACTGTCTTTGTTTCACTGTCTCATGGTTATTAGACTTAAAATTAATGCTGGATGTCCGCTGAATGAATTTTCATGAGATGTAAGGAATCAATAATCTTTTAGAAGCAGCAGATGTTTAAAATGGTTAAACTGAGCAATATGTTGTATGTATGGCAGGCAGTCACTGAACTTAAACTCCAGAGTGTGCATTTACGTAGCAGTGGGCTTATGTTTTCAGGATAATGGACTTAGCTCTACATTGACAATTGACAGAGTTCAAAACAGCTGTAGTAACAGTACTTATTTTTGAACACTAAGGACATAATTCCCCTTTAAAGCTAGGGTAGGCAACATTGTGTTGGTACCATTGAGAAATAATTCATAATAGATGAAAGGGTCAGTGGCGGACTGGAGCCTCTGGAGGAAGAAACAACAGAGTTGCTCTGGCGCCGGCTCCTTTATTGGCAGGAGGGGAACTCAGAATGTATGTTTCAACTTTTGGGATTAAAAAAAAGGATTTATTATCACTCCTACCTCTCAAACCTCTGGAGCAACAATCCACAAAGAAACTTCAGACCCATGGACCAGCCAGACAAGAACTCAGCATTTGTTTTTTTAAACTTTTGGGATTAAAAAGTGGATTTATCTTAACATTTGCTTGTAAACCTGTGTGTAGCAACACCACGGAGGAGCTGACCATGCAATGTTGGCTGCTGACTGGAGGGGAAACGTATTTAAAAGTCACATCTTGAGAGTAACAACAGGAGGGCTGTAAAGGAAAGAACTGACTTCTCTGATGAGTCCTGTCAGCAGTGACACGCAAAACTCACGATAAATCAATAAAATCAACATCTAGAAAAATGCAAGTATTTAAACAAAACAGTGAAGTCCTTTCAAGTGATCTGTCGCAAGTCTAAGTCATGAATACCAAGCTAAAGTCAAGTCATTTATCACTGTTAGTCAAGCAAGTCTCAAGTCCAAAATTTGCAACGGGACTCTGACTTTAGTCATGTGACACCCATCTCTTTGTTTCACATATTTTGTCTATTATAATTAAAGTTTAGATTTCATACAAAAATAAGACCTTGTATGCTTTGAGATAATCTACAATCCATTTCTACATGTGGGAACTTTTTAAAGCAAGTTATAAAGATTGAGATAGTTATTTTTACTACATTACTGCTCTTGTAGATTCTTAACAATTGTGGATGTTGTCTTTAACTGTTAATCTCTTGTAACTGTTTTATTTTTCAAAAGTATAAGGTTTCAAATGCGCATTACCTTAAAAGGCATTAAAAATGCAGCATCAGTGTTACTACATGGTGAAAAGTCCAAATTATTGAAACAAATGACCCTGATAGTAAGAATGACTTCTAAAATTGCTGACTAGTGCTATTATATCACAGCCATATTTGGTTCATTAAGCTGGGAAGGTGAAAGCTTGAGTTCAGGACTGGCACACCGATCTCAATGAGCAAGCTGCCAAAGGTCACTCTCATAAAGCCGCTGTGGGAGCTCATCCAGGGCGAGCGTGCAAGTGACAGCAAAATGTCTTGCCACTATTATTAAGTATAAACATGTCCCAGGAAACTTGCATGGGAATCACAAAACAAGCCTTTATCGGTCAAAAACAGCATCAGTGAATTACTACTGCTGACAGTGGAGACGAAAGATGTGAAGGTGAAATGTTATGACAGACAAGCGGATATGAATAACTTATAAAATATATATTTTGGACAGAAGTCTGGATATCTTGTTGTTATCCCACCAACACCTGGCAAGTGTGCTGGCATGTATTAAAGGCACAGTTCACCCAAAAATCAAAAACACACATTGTTCGACTTACCTGTAGTGCTATTTATCCATCAAGATTGTTTTGGTGTGGGTTGCTGGGTTTTGGAGAGATCAGCTGTAGAGATGTCTGCGTTCTCTTGAATACCGTGGGACTAGATTGCACTCAGCTCGTGGTGCTCAAATCACCAAAATAGTACATTTGAAAAACTCAGCAGCAATGTCTCTTTCTAGAAACCATAGTCTGGTTAAGATAATACACAGACCTTGTTGTGAGCAGTTTTATGAGGGAACTTTTTTTTCTTCTATTGTCAACCAACCATATCAACAAGAGGGTGTCGATCTCCTCATGGACGAGAGGTTCATGCTTGTAACAGTGGGGGATGTAAAAATTAATGGCATTCTTCTCGGCTGAGTAGATGCACGCCTCCTTCTAAGAATTAATATTTTTCAAGAGAAATGAGATATTTTGTATCCGCGGAACAGAAGCACGCTATTCCAGGAATCCCAGAATGTGCACCTGTTTATAAGGTATGGTAGGTAAGGTAGGTAGCTTCAGTTACAGTCAAAAGACACTGATCATATTTCAGGTAACACTAAATACAACAATTAGAAATACTGGTTCCCAATCTGAGTGCTTTTGTGTATTTAGGCCTGTTTGTACATGTTATTGAGGCAGAAGAATGCCATTTCAACATTTATCAACATTAGAATATAAATTAAATATGATGTAAATTGCACATGCAGCTTGAACTGCCCTGAAGTGTATGAATTCATGGCTTGTTGTGCTTCTTAATTAATTTACATTTTCCTATTTTTCCAATATTATATTTACCAGAAAACAGGAAATGGCTACTTCCTTCTGCATGGCGATACAGTTGGCAGCAGAATGAAAACAGTTTCTGGAAAAAGAAATTTAAAATGTATTTTTGGTGTTCAGTGCATGACAAGCTGAGTGCCATCTAGGTCCATTACATTAAGAGAGAGGGCAGACATCTCTACAGCTGATATCTCCAAATCTCAGCAACTCACAGCACAACAATCTAGATGGAGAAACAGCACTACAGGTAAAAGCAAAAATATATACAATTTTAAAATATTTTCGACTTTGAGGTGAACTGCCAACTTAAAATGGAATGTGAGCTTCTACAGGACTGGTAAGAAGTAATGGATATCCATCATTACAAGGAAAGCAGAAGGGCACAGAGTGCTGTGTGAGGGGTCTAGGTTGGATATAAACTAGCCTAAACTAATCACCATCACCTGTGACTCGAGACAAGGTTAGGGACTCAGTTCGGCAGGTAACTAGTCACCTAAGGGCTGATTTATTTTCCAGAGGGCTGATTTATTTTGTGCTTATATCTGTAAAGAACCTTCCATCTGGCAGAGCACAAAACCATCAACACTGTAATTAAAATGCAATTACCACCTCTCTCCTCTTCCAGTTACACAGTAATCCCTGAGAAGTCTTTCCATCTGTGCCATACATACACACTCTCAAACACATGCGCACACACAAAAGTGCACACACCCCCTGCTCACACATACACACGCACTCAGACACATTTCTTTTTCCTCAATCCTCTGTGCACTTTCAGCTCGCCGCCCCTGTCAGCACTCCACGACAACACAACACTGTCTTACAGCTTCCAAATCTGCTCTTCAACTCAGCTTACAGTGCAAAGCCTATCTGTTTCTGCACAAATCACCTTCTCATCCTTTTGCACAGTCTCCTCCTTCTCACCATGGTTCCTTCAATCCTACATCTCTTATTCAAAACTCCCGTTGTGCCAAAAAAAGGAGGGGGGAGGAAAAACTGTCACTTGTGATACTGAGTTGTGAATTCTGTTACCCAGCTATAGTTAGAGGCTGTAACTCGTAACATAATAAATATGTCTGCGTATCGAATACTTACTGTGTGCCAACTGAATTTTGTTCATAACAGAGCAGCAACTGCCAAATACTGTAAGTTGGCAACAAATGTTTGTTCACATTCTAAGTCTTGTTTCCTTTTGGTTGTAATATGCCACTGAATAACTGAAACCATAATTTTGTTAATGACAGATTTTTGTGCTGCTGTGTGTTTTAGACATATTAAACACTGATGGATTTCAAATGCTGCCCTTGTTTTGTGAAATGAAAAGCAGTCTTACACTCAGTGCAGTCATGTATCAAAGAAATTGTATTGGCAACTGTATTAAAACTCAGGTACAAAAACATTTTTTTTTTATTTTCATACCAAATTCTTGTGATACGTTTTGAAGCACTATTTAATTTTCAATAAAGTTATTCGTGATGATGTGCAGTTCAAAAATTGTTGTGCTCAAACTTTTAGAAATTTTCTTGCCAGTACAAAAAAAAAAAAAAAAAAAACTTTTTGAATACAGAGATACAAATGTCATGGAAATCAAGGAACAAAGACATGAAAAAGGGGTGTGTTTTTGTATGTGTGTCAGTGTCTGTGCACACGTGTGTGTGTGTGTGTGTGTGGTGGGGGATGGGTATTGAGCTGTCCCTCTAGATATAAAAGCTTAATTACTTCTGACTAAAACTGTAATTAAAATATATCACAGCTGCAGCCCTACCTGTGTGTGTTTCATATGTCTGTGCACATGTTTGTGTGTGTGTGTCGGTATGTGTGTGTGTGTGTGTGTGTGTGTGTGTGTGTGTGTGTGTGTGCCACTGTGTTGGGACCTCAGTGAGTGCCACAGATAAATCACCTCCACACGCAGCTCGCCGGCACAGGGACATGGGGAAGAGAGAGGGGGTGGAAGAGAGATTAGAGAGGGGTGCAGGGGAAAAGAGAGATGTGTTAAAAGAAATAAAAGAGAGAAAAACGGAGGGACAGGCAGATAACAGGACTTGAATTTTCATTCACGCCATAATAACAGGAAAATCAGTACAGCTGGCAGAAACAAAGTTAAATGGACAGTTTGGATTTTTGAAAGTGAGGTTGTGTGAAGTACTTATCCATAATCAGTGTAGATTAGAGATTAAAATCAGGAGTACCAGCCGAGAACTGCTGTGTACAGGGTCAGCAGCAAAATGTATTTCAGCACTGTAAAAATGTTGAGAAAACTCAAAATTTCAAGGTAACATACATATATTTTAATAATTTTTTGTTAAGATAACATACTTTTTGTAAGACATATTTGAATCTTTGAGTTTTACACTATGTAAAAAAATGTATTTTCAAAACTGTTGTGTCAAAGAGAATTATGGTTGATAATTTATAATTTTCAAATGCAACTATTTAATTTTGAAACACTGGTTTTTGGGTTTCTAAAACTCAAACATTCAAGTTTAGTTAAAAAAAAAACAAGTGAATTGTCTCAACAAAAGATTATAGGTCATAAGTTTTATAACAGTGTGCCTAAAAAAATGTCCCCCTAAAAAAAATCTATATCAGTTTAAGTGTACACTATATAGGTAAAATTGCTGTTTTGTCAAAGAAGTCTGGTAGCTTTGGAGAAAGTGATATTATAATATATATCATACAATACATTTAACCGCAGTTTCCTGCTGGAAAAGGCTGTCTGATGATAAGGTAAAGTAAAATATTCCAAATATAGCGTACACTCAAACTAATATTGATTTTTTTTTAGGTGGGTCTTTATTTAGGTGACTAATATACATTTTGCTGCTGACCCTGTCCACAGCAGGGTGTTGCTTAACTTCCTACCCTGGTACTCCTACTGCTCCTCTTACTCCTTCTCCTGCCCAAACTGGGGATGTGCCGACTGCCATCTACTGTAGGTAATACACTGAGCATGGAGACATACCTCATACAACCCCCTTTTCTAAACAACTATGCATTTTAAGTAATATCTCTGCTGCAAAACCT
This sequence comes from Lutjanus erythropterus, assembly GCF_056507025.1. Classification (NCBI taxonomy): domain Eukaryota; kingdom Metazoa; phylum Chordata; class Actinopteri; order Lutjaniformes; family Lutjanidae; genus Lutjanus; species Lutjanus erythropterus. Next base: position 29,449,081 of record NC_139323.1, on the reverse strand, counting down.
CCTCTGAACTTAAAAGTTCACTCATCAAACATCAGTGAGGCCAAATCAAGTGCTTTGAACACTGTCAAACTAGATCCAGAGGTTACACTGCACCAAAGAGCAGGCTGTTTGACCATTTCTGTGTTGTTTCCTCAGACAGGAGCAGCGATATGAGCCAGGCGATGTATGCCGCATGCAGTCATGAACCATACTTCCATTGCTATTGCCTGTGTATGTGAAGGCATGGAGGGAGGCGAGGGAGGAAGAGGTGGGATGACAAATAGTGGGCAGCTGAAGCCATTGGGGTTAAACACAATTGTTGTTGCAGAAAGAGGACATTATTGGAAATGGCTTTGCCACCGTGGGCGCCCCTGTTGAATAGCTTTTTCCCTTCTCCCAGGCTAGCAATGATTTCCCTCTGCTTCCCCTCCACACACATGCACACACACACACACACACACACACACACACACACACACACACACACACACTTAAATGGAGAGGGATCTGCAATAACCCGTGGGAATTAAGTAGGTGTCAACACAGACAGAGCTCAGTGAATCAGAGTGCAGCAGGTGATGTAGCTAAAGGGTGAAGAGCTGGTCACAATGCTGATGCAGTACAATGAGTATGCATAACTCTAACGGCTGATCATCACGAGGGAAGTCTTTTAAAAGACACCCTAGTAATCACCCTTCAGCGTGCCCCTGCCCACCTTATCAGTGCATCCCCAATAACGAGACAGAAAGAGCTATTTGTTTCCCGAGTCCATTCAACACCTGGCTCCGGGGACATGCTCCCCTCTGTTGCTGGTGAATGAGATAGCCTTTCAGTGGGCTGTATAACCTTTACGAGCTCCCCTCACAGACAACACAATGTGCACAATCAAATCTGACTCACTCAAATAAAAGACACTACTGAATTGAAAGAACGTTCCAGTATTACACCGGCCAGATGTGTTTGTGGCACGGAGTCGAGAAAGAGCAGCTGAATTTCATGAATTAACATAAATAAAACAGAATAGTAAAACATTTTGCACTCATGTGACACCTGCTTTGATTTTACACAACACACAAAGCTTTTATCTGCGTGAACTGAGCGAGGAGGAGGAAAAAACAGCTTTGATTTTGGGAGGGGGCAGACGTATTGATTTTCTTGACATTGGGCTCTCCTTGGCATTAGAGGTGCTCTTTCCTCTCAGCTCTGATTACCTATGTGCAGTGTAAGCTGGGCTTTTTAATCTTATCTGTAAAGATAAAATAATGGTAAGAAACCATCTGCTCCTATAATAGGAGAACACCTCTGGCTAGCTATCAAGTTCTTATCAGGGCCCATGGAGAGTGCTGGAGAACGTATTGGAATGTCAAGCGGTCAACAGAACAACACAATACACCAGCTATTTTCCCTTAAACAAAGACAGCTGAATTGCAGACTTTTTTCTCACTAGATTTGTATCTCTAACAGGCTAATATCAGCTAGTGGAGATTTTCAAGGAGGAAAAATGCAGAGAGAAGGACAGACCTTATAAATAACAATACAAGAATTGGAAAAATGCACTACGTAGAGTACAGATTTCAGCTGGTGAATAGATGGTGAAGCACCTGCTGCAATGCCATTAAAACTGTCCAATGCAACCAGCTGAGATTTGCAAAGTTTGGAATGAAGTTTAGTATCGTCTCAGTTTTCTTTAAGATGCATTACATAGTGTAGACCCAGGATCCTAGGTTCACCTAACTGTATAAACTTAATAAGGAAACAATAAATGGAACAATAAATCCAAAGTTTTTAATTTAAACATTGGTATTTATTTAGATAATTTTATTTATCCAGAACATTACAAGCAATCAGGCCACTTTACAGCAATATAAAAAATGGAAATCTATTGGATTATAGAGATAGATAGATCATTTAGATCAGATCGTTCCCAGCAACTGAATTTAATTCCAGCGCAGTTTCTCACATTCATAACAAACCTCATTTCATGAAAATCAGAATTCAAGATTAAGTTAGTTACAATCAATTTTTGTAGTCAAGTCTGCCTCTCTCATTTGTTCACTAGCAAACCCTGAATGCTTGAAAATGGCGACTGGCTGACACATAGTGTTGACAAAAAGTAAGTGGCCAATGACGTACAGTCAGTATGACGGGGATTTATTCATCTGTTATCATAAGGTCAGTGATTGATCTGCAGCTGCTCCACCTTATCATTTTTTGAGCCACAACAAAGGCCAAAGTGCCTGTAAATAGATCAGGTAAGCCTTGTTTTTAGCCTAGTGGTTGGTATGATGTGGGTTATATAAAGATTTTTCAAATATAGTGAATCACCGCAAGCATTAGAGATCCTTGAGCATACAATCATACGTAAATGTGCACAAAAGATTTTAGGCCGATCTGTCCATTTTATGTGAGATCAGCTGCTGACAAGCTTCAGCCCCGTTGGTCACTCACACACGCATGCATATTATGTTTTTTGTGATACTGTACTGATTCTTAAAAACACTGAACTGTTATATTGTGATACATGAAATGTGTGTGGCAGTGGTTCATTCTGTGTTATGTTTAAATCCCCGGCCATATCTTCACTATTCTGATTGGATAAAAAACTCAAATTTATGCATATGGTGGCGTGCTCTTATGGCAGTTTTTCTAAAATTAGATTTAAAAAATAGCACTATATCACCTTTCTTTCAGTATCGCAATATATCATAATATATTAAATCGTAATCCCTGTATCATGATATGTATGATATTACCATATTCTTGCCAAAACACAGCCCTAGCCCACACATAACCCACTGCAATACAAGAATACATATAAAGTACAAAATAACACAAGGGAGTTAAGAAATACATGCTGCATGATTATTGAACTATCAGCCAATCAAACAATTACATTTTCACCCAGCATCTCCATACAGAACTCCACCCCAAGCTCCAGCTTTCCCGGCCTCATCCATCAGAGCGAATCGCTGTGGTGGTTTCTGCAGTTGCGATATTACCCATCTCTCTTCAGGCTACTACCACCATCAGGGTGGAGCTATCACCGGTGGGCTGCACCCATGAGGACGAGAATCTCTATACACGCCACCGTAGAACCATTTGTCAACACAGCTGAGGGTGTGCGGAAGGGCTGTTTGTCAAATGCAGTGATGTAGTATGTAGTGCTCATCAGAGAGCTGTTGAAGCAGGCTTTATTATTCAAAACTTTGTCACATCGAACTACTTCTACATTCAACAATATGTTTATCTCTGTCTTAATAATAGTGATAGGTAACTGGAGTATGTACAGGAGGGTTGTGCAATTCGTTTGAGGCTTTATATGTGGCCTTATATTGTCTATGTATTTCATACAATCAGATGAATAAGATCAAGCTGCAGCTACTTCTCTCAGAGCTATGCTTCCCCCAGCAGGGCTCCTGCCCAGCAGTCTAAATCAAGACAGAGCTGTTGTCAACCATGTGGAGGGGACAGGGAGCGTGTTAGCTCCTCCAGATTGAATTAAGCTGAATCCCCAAAAGATCCGCATTCAGGCAGGATTCAGGTCAACGTTGAGATGACGAGCAGTGCTGTATTGATTTCTCCCAGTTCCCAATCATATTACTCTTCTTCTGCCGGCTAATTCAATTCCCTTACAGACAGTTCACAATTCAGTTCATAATTACGGTGATACCAAATTACAATGTATCTTGCCAAAGAAATTGGATTAGGGGCTTCAAACTGTGCTGTTTGATTACATCAAATACCTATTGTTGGGTGGGTCGTGACAAATTCGGGAGTGTCTGCTCACAGAGGCATAATGTGTCGAACCAACCCAGCTGGGGTAGTAATGTAACTACAACTGTTCTCACAAATTAGATTGATGTCATGAATAAATTAAGTGCCGCTCTTGCAGAGGGACAAATTTTGCATTAAGATTCCTGCATAAGTTTTCCAAACTCAATAATGTGATGAAATAATAAACTTTCATTTTCTTTTCTACATGCCTCTTTTTATGCTCAGGAGGCAGTATCATGTGTCATGTAGGTCCATTTCTGGCTTTCACCTGAAAGTCATGGTAAAGGGCAGATGGCTCTGTACTGACAAGGAGCTCAGCCTGCAGCATTGATTTGTTTACTAATAGCTGATGGAAACCCTAGAGCGCCTCTCCTCTTTACCACCAGCCATGGGGAGATGAATAATTAATGGCTTTTTAGCTCTTTTTTTAGCTATAAAGGGATTACTGAAAGTCCATTCAGTAATGTAATACAAACACTTTTAAAAAAGCCTTTTCATGCCTGCTAAAGCGCTACTTCTGGAAATCAGCCTCTCCTTCTTCTTCTCTCCAAGGCCTGGTAGAAAACTGCATAGACTTTGGGGGTTGTGGTTGTGATAAAGTGACACATGAGAAAGCTGTTAATGACACTGCTATGTTAGTGTAAATACAGCAAGAATTAACACATTCATTTTCTGCTGTGAGGGTCTCTAAAGTCCACCTTTTACATGGATGTTTCAATATGAGAAAAATAAACGTTAACACCTTTCATAACACAGAATGCAGCTTAAATGTTTATGTTTTCATACCAATTGTTCCTACATATAGCAAGCCAGCGTTAAAGGACAGTTTAAGTGAAAGGTCTGAAGCATACTCACAAAGGTATGAAGGTGCTAAATCATTTAGTGCCTTTAAAACAAAAATTACACTTATCTTCATAAATTGATGTCAAATAATAAGATACTACTAAAAATATACACAATGTTACTCAAGCAAATGATAAGTTTTGCAAACAAATGGAACAGGTGTTAACTCTCTGTGCATTATTTGGAGTTTAAAGTCTGTGTAAAGCAATAATGGTAATAATAATAATAATAATAATAATAATAATAATAATAACACTGATACATTTATGTGTAAATATGTGTTCTGAATTTGTCACACCACAGACACATCTTATTAACCATCCTGTCAAATCTGACAGATTAAAAAAACTTGCCAAGTATTTAAAATCAGGTTTCACCATCATGAAAAAACAAACAGTTATCTGCTCTGAAACCTTGGCGACATGTTCACTCTGCTCCCCTGTCTCATGTCAAATACCACTATGACTGGAAGCATGGATGGTCTGTCCTGCAGCATTACTGGACCTGTTCAGACATGTTTGAGTAATCAGAATCAGAGGACAGTGACCTATCAGCTCAATGGAGGAACGACTCAGTCTGCAACAAGATGTTTTATTTTTTGAGTTATTTAGTTGAAGTGAGCAGTAACTGGCTGATTTAGCCTGAGAGATTTGTTGAAGGTGCACGCATAACTGACCATTAGGGAGGATGGTGGATGGTGGGTGGGGGGTGATGTCATTTGTGAGTCATTTGTGAGTTGGTTCGCAGGGCTTACACAGTGTCTGGGGACCACGGCTCCGTTGCGTCATCCAGCCATGTTTCAAGTCTACCCAAAAAATCCTGAACACAAAAACTGTGAAGACCAGTTTAACGTTCTGATGCCACAGTTCAGTGCTGCACAGTTCAGTCTTTTCACATGTTTTCAGCAACTGTTTTCTATCATATAATGCGTTTAAAAGAAGAACTCATAATTTCCTTTACACAGACTTTAATAATAGCAACTGCACTTAATGTCTGCCAAGCATCACTTTGCTTACACACACTACGAGACAGACAACGGATGAGAGATAATTTAATCTTCAGATAAACCCAAAAAGCAGAGACAAAGATCTTGCACAGAAAACAGAACACTTTAATCTTTCTTCCCCCAAGGCTAGAAGAGAAAGAGAGACAGACAGGGAGATAGAGACATGAGGGGAAGATAGACACTGAGAACAGACAGACTGATAGAGACGTTGATATAATTGAATGTGACTTATTCCCAGCACCCACCCAGCCCTATGTCCATCTGTAGGCAGCCCTGGACCCACCACAAGCACCCACAACAACAGCCAAACTCTCTCCCCTACACACACACACACACACACACACACACACACACACACACACACACACACACACACACAAGAGAACATCTGGAGTGTGCACCAGTGGACCTAGCCTTGTGCCAACCTGCCTAATAGCCTATGGAGTCAATTATAAGAGGGGAGAAATGTTCTGGCTTAATCGCTAATGGTGCCATCTGGATAATGGCAGATTTCAGAGAGGAACTTTTGCTTCTTCCTCTTACCTGGTCATCTGGGGATGTCTCATCTGATCATTGGCCTGTTTTTGGAGCAATGGAGTAGAACCAAAGAGACTAAACAGTTTTTCATATTTTAATGAAGTTCCCTTTTTTCAGAGCCCAACTAGCTAGCTACAGTTATGAAGAACTCTTTTGTGTGTATTTAAAGGCACCATTTTATCTCTATTTCTATATTAAAAACAGCTCCTGGTGGGGAGCAGGGGAGCTGTGTGAATTAAGTGTGTCACTTTATTTAATGGAATTTTAACAAATATTATCTCGCTGTTTGTTTTTGTGTCTGTCTGTTGCATAATTAACTGTCTGACCCAGCATTTCGTTACAGCCTTTCAACAAGAAAGTACTGGCAGCTGTTCTTTTTTAAAAACGTTGATAGAAAGAACACCCGAGTTATTTTTCTTTTTTTGGTTGAAATTCTGAACTTTTTCTACAACTGTCTGTGTTGTGGCATTTTAACTTGACACAAACCTCTATTGCCCAGAGCACAATGCAGCAGTATCAATTTCCCCTCTACAGCAGGTGATATTTTAACAAATGTGCTCCAGCAACAGCCAGTAGAGCTGAGGGCCAGAGAGGTGCAGGGTTATTTATCGAGACCTGGGGGGAATGATGGCAGGGGCAATGGGCAGCCAGGTAGGAAGGCATGCAGGCAGGCAGGCAGGCAAGAGATGAGAAGACGCAGAGATTGTCCCAAAAACACAGGGGACTGGAGGGAGTCCAGAGGCAGGGGGAGACGGACGAGAGTGGGATGGTTGGGGAGCAGATAGATTGAAAAACACATTTACTTAGCGTCTGGCATAGCACCGCTCACAAATCCAGCTTGGCATGAAGGACAATTTGGAACCAAAACAGGCGGCCCTCTAAATGAAGGACATCGAAGGGAATGAAATAGAGAGTGAAAGAGAATTAACTGGCTGTGTAGGTGTAACTACAGTTTAGAATATTTCTTATTTAATATTTTTAATAAATGTAAGACCCTGCCTCTGTAGCCTCCTGCCTGTGGGGTCAACAAACTAATATTTCAGGTACAGATTAAGGCTGTCAAAAAACTTTTTCAGAACCAAAAGCTAAAACAATCCAGTATCTACTGTGGGGAACTTACTGATAAAAAGAAAAATTAAAAAAATATTTTTTGTGAATATTTTGTGTGCCAATTTTTTCTCTTTGCCGTAGGCAAGAGAGGTCTTGAGTATCTTTTTTTAATACTGGTATTTAGAGCTGCAACGATTAGTGAATAAATTGATTAGTTGTCAACTATCAAAATAATTTAACTATCATAATAATCTATTAATTGCTTTTTTCAACTTGTTTTTTGTAAGAAAATAGTTACTGATATCAGCTTTTAAGATGTGAATATTTTCTGGTTTCTTTACTCCATTATGACAGTAAACTGAACATCTTTGTGTTGTGGGTAAAACAAGACATTTGAGGATGTCACCTTGAGCTTTGGGAAACAGTGATAAGTATTTCTCACTTTTATGGACTAAAATTGATCATTAATCACACTTGATCATTAATCAATAGACAGATTAATTGATAATGAAAATAATCATTTGTTGCAGAATAGAATAGTGCTATAATAAACTCTATGTTTGTGAAGCAGTGTGTTGTTTATTGTGCTAATTAATGCTAATCTACTGTAAAGTAAAGAGGCCCTAGTTAGTGCATGTATATTAAACTGCATTATACTGAGAGGTGTTTTTAATACTCTGCCCCTCACGTATATAATGTAAATTAAAGTCGAATAAAACTGCTGCTTTAATATGAATTGAAAATCTGTAAGTATTCTCAACAAAAATATAAACCCAAAACTTTAGATTTTGCTCTCATTTTTCACAAATTTAAATATGAAAACAAAAGGTTTATTTCTCCTGAAGTTTGGTCACAAATTAGTTAAAAACTGAGCATTTTTCCTTTGCCAAGTTAATCCATCCACCTGACAGCTGTGGCATGAAGAGCTGAATGAAAGCAAAAACAACAGTGTTTATATTTGAGTTTTAGTGTATGCATATATGTAAACTACAGACTACTAGCAGAACATGAAATGCACTTGGAAACTGTCATTTCTGTGGGTCTGTTGCTCCCACAAGCCAGAGTATTATGCTACTTTCACATTTAAAAGAGAACAGCACCATGATTAAAGATCATCAAGTCTTTAATGGCATATAGTCAAGACTCCTTAACATCAGAGATGGGTTTTTTGTCTTAAAAACAGCCATATATGTGGAGGCGGTTCTCATGGAAATTGGAAACCTAATGTGGCCAGATGGAGGCAGCACACAAGCTTACATATGTTATGATGACTGTGGTGATTTAGTACGGGGAAATGACTGAACAAGCATGTTCACAAGAAGCGCTGCTTAAATATGGCACACTGCTTTGCATCACGCTGTCTTTTCTTTTCTTTTTTTTTTGTGGCTCACACACATGCACAGAGTTAAAAGTGCGACATAATTATGCTTCAGAAAACAACACAGCAGCACAAAACGGCAGAACAAAAAGTCGACCTGAAAACTCCACGCAACGTGTTCTGCATCCAACTCAAGCAACACATAAAACACGTGCCACCACCTTAATTGAAAGCCTGTCAGTGGCAGGAGAGCTGTGACTGCGAGGTAAAACAAATGTGCGTTTGATTTGTTATTATTTGTAAGGGAAGGGGTTAAAGAAATAAGCGTGGGGGCTAACGGCACTCTGACAAATGGAGAACAGGGTATATGAACCATGAAATGAACACTCTGGCAATTGGAAGGCAGGAGGCTTTCAGCACCATGGTCAGCAACAAAGTGCCTGCAACAGCTCACTGCTTGAGCGATGGTATTCACAAGGCTAAAGAGAGAGCTGGGGAGAACAAAAGAGGGCGACAGAAAAGCCAGAGGATTGTGGGAAAGAGGGGAAACAAACCAGTTGAAAACATGAGGATAGGATGGTGTTCTGGAGGCAAAAAAAATGCTTTGTCAGAAGAGTTTCATGGTTTTTATGGGCAAGTTTGACAAAAACATGGAGGAAAACACAGTGAGCAAGATCAATAACTTTAGAATAGATTAGAATAGAATAGAATTGAAAGATTAAAGTTGAAAATAAGGTCAATCCAAGGTATGTATTTTATTTCTCCTAGAGTCTGTAAAAGTAGCTGTCCTCGCAGCTGTCAGCCTGTCTGTCTCCAGGTAAGGTGTGCAGGAGTTTATCAGGCTAGAGCAGAAGGCAGAGCTCAGATAAAGTTAGAAGGAGAAAATAACCTCCACCACCTGGCTCCCCCACTGCTTGTGAATGTGGCTTTTTCTCATTAATTGTTGTTGTGGTGCGGTATACAGCCATTAAACAGTAAATAAGTCATTAACTATGCTGGCTGCCAGGATGCCCTGGGCCAGGACCTGTATTTGTTGCAGAGAAATGGAAGTGGTGGGCCCTGCAGGCACAGAGGCCGAGGTTAATGCAGTTGGGTTGATGACGGACAGCCGAGGCTCTACTGCACCAGCAACTCACACACATACACACACACACACACACACACACACACACACACACACACACACGACTTGCCTACAACAGATATGGGAAATAAGACTTACAGAAAATCATTTGAATGCAGAATTTTCTATATGATTAAATACTGGTAATAACGTAATTTTCTTACCCTCCACGGTTAATTCCTAACCATATAGCAAGCGGCTAGAGAAGTATATCTAATGACAAAACACAACCCAAAATGGCAGATCCTCTGTCTCTGTGCAGAAAAATGTCTGTCCTCTCTGTCCTCCTCCATGGTGGATTACAGTGATCACTTATGTTTATTTTTCATTATTCTTTCTGTCCACTTTTAAAATTTAAATGGTTTGTGACAGTAAGTTTCACCCCACCTTTCTTTTGCAGAAGCACATTAGACTTTGACAGAAAGTTATAATTTCAAGGTCACAGAACCTTAATAAAGCATTACTTATAATAATAACATTTTTAAGTTAAATGTGCTCATCCTGCCAGTTTATACCACAAAATAAGGTTTATTATAGTCATATAACTCAGTCCATTTTTCTAATATACAAGTGTATATATAATGATGATGCAATCAACTTTTAGTCCCACAGCGACCTTCCTGTTTTGTCAAAGAACCACAGGTTCAAGAGAATATAAATTAGCATCATTATTGGCAAATGTCAAGAGATGGTAAGAAAAAGATGATGAAATAAAATGTAACTGCTGGATTAATTATATTCCTGTAAGATTTCATTTCACATTTTCTTTACAGGGCATTATATCGTGGCCAAAAGAGCCCAACACACACAAACACAGAAATGCTAACAAGCACACAACACAACAGAATTGAGGTGTAACACAGCAGGACTTTTGATATGGATATCAGTGGCTCAACACACCCAATTTTATTTGGGGGGTACCTCAAGTCAGATCAGTCAATGGAGCGACTGAGTGGGGAGTTATTTAAATTAATTGAGAACCATTTTGGTCTGCAGCTCTAACTGTGTAATTATGTTTAGTTATCATAAAACAAAAATCAGGGAAATGGGTTTTACTTTGACTCAATGCTGTATCTGAATCATTTATTATTATTCCACTTACACTGAGGGACTCACCATTATCAGAATGTTTTCTCTCTGTTTTTCCTCTCACATTTACAAATAATGTGCATTAGCATAAGCATTAAAAGATCCATGACTTATCTTTCCTTGAAATTCTTTATTTTCAAACTAAATCACTTAACTCATTAACTAAATTAACTCAGTACAAGGTTTGACACTATGTGACAGATTATTATAATTTGATATTTTAATGCATTTAATGGCTGCAACTGTAAATGATATGGTTACATTTAGGGTTTCTATAAGCTAGAAACTCCTCCATCATGCAATTACTCAAATGATGGAAAGATCCACTAACATAAATTGATCCTACTAGGGAGAAAAGAAATAATAAATTTAACTTTGTGTATGTAGGCTGATGTGAGACATCCCACGCAACAGCCAAGGAACATTATTGAACATTTACTTAGAGGTATAAACAAAAAATGTTCCAGTGTGAATCAATTTATTTTCATTGTCAAATAGAAAATGGTTGGCGGGCCACCCAGCACCCTACTGCAGGCCAAATCTGGCCGGTGGGCCTTAACTTGAGCATCACTCTTCTATGCTGCCCTCACTGCAATAGGAACTTGTTTATAGCAAAGCATGAGCTGCAACATAAAAACTGTATGAAAAATAGTTCAAAATGATCTGGCCGCTCTCTGTATTTTTCGGTGGGGGAAAAAAAATAACCAAAACAGTGGGCCGTAACGGTGATGATGCAGCTGCCTGCAAAGTTATTTTGGCCCACACACCCCTCTCCTATTCTTGAAATCAGAAGAAATGCCAACTGAACCTTGCCAGACCACAGTGAGTAAAACTAAATTTGTAGGCAGGCTTTCCAAAGCCATGATCACCCATCTCTGCTGCTGCTGATAAAATGAGGAGTCAAAATAAATATCTTGTGTGGGCTGAAAAAACAATCTTTCAAATGTTCCACATGTTCTGGCTGAAAAAATATGGTGTCAAATCTAAAAGACAAAAAAGGCTAGACGCCAAAATGAAAACATCCCATCCTATCACTCAGTATCAGTGAGCGATGGGGGCTGGTGTTATTCTAATAGGACTGTAATTAAAGCCTCCATCTCATCTCACTCTCATACTTGTACACACACTCTCTCAAAACACACACGCACACACTCACACACATATGCCAGGAAGCACGAAAATGCTTTGTTCCTCCCACCCACCTCTAGTCCATCAAGGGGTGTGTGTATGCGGAGGGGGGGTTATAAAATCATTCTTAATTACACATTTGTCACATGAAAAGCATTCTGCCTACTTTGTATGAGCTCTCGCAGTCTGATTAATTCAGCAATCCTCACATTCCAACTGCTCATTATACACAAAACTTCCACTCCTCTCTGTCTTTTTTATCTATGTCTTCCCCCATTTCATTTTCTTTCCTCGTTCCTTTGGTCCTCGACAGTTCAGGCTTTTCATTTGAGTGTACTGATGTATACTTGCCAGATCCAGTAGCCACAGAGCCGAGCTTCTCCTCCGGGATTCGGGGTTTGACAGCACACATAGGCTGTCAGTGTTCTATGTTGGCTACCGATGATAGGACAATTAAAGTGGACGGGAACGCGCCGTTTCTCGCTATTTATGCATCTCTCCAGCTATCATCTATACAGGCGTCCCCGTTGTATCAGGAGGAATAATCAAATTCATCATATTAAACCATATTTACATACTGAGCTTCCGTGCTATGGGTGGGTTTACCCTCAAACAATATATTTGCTATTCATTAGAGTCTATTAATACCTTAGCCAGTTTAGCAATCACGGCAAAATGGCTGATATTAAAATGTTAAATGAATTATTTGTTTATCTTGTATTAATTTCAAGGGCTTTTGAAGAAACTCGTGCAATTTATTGTTCAATTTTCAGTCCTTAAATCGGATTTCACAGAGTGTCAGGGAGTTAAAAAAAAAAATCAGAAGGGTAAATTTAAAAAAACATGTTTTGAATATCTGCAAACAGAGAATAGAATGCATATGAAAATTATGTCTACCTCCCACTCAAGAGGAGAGACCATCCTTTCAACCATATGTATTTTATTTCAACAAGACATACAACCACAAGACCATATTGTCCACAAGCACTGTGGTGTAAAAGTCTAGTCTCACTTTTGTTGTGAAACAGTGTTCATCTGTTTGAGCTATTTCCATCTCTGATTCCTTTGTGAGCTTACAGGAAAGCACAGGTCCGCTGCATCCCTGGAGATGCTAAATCTCGACATCAGAAAGACAAACAACATCTGTTTACTCTCAAAAACTCACGAGCAGAGCTGCTGCCATGGCGAAGATATCACACATGCAGGCTGAACAAAGCGGTAAGGTGTCTCTATCACACTGTGATCCCCAATCTGAGTCGTGTTTTAGAGAGATTCCCTATAAAGTTTACTTTGCTTAAATTGTCTGGGCATCTTTGACAGGGATAGTCCTCCATAAGAGGAGAGCAAAGCTGAGCATTTACTGCACAGTATAAAATTTAGCATATGGGGCCCTGTTTCAGATCAACCTTGCACCAGAAAAATGGCACTTTATCCTTTGTTGGGAAAAGTTGATTTTATTCCACCTGCTTCTGCTTGGTAATATTTAGCCTTGCTATGAAATTGCTTTTACTGAAAAGTGTGGGAAGCCCTTCACCGAGAGGAGTGTCAATACAGATCAGGCATGGCAGGGCAGTTTTGGTATCAAAATAACTGATCCCCAGCCCACTCTGACTAGGTTCAAGAGCGGCCCCAGATATTCCCAGCTGGCCAGGGGGTACCCACATGGACCTACTGACGTTTTACATGTAGTTTATATCTGCCTTTTTAATTTTCCAGCCCATGCACAAGTCAACATGGCATGTTGACTTACAACTGTGTAACAGACCCACTCGTGGTCAACTGTGACAGTGCCACGTTATGCCTCGCCTACGCATCAAAAGTAGGGCCCACACATTTTCTCATTCTGTGGTCAAGTTAGCACTAATACATATGCAACGTCCCATTAGACTTTCAAAATAAAGCTTGCTGAAAAACATTTTCGATCATGGTCATAGTTTTGTTTGGTTTTGGTACCAAAACTACTTGGTTAGGTTTAGGAAAACATAGTTTGGGTTAAAATATCTACTTCCTTAAAACAATCAACACTGACTAGAGGGTGTTCCCACCAGAACATGTCTCCACAGTCGGACCCAGTGGAAAACCATCCTGCAATATTACTGCCTTTAGTAGGGAAACTGCAAAACTGGTTGTACAGCAAACAACAATCTACATGACACTGAGGCTTATAACTTACCAAAGAAGGACCTTTCACAGGGAATCAGATTTCCTGACATTTATATGTATCTGATTTCAACGCAAATACACAAAGCAAAGCCTGAGGCCTACTTCAAGGCTGGATTTTTTTAAGAAAAATTTAAGTGACAAGGACACCAAAGGATATTCTGGTTGTATATGGACAGGTCTGCACAGATACTGTTAGTTCATTATCATTATTAGAGAGATATGTTCGCATGCAGCAGTGTTCATGTTTGCAGTTACGCCCAGAGTGAGGACATGCGATGCAATGCATAGCAGCTGTTGTAGATCATACAGCTCAGTCACACTGAATATAAATCAACGTAGCTACATATTTAATTGATGAGTAACTATAGTCAATACAGTAAATAACTTAAAGTATGACTTTACACAAATATCCAACATGCCTGATCTGACCACAAACCCAAGTTTAGTGCCTGGATTTCTGTTGTTTCTGTGAACTGCAGCCATCCATTTGCTTCTCTTTTCTTTAGCTCTCACAGGTCTGTGAAAAGATCGCTCTGATTTCTTGTTGAATCTATTTGTACAGGCAATCACACAAAACCTCTTTCCCATTTTTGATGTCTTTTTGTGTGTTTTTGTGGCATTCAACAATTCAATACAGCTGCCACTGAGTTGTCGTCTTGTCACTCAGTGGGTGCACGCAGTGACTTGCGCATACTATGACAACACATACACACCCTCTATTGGTCTCAAACGCCTTTCTCGTTCTTAATACTACGCTCACTTGTTGTTCCCGTTATTATTGGCCCCTGCTGCTACCGCACCTTTCGATTCACATGCTCTTGTTCATGCCTAGGTGAGGCAAAATGTGACACTGACAAGATATGCCCTAGTGGACTGGCGTTTCTATCACCTACTTAGAAATGTGAGACGGGGCTGCAACATGGATATCAAAAATGCAATCATGTGATTTTTATTTGACCAACCTCTTCTGAATCAGGCTGCCCATATTAAGTTTTTGGTTTACCATATTTGTGCACTTACTTAAATGCAGAAGCAATGCTGCTTGAATGTTGGAGCAAATCTTGATGGTTAATTACAGCTGAATGAACAAAATGTATTTGTACTGACAAAAATAATAATTCTGAGGATGAACAATGTCACAGTAAATGGAATTCTAAACTCATCTCTAATGGTGGACATTTTTCACTTTGCAGGATACTGATGTTATTGTGTATGAGTCTGTGTGTGTGTGTGTGTGTGTGTGTGTGTGTGTGTGTGTGTGTGTGTGTGCTGGAGAAGGTTACCACCAGTGAGACATGAAACATTCATAGCAGATGTGACCAAGGAATCACAGAACAGGAAGTTGGATCCCCCTGAGGCTCTGACACACACAGACACGCACACCCACACACATGCACACGCACAAATACACAAACATATATATATACACACACACACACTTGAGCCAACCAGCCTGAATAATCGCTGTTTTGTTTTATTGAAATTCAGCCTCTGAATATCTACCTGCAGGCACCAAAGATGGACAGAACACACACACACACATTGGAGACCACAGTCTTGATTTATGGTGGTGCACAGTGCTGACACCACCTACCCCAGGTGCTGTCAGGAGATAGAGCTCTGCATGAGCCACAGCCCATCACACACACACGCACACACACATACTGTACTCTAGTTCCAAGGCCAACACATTATATCATACTATATGAGTGTATTAGTGACTGAGCATGTACGCACTTGCTGCTAGAGAGGCTATAAATGTCTCTCCTCACAGCATGCTCCTTGGGCCGGCATGCCACCAGCAGCTAGCCCCCCACCCAGTGTCACTGACAGCGCATAGAGTAAATTAGCCCAACTGGCTTGACCTAACCACATGGGGTGTGAGCACAGTCTGAAAGTGTCTCCCTCCAAAAAACCGCAACATCAAATCAGCACTGAAGCATTTCTCAACAGCCAACACTTCACCACTCCCTGCTTCTTGGCTTCTGGCCTCACACATTCAAAAACAATAACCACACTAACAGCAACACCAGACAGATACACCATTTCTAATATATTTACAACAAAAAAATAGCTTTTGGTTTCAGTACAGCAACACGTATAAGCATTAATAGCAATAATAATGAAAATAATTAAAAAAAAATTTTTTTATCTTTTTCTATTTTTTGGCAAATGAATTACACTTAAACAACAAGTCTGTGGAAGTGGAGAGAGTAACTGTACAAAACTGTACAAAAAGTCCATTTACAAGTAATGGATAGTGAAAACAGTGTGTGTTGGTGGCATTCGGGGAGGTAGACAAGGCTTAGAATAGAGAGAATAGGAAATGATTCAAGAGGCGCAGGTTTATTTTAGGGCTGCACCTAACGATTATTATAACCGATTAATCTATTTATTATTTTTTCAGTTAATTATTAATTTACAATCATAATCCTGAAAAATAGACACATAAAGAACAGTAGAATAATGATACTAGTGGCATATTTTAAACCATGTTTTTAGCCTAAATGTAAACTGTAGCCTCTCAGACCTGATCCGCATGGACATGCCTGAAGCGGGTACACAGGCTCTCGCCCAAGCGGGGCGACACAAGATATATGAGATCTCGTGATACCTTCACACCTGTGTTTACATGCTACCTGGAAGTGACTCAGACAACAGAGAGAGGTCTGCTCAGAAATAGTGACTTGTTACACGCACAGCTGACTTTGCAAACTTTCAACAAAGAAGAAAATGGGCGAGAGCTTGTGTACCTACTTCAGGCATGTGCACGTGTTTCAGGTCTCAGAAGCTACAGCTGACATTTAGGCTAAAAATATGGTGTAAATGACGTCTTTGTGGGTCAAATTTTAATGTCACAGCTTATGGACACTTGGATTACACCACACGAGCAGTATGGAGACATTTTGTGGGTTTTTTTCTGGTCTTTATTAACATTTTAAAACTGGTCACCGTTCACTTCAATTGTACTGAATTTGGCTGCAACGCTGTTTTCCGCTGAAGCTCCAGGAGTGTTTTGTGAACTGGAGATCTTCACCCATCCTCACATCAGCACAGGGGTGAGTAGATATTGAGTGAAATTTCATTTTTGGGTGAACTATCGCTTCTCCTAACAGAAACATGTTACACATGTTGACAATCCTCATATATCATGTTTGAGCGCTGACAGAAAGTAAATGGGGCGATGCTACTGCTGCGGCAGGAGGAGGAGGACAGGTCACTCAGTACTTCACTTCCAGAACTTGTGCAGAGCAATTTGATGAGATAAGTCATGTCCAGTTTGTGGAGCTAAAGAGCCAAACTGTTGCATCTCTGTCTAAAATACTTTCGCACTTTAGATGATCACAGTGAGTCTTGCTCTTTGCCGCTTGTTCTCCTGGTGAATCCATGCTCTAACCAGGCGTAGCAGTTCATAGTGACGTCGATGCACAATGTACAAATCGATGGATTTTCTTAATCAATGACATCTATTACATATTATCATATATAATTAACACAATATGAATATTTCATTTTTAAATATCACGGTTGTCGTCGTATATCACGACACCCCTAGGGCCCAAATACCGTAACTCTCAATGATGACTTCCAAAGACATGCTCAATTCATTTCTGACAAGGATGTATTCATTCACTGTAGTGTGTGAAACATTATACAGTAGAGTTGTACATACTAATCTAGTCTGTCTGTTGATTTGATTACATGAGCACTAATTAGAGCCAGCAGCATTGAAATCCAATCGGTTACACGGTTTGGCCTAGCTCTAGATGGAGGGTGAAATCTTTAAGACTACGGCAGAACGGTCAGTTGTTGTTATTGCTGGCAAAAGACAGCAACAAGGAATTGGAATGGGCCATGTTGAAGGATTTGTTACATACAGAAAGAAGCTCAGCTTTCAGTGAGACAAAGATCACAGACATAGTCGAAGATGTGGTTTATTCGGGTTGAACAGTAACTACACTATGATCCCTGGTGTATATCACGTCTTATCAATTTTTTATTTGTAACAGAAAGGGATCTTGTAGAAGCACGATACGAACATTAAGTGAAAGCTGAAGCTCTGATCTTTTCACTGATGTGGTGCGTCAGTCACTGTACAGTGAGCTGGAATGGATCTGAAAACCTCTAGCCTGAATGCTACTGTAGGTGCTGAGATGCCACAAACACTGCCAGCAAATGAGAAAGGTAGACTGTATTCTAAATTTACTGAAGAGGAGTATCAACCATAGGCTATGGCAAATACAGCTCATATTGCATTCTGTGAAGATTTAGAGGCTATGTTATCAATAGCAATAAATCAAAGAGAATTTCACCAGTTTAATGGGTGTTTCTTTCTCACTACCATGGTCTATTTGTATAATAATAATAAAACCTGCTACCACTCATCTTATCTAATCTCACTCTATATTTGTTTTCTGCCAGTGAACTTAAATACTCCTCTTTAAATGTTGCACTCATAGTTTTAAAACTTTGCAAGCTATAAATTGTTGCGCTTAGCAATCACACATATTTCTGAAAATGCTGTTATGTATTAATGCAGTTTTTCTTCACTTCACTTTCTCTCAATTCTTGAATTAGATTTTTTCCTTCCAAAACAATAAGTTAAAATCTCTGAACAATAACATCACAATAGATTTGACTTTATAATTCATTCATGCAAATTGCATGTGTTTTGTCCCATGTGTGCAAAAGTACAATTGTCTAGACTTTACACAACAACCACTTGCTTGCTGATCAAAGCTGATGAGTTAAATCTCACTGTAATTGTCAAACTCTTCACGATTTCAAAACACTGTTTCATCATTTAAGCCATCAAATGTGAAATGATCAATGCAGTTATCAAAATCTGTCAGACATGTATGTATATTTCATGAATATCTATAATATGAAATGTGTTGTTTTGTGTTGAACTACCATACTTGTTTCTTGAATGGATGTCATTTTATTTTCAATCACTGTACATGACTTTATATGAAAGTTCAGAGGTACTTTTTCTGTTAGTAGTACATGCAGTACATGTAACACATTGCTACACACAGAAATTTGCTGTACACATACAAATCTGCATGTCCATTATGTGTACTACACAGTACTGTACAGTATTGACTTTTCCCAGCAAACTTTCATTAACTGTTGACAATTGAATCTAAAAACTCAATTCAATACACTATAGCATTCAGATAATCCTGACATTCTTGTATAGCAGAGTAAGCAGTCAGTGTCAACAAACAAAGCAGAACAAAATAGTGATTTGTTTATCAGAAACGTTTCCAGGCTTGACTGTGTCATGATGAAAAAACATCTGAAGTTGTTGACCAGCATGGTTCATACAATGACAAAACAAGTTTTCACTGGCCAATTTACTGACACAATAACTTTTTTAATGCATAAATTGAAATGTTTGGGCAAGATATTATCTTTCGCAGACATGTAATCAAGTTGTGACGTCCAAAGAAACAGTTGTGCCAATAGCATTTACAGTTTAGAGAATGTTAAAACTTCAAAAAAATTAGCCAAGTAGACTGAAAAAATGATTAAAATAGCAAATGTATAATATGGTTAGGGTTGATTGAGATGGCTGATACTATCTCAATATTTTTAGGCTATGCTGTGATATACGATATATATCTCAATATACACATTTTTCTTTAAAAAATATATCATAAAAAGTCACCACTAACAGTGCAAGCTAGGGCTGGGCAACATGGACAGAATTAAATATCCTGATATGTTTTGACCAAATACCTGGATGTCGATACTGTGACCACTGGTGTTTTCACAAAATTAACATTTTTATTTATTTATTTATTTCAAATAATCATCAGTTATGTGGATATAATGAGTGGGTAAAGAACAGACCGATAAGTTCAGCAAAATACATCACTTCACTCTCACGAAGCCTTTAAAACCAGGAAAAGAAAACGCTTATGCCATATCACAATATAGCAATATCGAAATCTAGTCTCTCTCTAGTCTATACAAATTTTTGATATAATATTGATACATTGTGCAGCCCTAAATTAGATAGATAGATAGATAGATAGATAGATAGATAGATAGATAGATAGATAGATAGATAGATAGATAGATAGATAGATAGATAGATAGATAGATAGATAGATAGATAGATAGATAGATAGATAGATAAAAAAAGACAATACACTACAACATTGCAGGCATTCTCATCAGATGGTGCATATTAGAATAGTCGCTCGTCAGCAGCCTCCCAAAACAATAAAACAGCAGTCGACAGACAGCTTAGCCCATCAGCACACTGTTAAATTACAACCATCAGCACCCCCTCCCCCCCTCTGGATCTAAACTCTCATCTCTAGCACCAGGAGAACAATCTGCAGAGTAATTAGCCTCCACCAACAGACAGTTACAGAGAGAAGGAGGACGTTTGGCTTGATTAAATTATTAAACCACACAAACAAAAAACAAAAGCAGCATCAAAGAGGCACTGCGGCTCTCCTTCAAAGCTCCTCGCTGTTCCCTAAATACAGAATACAGAGAACGTGTTCTCCCAAGCCACTAGTTGGCATAATTAGCTAAATGTGTGCATTTGAGTGCGTGTTTGTGTGTGTGTGCGTTTGCTGTGATTGGACCCATTCCTCCGACTGCTATCTAAAATAACCAAGTGGTTAACGACAACATGATGCCAGGGAGCCCCCCACCCCAGCATACACACACATCACACGCATCTACACACATACACATTAAACAATACTCTAATTACAACATTTATAACTCCCCCATGCCTCCTGCGTCTCTCCAACCCCCAACCCACAAATCTGTGAATCTGGAATTGAATTTAGCCCAAGTTGAGGGCTGCGCTGGCATGAAAAGACTATTTGATTAGAACGGCAGTTGTTTCATTTGTGGTGCAGCAGATTGCAGAGCCTCTCTATCCGGTGTGCAATCTGTATTCATTACTCGGTGTAAAAGGATGATCCATGTCCTGACACCAGGCTCATCATTTCATGCAGATGCACAGCAGCTCCACAAGGCCCTTACCGAGCCACCATACCATGCCTCCCTCTGAAACCTCGGCACAATACTGTTCTCCTTTCCCCCCTGCTGTTCACCACTTTCTTCTTCTTGCCTGGTTTCTTTTCTTTTTCTTCAGTGCTAACATCCTTGGTCCTCTGATGACCTGATGGGTAATGCTGTGACGAATGAATGATCGGTTGGCAGGTTAGATATTTAAAAAAGAAATTATTTAGGTCGATCTAAATTAATTGCAGCATGTTACACATGGCCATCAATCAATTTAAATAAGTAATATTAAATTAATGAACAATAAAAATTGTGTAAAATATTTGTAGCATTATCCATTTACATTAGTGTTTCCAAAATTTAGGGTCAGGACCCAACATGGTTAGTGGACCATTTTTTATTGGGTTCATTGGGTTTATTGAGTAAAAATGCATACCACGTTTCCACAAATAGTGACATGCAGCACAGACTAAAGAACAGCAGGCAGCTCTCAGTGATGTCATCCTTTAATAACATTCAACACAGGGAACAAGAACTTTAGAACAAAGTGGAAAAATACAGCTGATGTCAAGAAATGTAACAACCACCTCACCAACGGTTAAAAACTTTAAACCAGCACAAAAATGACAATTAGGCTACCAACATAAACCACCATGTTCTGAACCGGTGCAAACACTAACAGAAAAGTAACATTTGCATTCTGGAACATAAAACTGCAAATTTTACAAACTACTCAGTCCAGGCATGATGGGAAATGTGGGCATCCCTACAATATTTTAGTATGAAGCCTGATTTTGATCTGCTCTCGTTTGTCCTTTTAAGTTACTGAATTACGCTGTTAACACAAACTCAACACTTCTTGTATCCATTTCAAACTAAAAGCCCTCCAGCATGACAGTGCAAGTTTGTTATGAAGTGGTGAGAAACTTAACATTACACTCAGCAAATTTTATTATTGCTGTGATGTACTTTTCTAATGAAATAAACACATTTCTTATTAATTTTAACTAAATGTTTTCTTGTGTTCTTTATTAGTAATTAATAAATGCAGATTCATGATGTACTTTTGTAGGTTTAGTTCTTGGAACAACAACAAATTTCTCTTTTAGGTCTTGAGCCGAAAAAGTGTGGTAACCCCTGATTTATATCTACAAGTTTTACGGGTAAAATAAATGTTGGGGGAAAAACAATTTTGTTCATATTCAAACATACTCTTTCAGCCACAGATTTCTTTTAAAAAAAAGAAAGGAAAACAAGCACCTCACTCCTCTTTTTTCTCTTTCTCTCTCCCTCCCTTCTCTTCTACCTTTATTCATTGTCCTAACCCATTTCTTTTATATCAGGCTGTGGCTTGCAACCCTGCTCTCTCTATTCAGGGACTGCAGAGGCCTGCTGGCCCCCTGCCACCACCAGCCTCCAAGTCAAAACTATCAAAAGACACACAGCTTTTTAAACTGCAAGGCATTTGGGCCCTTTATTTTACTGCATGAATTAGCTGTATGTAGGATTTTCAGTGTTTTATGCATGAGGGAATGTTTGCACTTGTTTGTGTGTAACTATTGGAGGTTAATTTATTAGGTGCCTTTAAGTGTATGTTTATGCATTAATCTAATCTGAGCAGGTGCTGTGATAAGGACTAGAGACATGGATAGACAGCTCCATTTTCATTCAGGCATATGGTGTAGAGCATAGTTTATATCAGTTAAGAGCAGTGTTTTTTTTTTTCTTCCTTTTTACTTGTTTGGTATTTTGGTGAGCGATCATGAACTGTAGTGGTCAAAGAGACCCAGTAAGCAGAGTGTCACTGCCTATCTAGCGATGGATTGCAGTTTCACAGTGGATTGACTGGATTTCCGTGCCATCTTTACTGATCATAAAAACAAGTAAAATGAAACAATCTGCACTAGACCACATTTTTAAAACAGATTTTTTCTAATCCATGCTCTCCTATGTGCCCCAGGGTGCGTTATGCACCTACAGGCACAAAAATGCCAAAAGTTCGCCAACTCTCTTTGCACACTTGACTGCTCTTTGCACTCTGCGCCTTGATTCACGAAATTACCATCTAGAGTCCACTTTAGCAGCATCTCACTCTGCCATACTGCTGGGCTCTGAATGGATGGACCACTGATTACTGTCTCAATGGCCACACACACCAACCCATCTACAGATGTTCCCAAGCCAAACATGCCAAAACTACAAGCTGTTCCATGACATATCAAAAACAAAACAAAAAGACATCTAAAACATTCATACACTGACTCAACTATATTGTTTTTACTTTAGCATTTTGTCACAAGAGTACTGTAAGACACAATTGTGACAGACTAAGACGAAAAACTCTTGGCACATATAGTGTATTTTTAACCCTACAAGTCCCTGGAAACTGTGAGCTAAGAGTCTCTGCTGTTTGAATAAAGTGAATCCAAATGAGTAATAAAAAGTGTGCCTGCTTTATTTCAAAACATGCCCTTAAGCTCTGTGCCTCCTTTTTTAAAGTGAATCAAGCTAAAAATAAGGCAATGAATTTTGATAAGGAACCTTGCGTCAGTGGAGATAACCCAGGGAAAACTCATTTTGCTATCAGGGAGACAATTTGAAAATTCATTCTGTGCTGTTGTCATATCCTTTTGTCCATGTCATTATGAAGTGATCTGGGGAGCATCAGCCTTGACAATATGGAAGGATGCCTTAGTTCGCCTTAACAGAACAAGGTCACTCATGATACCCTACGCTCCCTGACACAACTGTCTGATGTCTCGTAAGCCTTTCAAATGCCACACAAGTCTTTCCACAACTTCTTTCTGGGGGTTTGAAACTAGGATCCTAAACTTTCTGGGCCTATGTGGTGTGTTTGAAGTGAAATAATCCCTTTGGCAGAGTCACACAGAAGCCAATGTCTCTCCTTTGGAGAGCTGTAGAGAGGGGAAGCTTAAAAAATGAACTTCCAAAGAAGAAGAAGACCACAAGCAAAGCATACATGCCTATCTACCTTGTGCCATATGGTGCAGAGGCAGAGGGAAAAGAAAAGGCAATGCAAAGGACTAAAAGTGACATGGCCAGCCTGTGTGTAGAGTCTTTAAAACAGAGAGGGCAAGGAGACAAGCAGACCTGTTGAGAAGCATGTAAGTAAGTTTGTGTGTGTCCAAGTTCGAAAGTGTGTATGTTGTTGACAGTATGGGTAGACCTGATAAGTGCCTATAGATGAGTGGGAGTCTAATTCTAGAGCTCTAGACCATTTTTTCTGTTCAGAAACATTGTGAGTGAAGTTGATGTGGAGGCAAAATAATTGCAAGTTTTGTTTACTAACAATGAATGAAGAAAATATGAGCTCCTCT
The DNA here is from genome assembly GCF_056507025.1 of Lutjanus erythropterus. Lineage (NCBI taxonomy): Eukaryota > Metazoa > Chordata > Actinopteri > Lutjaniformes > Lutjanidae > Lutjanus > Lutjanus erythropterus. Next base: position 29,424,734 of record NC_139323.1, on the reverse strand, counting down.
GAATATGTTCGGCCACTCTCTCTCCAGGACCGTGAGTGTTACTTGAAAAGCTAACAAATGGGATCAGTCTGGCCGACGCACTCAGCGGCACAGAACACACCCACAGGGTCGTGTCTGGAGGGCAACCCAAGATTTGCAAAACTCATGAAAACAACATTTGTATGCGTTGTTCAAATTATGTTTTAGTATGTGGCACCACTGTGGTTAACACCTGGTTATATATAAGGGAAGATTTTTTTTTATTTTGTTTATATTGGTCAAGCTACTACAAATCTCCCAGTCTCCAATTTACAACTTTTAACCAGTGGCAGACGGTCAATAGAGGGTGCTAGGGTGCCGCCCTACCTCTAACCCCATCCTATAATGTCACTGACTTACTTACTTAGTAACTTCAAAATATATATTGTATATTTTTAAAGGAGCAAGGTAAATATTGTGTAGTTAATAATCTAAAATAAAATGTACCTTAAAACTAGGTGATGTATATCTGGTGTGGGATGCAAAGTCTTTGCCCACTGACTCGCTATAAATTGTACATACACAGTTCAATCCTCTCAATACAAGACATAGGAGCTTTCTGGGGTGCACATTACTTGTACCCTGTAACTCAACTAGCTAGAATGGAGACAGAAAATTCTGTCAAGTGCTAAAATTCCTGTCTTTTGAGAGGAGAACATTATAGAACCTGGACCTGATCAGTCATAATCATTCAGCAATAATCAGAGAAGATAACATACTCTCTGAGGAGAACGGAGCTGCAGTCGGGCAAGAACCGTCTGCACAGTGGGACCAGGTGATCTTCAGAGGGCAGCCACAGAGGTGAGCAGTGGTGGAAGAAATAATCACATCCTTTACTTCAAAGAAAGTACTAACACCTAACCTAAGTACTAAAAGTCCTGCATTCAAAACATTACTCGAATGAAAGTATGTAAGTATTTTCAGCGAAATGTACTTTCTTACTCATTGTGCAGTAAAATGCTCAGAAATGAGTAACTACAGTATACAGTGTAAAGTAGCATAAAATACCTCCAAGTACAATTTGTAAGCGAGTATGGTACTTGAGTACATGTATGAAGTTACATGCCCTCACTGAAGCTAAATGTGCGGTGTTGGTCTTTTACAATGTTTGTATTGTGCAGAAAGTGGGCACCACTCCTTAAAGCAGGCCTGCTATAAACTTGTCAAAGACATTTATCCATAGAGTCAGTGACAAATGTAGATCTCTCATGGAGAGAAGGCCCAAATTTAAGTTTAAACTACAAGGTGGCAAAGTCACCTGTGGCCTGTTCACTTAGTTTTTCGATGACACTTGGTATTTCAAATGTAATACTATATCTTTATTGATTTTCTTCTCACATTTTATTCTCTGTTGTGTTTTAATTTGTTCATAAATTTCTGCTATTTTGTGTGTGTTGTCAGATTTCTTTCACATTTATTGAGGTACTTTTTGCTTATTTTTATCTTTCACACTAAGAAATTGTAGAATAAAAAGTAATTAGAATTTGCACTGATTGAAGAATCTTAACCTTATACTAACTAAGCATGTTTCATTATAACAAATCTTCATTCAGCTGAGTCATACTACATTTGCTTTATTGTCAGTATCTGGAGAAAAATTCACCAGCCGCCACTGCTTTTAACCATAATTGTCTTTGTTGCTTTTGACTGGCAGTGGTAGCTAGTATGTGATAAAAATTATTTTGAGACATTACTACTTTGATTCTGGCATCCAACAACACAGCAAACATTTTTGTTTTGTTATGTGGTGTTATAATACTCTGAGGTGATTCATGTTTGCCTTTCACTTGTTTTGTCTCCAGATCTATATATCCAGCAAGCCTTCCCATAGGCAGACCCAGTGTGGTCCTGCAACAAGAAAACCACCACCAACCAGCTGTCTGCAGGGCATGCTCACGGCCACGCTACGCCAGCAATGATTAGCCCACGTTTGTCCCATGCTGCTCGCTAGAGACCTGCCCGTCCTCTCCTCCCTCCGTCACCGCTGAAGGACATCACCACACAGACATGTCGGTAGAGAGATGCAAGAAGCACAGAGGGAAGAAAGGATGAGACAGAGGTGGAATAGACATGGGAGGAGTGGAGTCTCCCTACACACTTCTGCAAACCTTAGAAGAGCGGGAGGAGCAGGGGTGAAGTTCAATGTGTTGATCTACACAGACATGGCCGAGACAGGCACTCTACCCCTGAACATTGTCCAGAGCTGATGAAGCAACGAGCTCCATTATACAGGCTGGCATTGATGTTACGCACCACAACCAGCAGCTGACTTCCCAGAACTGCTGCCAAAATGCTCTATATAAGATGGGAGGTAAATGTATTGCTTACATGAACTTGTCATTTATCGTAAATACACCAATGCCCCTCCTCTTCCACCTAAACCCTCTCTTCCTGTTTCTGTGTCTTCTGGATGAAAAAAAAAATCGATGTGCATCACATCCATTACCCTGCTTTCTTCCTATCTCTCTGTCTATCTCTCAGTCATTCTACTTTACTTTCCCCCCTATGCTTTCGCACAAGATGTCAGAATATTAATGATGTATCTTTCAAACTGATAAGTAAATTACACATTTAGAAAATGACACATTGTAGAGGATGTTTGAAGGCCTTTTAAACCCAATTAGGCATTGTGACATGTGATATCCGAGATATTGTATTCATTCATAGAGTTGATTCTTGCCCAATCACATTTTGTGAAAACAGTAGCTGCAGAAAAGTGAGAATGGTTGAGAAGCGTCACCAAGACATGATCCACAATGGTTCCGTGATGGTTTAAACATCCTATTTAATGTTTAACTTAATGTGCCATCCAAGTTATGCCCCATGACAAATTGCATAACATCACTGATGATGAATTTAAATAGGTGAGCATTGTCTGAAACAGTAAAGTGATGATAGCTCCTCAGGGATTCTAGGTAACACATGGCCTATTCTGCTTCAGTTCGTCCTCTTTCCTGATTATGGAGAGTAACCGCCCTGCGCTGTGCTTTCCCTGGACAAGTGAGGCTTACAAATCACCCCTGCAGCAGTTGGAGGAGTTGAAGGCGCTCGGCACAAGGTTTTACTGCCTGTCTTCTATGAATGGCTCCCTGAAGGCTCCTATGATAATAGCTCACAGCCGTGCCCTTCACGGAGCCTGACATCAAGCACACCCCTACAGCAGAATGGAATGGCATATCAACTTACCCAATGGGGTGTCATATCAACTCATCCACTGGTTTCTGGTCATAACATAGGCAGGAGATGAAATGAAATAGTGGTAGCTGGAACTTACATGTCAAGTTGAAATTCCCTCAGTCTGGACATGGGATGCAAAACTTTTATTAAAGGCCTCATCTTATTGAATTCTTGTAATTTGATTCAAAGTAAATAAGATAGGAGACACTTTCAGAGACCTGGTCCTCTAAAATACTTTGCGTAACACAAAATGCGAGTTAGTACTTAACAATGGCTCAACTTCAACATGAAGATAATGTATCTATTAGGGCTGCACCTAACTATTATGGATTGCTGTGATGCATATTAATTAAATCACTTATCACTGTAACAACACTTTCTCTGGACTAGACAATCAGTAATTTTACTTAAGTGCTTGAGTTAAATGTTAAACTGGTTATGAGGAGCCCAAGAATTGTGACCTAAGTAAAAGTCATACCAGCACTGGTCTTGTCTGTTCCTAATGTGTGAAAATTAATGTGGAACATTTTACAGACTGCAACCAAGTAAGCAACTTTTTTATGTTATCATATCATCACTAAAATTGAGAAAAACACAGACTTTGTTGTGTGCAGACCTCCTGTACAACGCACAGCTGTGGTGGATTGGTGCACTTTAATGTCAAAGCAGACACCAAAATTGCACTGAACCACCAGATCTTTGTCTCCCTGTGGCCCAGTGGAGATTCAGACCAATTATCCTGCGCAAGTATTTTCTGAAAGCCATTTTCCAAAAGAAAATATGCAAAACCAAGCAAAACCTCAAATAATGTCACACGGTCTTGGTCATTGCAACTAATGTAACCAGAATTGGTCTGGGCTTTTTGGGGTAAGTGAGTGGTTCGAAAAACACAAAAAAAGAAAGGACATACAAAAAAGAGACATTCATCCATCCAGCCATCCATCATAACCGGTGCTACGGTGAAGCCAATTTCCACAAAGCTGCTAAGCTGATTGAGGCAGACCAAATCTGTTTCACCAGCTTACATTCCTTCAAAATGGCCATCTCACTTCCAATATCACGGGCTTTTACTGTTCCCCATTCCCCTGGCTCAGGCTGAGAGTTAGCAAGGCTTAGCTGGATGAAACACTCCAACAGCCCAGTTCTCCCCTGGAACCCACTGATATCTCTATAGCACAGCCTCTCCCCACATAGCTGCACTTAGTTGGTTTATTTACTCATACTATTATTCTTTGTTTAATTTCTCTGTTTTATTTTTTGTTTCAAATCATAACAATATTACAACCATTAGAATGTAAACTGAAGATTTATGTGAATTCTGATGATTCCAGGCACACGGACACAATCTAATCACAGCGTCTGTATATACACACACACGCACACAAACACACACACACACACCCCTTGGCAAAATGCACAGGCAGCACTTAACCACAACACCTTCTACTGGAGTAGATTAAATTCACACAAGGCCTCTTTGAAGAAGGAAATTGGACAGATAAGAAACAGATTTCTATGAAAGAAGCTTGTGAGGGGGCCTATAGAGGGAGAGCGTGGAAGTGTGTGATGGAAATGGTTGTTCACCTGTTTTTGTCACCTGTGAGCTTGCCCTCGCATGTGCCACTGCGCATATTGTGTTCATATACATGATATTTATCAATCATTTGCCATTTATTGTGTCGTATTTCCCTCCCCAGTCACTTTCTCTCCGTCTCTCTCCCACACTTTCTCTGTCATTTTGCCACAACAGCAAATATCCTGTTGGCGCGGGCTGCAGGCTGCTGGTGCTGGTCTATCTGGCCCTGGGATCGATCCGGCTCCAAGCCGAGGCCTCCCATTCATCTCAGAGCCATAAAATGTGATTAGTGCTGACTACAGCACTGCAGGGAGATGGGCTGATAGGCCTGATAGCCTCAGATAGGCTGGGCTGGACACTCTACAGGAAGACAACAGCAACAGCATGCTGTGGATTCATCCTTGACGTTTTCTGCCTTTTTCTGTGCTTTTTCCTTTTTTTTATATCACTCTCGGTTTGCTGCTTTCTCTCTATGTCAGTCTCTTTCTCCCTCCCTCTTTCTATCTTACTCCATCTGTCTTTAGCTGTCTCTTTCTAAACTTTACATCACATTTTTTTGTTTGTGTCAAATCTAAGCCTGACAAGCTTGTATGCACACAAATTACAGCAGTCAAACTTAAATGCCAATATTGTCAGTTTTATCTTCATGTCCTGCAAAGTTATATTTAAATGGTCAAACAAGCCCCCACCCCCCTGAAGCCACCCTCACTGTACCCACGTACAGTGTATCTCTGTGGCATGTGACCACCTCTGTTGGCCAATCACGGAGCTCAGAGCTCGCCAGTGGCAGAATCAAGCTCAGAGGCTGTGACAAGAAGTGAGGTAGAGACTGCCTCGGTCCTAAGGAGAAACAACTTTGGTGGTGTTGTTTCATACTAGTTACATCTTCTACATAACAGTTAATTCAACACAATTTAACACAGCATTCCTTAACTGTGTTGTCCACTTCTCCCATGAATCATGATGTGGCAACTGTGATTAGACTTAATACATCTGTGTCTGTGTTATTGAATATAGCATGGAACTAGGTGAGAATGATTATGATTAACGGCAACACTGCATAAGACCATAGCATGCTGACCTGCGTCTCACGGACGTTCTCCACTGTAAAGTTGAACCAGACTCTGAAGCGAGGGTTGCAGGTATCAGGCCGGATGAAGAGGTCAAACTCAAACTCACTGATGTAATCAACACGGCCGAGGTTCCCTGCAGAGACAGTGAAACAGCTTACATTAGCGTTGCATAGAAGTCAGCAGTCTGCATCACACAATCACAGTGGATCATTTCTTCTGTATTCCTTAAAGTTCACAATCAATGGACTCAAAACATACCAAACAAACAGAAAGACGGGCAATCACAGGAAAAAAAAAAACAATGCTTTAACACAACACAGCTCCACTTCAAATTGAGGCTTTCAAAGACAATGTGTTAAATCAATAAGTCAAAGTGAAGTGTCGACTAATAGTGCTTCACTGTCATAGTGGTCTCCTGCCTGCTTTATCCCTGTATGTATCTGCACATATTTATCCCATCGCTAAGTCTCTCAAACCAAAACAACCCCCACAGAGAGCAGCAGAAAGACCAACAGACAGGGGTTCTTCCAGCCATCCATATCTGACACATAGTATACTATCCACAGCAAAAGATCCAGATGATCAGTGGAAGTATAATTAATCCAATGGGAACTATTTCCCCGCTTCCAATTCTCAAAGCTGTCTATAAGATGACTGGCTAGTAGATGATTACATGACAAGCATTCTAAATATAGGCTGTATCTGTATCACTGATGTATATGCACACATGTAGTGGAGACTCTTGTGGTGTGTGTGCACAAATTAATGATTGTCAGAGCAAAAAAGATGAACGGAAATGTGAGAAGAGAGTGTGTCAGCCTTCTGGTTGAAGCTGCACAGAAAAACAACAAACTGACAGCTTATTTTAACCAAATGCTGTGCTTAACCCAATAAACAAGATCAAGCAACGCTGGACTGACATTCTTTATGAACCAGCAGCTGTTCAAGAGTTAAGTTCACTGGCAAACTAGGCCGACCACGAAGCACAAAGTCCCTCGCAACTCTGCATCAGGGTACTGTTGACCACCTGTTGGCAAGTAGCACCATAGCAGCAGCACGCACACACAGACACAGCTGATTATAGACAGATGGGCTAACTACCACACTGTCAAAGTAGATCCCTCTCCTTCTGCCATCGGACAGAGCTAATCCACTAGTCAGCCTGCACCACACACATACACAGACACACTTTGCTCTGCTCCACTGAAGCTACCCACAGAAGTGCCATCATTAGTTTATATAGCACTGCAGAAAACTACAAGGTGCTCCAAAATATAAACAAGACCAGCATTTCAGTTTAAAATTCCATATTTAAAGTGGTATTTTCAACATGTACAACACGGCATGCAACAGCAGCACACAAGCAGTGAGAAAGAAATTGCAAGAGGTTGTTGTGTGACAATAAGCTGATGACTGATCCGTATTTACATTTGAAGCTCATTCACCAACAGCTTCCGCAGCTAGTGGACTAATGGTGAGTGGCGTCTCATTTCAGCACACTGGTGCCTGGAAAAAATCTCTGCAGACCTCTACTCTGACTGATTAGGGAATGGTGGCGCTTTGCTGAAATATATAACTGTTGTGCTTCATCTATTCACTCATCTACACTGTGAATTCTACATTCAAGAAGCATATACAACACAAGAGATTAAGGTTAGAACTGACAGTAAAAAAAAGGCAAGGGGGTGTCACAAAAGGAGGCCTGTTTAAAGCGATAGTTCACCCAAAAATGAAATTTCACTCAATACCTACTCACCCCTGTGCAGATGTGAGGATGGTTGAATATCTCAAGTTCACAAAACACAATGGTGACCAGTTTTAAAATGTAAAAAAACACCTGAAGCGGGTACACAGGCTCTCGTCCAAGCGGGGCGACATAAGATATACGAGATCTCACGATACCTTCACACCTGTGTTTACATGCTACCTGGAAGCGACTCAGACAAGAGAGAGAGAGATCTGCTCAGAAATAGTGACTTGTTACGTTGACTTCGCAAACTTTCAACAAAGAAGAAATGTCTGAGGACTTCGACATAGAAGAGGAACATAATTTCTTTGCTGCAGCCGCGCCACTTGGGCGAGAGCTTGTGTACCTGCTTCAGGTGTGTGCACCCAGATCAGGTCTGAGAGGCTACAGTTCACATTTAGGCCAAAAACATGGTGTAAATGGCGTCTTTTGGGTGAAATTTTAACGTTGAGGCTTACAGACACTTGGATTACACCACACAAGCTGTATGAAGACATTTTGTTTTTTATTTGTGTTATTTTTTAACATTTTAAAACTGGCCACCGTTCACTTTAATTGTACAGGATTTGGCTGCAACGCTGTTTTACGCTGAAGCTCCAGGAGTGTTTTGTGAACTGGAGATCTTCACCCATCCTCACATCAGCACAGGGGTGAGTAGATACTGAGTGAAATCTCATTGTTGGGTGAACTTTTTCTTTAAGGGATGTACAGTACTGTATTCTACTCCAATCACCCTGAAGAGATTTATATCATAATTATGACCCACTCACTGTACATTACACTGCTTTTTCCTGTCTACTTATCAAAAAAATCAATAATTTGACACAAAATATTGATTTAAAATTATTTTATTGATTGAAAAATAATTTTGATGTTTTAACTTCTCCCTCCAGAGCCTATGATGAAAACTGCATCCATAGCAGCAGCTTGTTAATCAGACTGTATAATGCTGCAACTGACCAATCAGAATTGAATATTCAACGAAGCCATGTAATAAATGTTGATAAATGACTTTACTGTGAATGTGTATGAATTCCAGGTGTTGAAGAAGAGTTAAGCATGTCTGTCTTTCTATCAATGCTCATACTTATTAGAAAAAAAACACATGGTACTAAGCTCTCTTTTGTCAGTTTTGAACACAACATTGTGAAAATTATTCTACAATAAAAGTGTGAAATCAACAGCACCATCTACCCATTTAGCTATCTGTTACATGCATGCACATCTCAAAAAGCAACTCTCAATGTAGCTACTCTAGAGATCTACACAGAAAAACCTAAAAATATAAATATAAAAAACAATGTTACAGATGTCTCTCTCGAACTATATTGTATATTCATCACTTAGCTCATATAGTATTTGGGCATGGGACGAAATTCATATCTGTAGTAACTTTTCACAACATTATCTTCTTTTATCATATCTTCTTTCATGTTTTAAAAAATCTTTTGTCCAAAACTGCTATGTTCTGAAGTAAGGCTGCACAATACCATAAATAAAAAAATGTGATTATTTTGACAGATATTGTAGTTGTGATATGATTCACAATTAGTGGGAATAATAATTTCATCACAATTATTATTTTCACTGAGAAAAAGCAATTAAAAATAGAGCTGCAGGCGGCCATAAACATGGTCCAAGCAGATTGGAAAACACAATACACAGTCATGCAGAGGTTGCCTCATTGTTGGCAAGAGGAGGGCACCACTGGGGAGACGTAGTTTCTAGAGTACACACCTTCTTACAAGTTGAGGCAATGACATCAAATGTGCAAAACTTAAAAAACTCAAAATGTTGGTGATAAAATTCTGAAAAAAGTCAGGCATCATTCTGATGATTTCAGGTGTTTCAAATGTTTTCATTATTTCATTGTCACTGCCGACTCACTGTTTGACAGATTTGAACACACTCTGAAACACTTGATATTGATAATCAAAAGAATATCTGTGTTGATTTAGGTATTTGAATGAAGACCTTTGGAGATATACAAGTTAATTGAGTTTTCATAATTTGAAAAATATAGAGGGATGGACTTTTGAATTGACCACAGGTTGCAGTGAGACTAACTTCTGTCACAGTTCAGCAGATGTGAAAACATCTTTATTTGGTACAAGCCTCAATAAATATCACATCATCATGATTTCAATAGGTTCAATAGGTTCAATAGGTTTTTCATAAACATGAAAACTGTAATGCAAAACTGAAATATTTCCTATTGCATATTGCAATTTCAGTGAGTATAATCGCAATATGACCTTTTTTTTTTTTTTTTTTTTTTTTTTTTTTTTTTTTTTTTTTACCAAATCATGCCGTCCTAATCTTTAGAATGAGATTTGAAGGCTGGGCCATCTCTGCAGCACTACAATAATTCATTATATGCTTTCATCTTTCATCAAAAAAAGGCAGCTTCTGCGATTTGGATGTTGCACTTGGCCAGACAGCAGTTTCAATAATATTTCAATTAACTGTCAGCCCTATTCTGAAGCATTAATGATCTCACATTCTGTTAGATTTTAATACATTTTAACTCACCAGTCATTTAGCCAGCAGTGAACTGCAACATCTTGGTAATAGAACTCTGCACTATGATTACAAACAGAGAGATGATTGGGTTGATGACTGAGTTACCATCCAGCCCTAGTTTGTTTTGCACAGTGGCTGGCTAGCTAAGACGTGGCAGGCAGATAGGCAGGCAGGGACTAGCTCTTTGGCTGGTTGGCAATGCAATCGCGAGCCATTGAAAGCAGATAAAGCCAAGTGCAGGCGGAGGGTTGAACCAAACCCAGCTGCAGCTAGCAAGCAGTGACAAAGAGAGGAGATAGACAACAGAGGAGCACCTGTTCCAGACAGATGTGCCATCGAATCGATCATCTCTCATACAACATCAACATCACAGCTATTCACACAGCTGACACTGTCAAATACAGCCTATTAGATCAAGTTGATAATGGCCACCAAAGGTCATCCCTCCAATCAGAGTCTTAATAGCGCTATTCAATGATGAAAACACAACCACCTCTCTGGGGCACTTTCTTCATTTACACAGAGGTATTTCTTTTAAGATTTATAGTGTGTTTAAACCATTATCAGAAATCAAAATATTGATTTGTGAATTTCCACTGTGGAAATCATTATAGAAATTCACTACACAGTTAACTGGAAATAGATTGTAAATGGTGCAATCAATCTTCCTCTCTCGCAGTCACACTATGAGTGAAACTACTGTATGTGGTTACGATGGGAAGGTTTGACAGTTTGCTACAAATGATGTCAGAGAGAAAATGGAAAACTGTGACTGCATTTTACTTTGTTTTCAATGCACTTTTGCAGTCATTACTTATGATGGGAAGATTTTACAAAACAACGTAATTACAAAAGGAAATCAGAAAAAATATGCAATGTTTGCTAGCTGGTGCACAGCACAACAGAGTATTATTCATACAATTAAGAATGAACTGGGTGTAAATGAAGCCAATATACTGTGTTTGGCTTTGTCACCTCACAAGAATTCATCCACAACAGAACTCTTTAAAGGAAAGTGTGACAAAAGATGACTAGAGGCTCCATGTAAGGCCCTCTGACCACCTGTGGTTGCACTCACTGAGACAGTGAATACTGCACTTATGTGTGTGTTTGTGTGTAAGGTAATATACATTATACTTTGAATTCACAATAAACAAATTATATTAAATGTCTTTTTTAAAAAATCTAAAGTAAATAAATTCTTAATATTACTATTCTTTGATGAGTTGTTTCTTTGAGTTTTCATAAAAACTGCATGGAGGTCGATTTTTTTGGATTGAAATAAGTAGCCAACATTATAGTAAGTGTCAAGTGAAGCAAGTAGCAACCAAAAAGTCACACGACCCAAGTCATGCAACACACATAATGTTATGAGCCTTACCTTGCCTGTAGCCACAAAGTATTCCATGCAGTGGCTAACCTGTGGCTAACAAGTTTTAGTCCCACTCTGCAAGCCTTTCCTGACACATTGTTAAATTTCTACAAACATCCTGATTCCTTCACACCTTTTAGTTCAACGTTCTACAAAAACAGTGAACAGTGATTGTTGCCAGCCAGCTATCGATATGTCAGGGCCACAGAAGTATGGTTTTACTAAGCTTACTCAAACTGCTAACTCAATCCTTACAGAAGAACCAGAAACACAAAAGGTGGTCTATGAAAAAACAAAACAGCAATGAAAATTTGGAACGAATGGAAGCAGGAGTATAAGTGGCAAGAATCTAACACATCTAATAGCGTAATATATTGCAGGGTGTGCCACCAGTTTCATCAGCTAGTCGAAAAGTCTAGCTCGTTTTTCATTGGAAACAGTCCCTTCAACACCACATTACAAGACATGAAAAGTGGGCAACACAAGTGTCACAGTTAAAGAAGGATGTGTTACATTGTGTTAAAATGCCTTCTTCTGTATTGTTTTTAGTTAAGTAACATATGGGCCACCAAAAATGAACTTTGGCCATCAAACTTAGTGGCTTGTTGGACTGTGAGACCAGTGCTCAAAAATATTAGTGTTTATCCTGACATTTTGATTTCACATGGTTCACAAAACCCAGTCTCCTGAGTGAAAGACCTGTGTTTTCTTTGACCCGTAGTCTGTAGTCTTGATACTACAGCTGAAGCCTGACGCATCTCATACAGCAGCTGTGAGGTACCTCATGTGTCTGTATGAATCGCGTGGGGTGTGACAAAATGTCTGTATTTGATGACTTAGGAATGAGACCAAGCTGGTAAAGCTGAGCAACATTACCAAAAGCCCCTCTCACATGTAACAGGTGGTATTCAAAGCAAGTTTTTGATTGGTCTACAAACCATCTCCTTTTAAGGTCTGCAAATTATTTTCAATTAATTGATTTTTAATTTAAAATTCTTACTTTAAATATCTATTAACCAACCTATTTATCTCCAATTAATGAACACCCCTAAGAAACTAATATGCATACAACCTGGGTACCATGTGACTGGCCAAACTTCTGTAGAGGAGCCAAAAACAGAGATCAAACTAATATATGTCTGTTTCTGCTTGTGAATACTGTAGCATGGGTGGCAACAGACAGCAGCCATGGGCGGCTGGGTTATTGAGCCTGATGCTTGAAGGCCAGACGTGAGAGATGGCTGCAGCCTCAATGTTAGAATTACATGTTCAGCCCGCGGAGCAGCAGGGATATGACACGCCATTGATCCCCGTTTTAATTTTATGGTGGCTACCTCCAGATTCAAACGCTTTGGTGGGCTGGTAGCCTGACCCTTTTAATCAATCCCATATCATTTAGTATTTAACTAACATAAACGGCCAACTGATTTTTCTGAAAAGCCCTCTGAAAGCATTAAAGATAAACTAGATAAAGGAAAGATAAGTTATGTTGAGTCTGTGTGATGTTGAAAAGCGTTGCAGAGTACACCAGATTTGTCGAGAATGATTTTTGGTTCTTTATGGAACAGACAGACTGTATTAGTGTAAGTGAAGCTAATGAACTACAGACTCAGAGAAGATGAGAAAGAGGAAAAAAGACACACAATTTCTAGTCCTTGAGATCTCTTGCATAATTCCTCTTGAGTATCATCGCTCTCCATATTCTTCTTCAGTGGTGTCTTGGCATGTTATGTTGAATATCAATCTTTGTCCTTGAGGGAAAACTAGCGCAGCGTTTAGACATTAACAAATTGGTTTTCAACGAACAGCTTAGCCCTGCTGGTGCAGCCCAACAAAACACAATTGCTGGTTCTGAACAAGATTTTACACATGGCAGCCTCTCCTTGAGGAAAACCCTGAACAAAACTCTCCGTCTCTCTCTATCTTTGTCTGTCTTTCTTCATTCCTTCTGTCTCTCTTTCTCTAACTCTCTCATGCACCCATGAAAACGAATGAGAAAAAAATTGCAAAAGGTGAGATATTTTTCAAGAAAAGTGGAACTCACGTAAAACTATGTGTTTCTGCCGAAAACAAAAATGTCTGTTGAAAATGGGGATGAAACCTGCATCATTACACAGGGCCATAGGCAAGTAAACAGGGCGCAAACATGAGGTGGCCAAGTGGACAGTCAGTCATTCACACACCAGCTCACACACTCTGTGTTTGTGTGTGTATGTGTGTGAGAGAGAGAGACAGAGAGAGAAAGCTGGAGAGGGAGCAGAAGAACCTGGCTAATGTAATCCCATTATGGAGGTACAAGAGGGAGCAGTCACAGTGCTCAGCCCACACAATGGGCCGGCCTGCAGCCTGTAGCTATCCACTGGATGGATGGTTTCTGCCATGCAGATGGATCATCGTACAGCAGCAGCAGGCCTGCCCGCCTCAGGCCCGAGGTGAAACTCACTCACACAACCAGCCATTAGAATGGTAATAGGCAGTTGTTTCAAAATGAAATAGACTGTGTGCTTACAGTGCTTCCTACTTAGCAGATGTACAGGCTGTCATGTCCCAAATCTTACATGCTTTCACACACAAGTATCAATCACATAAATTCCCCATATATAAGGCAGCACTTCCCAGACGTAAGGTCAAGACTAGGGGTGGGCAATATGGCCTTAAAATAATATCACAATAGTCAGGGTATTTCTGTGATAACGATACTCTTGACGATATGAAAAAAATATTGAAAAACAGCCTTTAAGCGCTCCTCTTACTCAACCGGGTGCTTCTGCTCGAGGTGTTGAAATTAGTTTGCTGTTTCAAGTCTTCTTGTTCGTCTTACATATTACTGTGGTTTATTGTACATCTGATCTTTTGGAACCGGACCACTTCCACACTACTAAAGTCCCTCCACTTTTGGAACTAATTCCTCCATTGTGGTTACTTTTGCTCTAGCTATTATTGTTGTGTATTGCGTGTAATGATGTGATGTCAATCTGTCAACAAGTCATAATACTTCCATTATCATAATATGTTTTTTTTTTTTTCATCATGAAAAACAATATCAACAATACCATTGTGAGTAATACAATATGGAAGACCCCTAGTCAGGACCAAAAACGGGTCATGGATGTGTTTTTATTGGGTTGCCAGAGAAAAATGCAAAAATGATAATTAGGCTACTAATAAAAACTATCATGTTGCAAACACTGACAAACAGCATTTAAAAAATAAAAAAATAAAACAGCTGACTTAACAGACTACTCAATCCAGGCATGATGGGATGTGCAGGCCATCACAAAAATGTTTTAGCAAAAAGGCTCGTTTTGATTTCCTCCCATTTATCCTATTAAAATTACTCCATTATACTGTTAATACAAATTCAATACCTCCTGTGTCCATTTCAAATTAACAGTGCAAGTGCAAGTTGGTTATGAGGTGAGAGGGGAGAAACTTAACATTACAGTCAGCATATTTGATTATTGATATGATGTCATTTTATAATTAAATAAATACATTTCATACACATTTTAAATTCATGTTTTATTCTGTTCTTTATCAATTTATAATAAGATATCATGGGTTTTATTAAGTTTGGGTTCTAGGGAGACAACATATGTAACTTTTGGGTCTCAAGCTGAAAAAGTTTGGGAAGGTATAAGGTATAATTCTTGGTATAAGAATTAATGTTTCTTACAGCAATTAGTTTTGCTATAAGTAAATTTATTTTGCCATTATAACAACCCCTGCTGTAGATGCCTGCAGTGCAGACACTGCTACCCAAAACAATCTCTGGGTATTACAATTCTGAATTTCCACCAGTAAATACTCAAATTTAAAGATGACATACCCCAACCAAACTCCCCCAATCCCCACATACACACCCATACCAGATAATACATTCAATTTCTTTTGGCTGGCATAGGCAAGGCCACAACTGTGTTTAAACAGCAGACTAGAGATTAAAAGAGTGCTGTACCGCTGAGGGAGACCAGCCAGGCACCTTTTTAAACTTATTTTTTGCTGTGTTCCATTTCATTATTGGAAAACACATCAGTTTTCCCCCCGGCTGCTCTGCGGTGTGAGGAGGATTCCTGGACACAGAAGAGGGGGACTGATAAAGATAGAATTGATTCCAGCCAGCAGCAGCGGCAGCCATAGTGAAGGGGTCTCAGTTTAGACCTGCAGCTAAATGTCTGGTTTTTCCTGTGTCTCTCTCCCACTGTCTCTCTCTCCCCCTCATCTAAAGGCAAGTTGTCACCGAGGCAACATCAATCTCCTGCCTCATGACTTCTTAAAGCCTGCCTTCTCCCCTGATGCCTTATCACTTCATCTGCAGGCAAGATTAAAGAGGTCACCTCCAAGTTTCCACAATC
Organism: Lutjanus erythropterus; assembly: GCF_056507025.1. Taxonomy (NCBI): domain Eukaryota; kingdom Metazoa; phylum Chordata; class Actinopteri; order Lutjaniformes; family Lutjanidae; genus Lutjanus; species Lutjanus erythropterus. The sequence continues at coordinate 29,408,893 of NC_139323.1, read as the reverse complement.
TAACTACCTAACAGGTATACTAAACTGCAGTCGATCTTTTAAAACAGTTCAAAGGACAAGTTCACACTTTTTTTTCCAAGTCTGTCTTAAAGGAACTGTTTGTCATTTTGAAAAAATACGCTTATTGCAAAGAGTTAGATGAGAAGATTTATCCAATTCTCGCAGAGATAAATCTGAAGCTACAGCCAAGAAGGTAGCTAAGAAGTCTTGGAAAAACAGCTAACCTGGTAAATGCAACAGGTAAATAAAATCCACCTATCAGCACATCTACAGCACAAAAATTAACATATTATTAGGGATGAACCACTACAACTTTTTTTCAGAAGATTTGGGTACCTAATAATGCCATTACAGTCCTTATAATGACTTTAAAAACATATTTTATTTTCATCAGCTATTCCTCATTTTCTACATGTATCATTTTTTTCTTGCTGCTAGTATTACTGTAGTCACTGTACATTTTCCTAATTTTGTGCTCCTTATATTTTTTTATTTCAGTAGGAATAATTCCTAAACATTATTATGGACTTGCAGAATTAAGTTTACTGTTACATGATTTACATACAATAATAATTTCATTATCATTTACAGCACTTTAACTATAATTTTATACATTTACATGTGTAGTATTTAAATTGTTTCTTCATTACCCTCCTAATTAGGAGGCTAATTAGTTCCCACCTGCCACTGTTTAGGAGGGACAGGTATGAGTGTAACCGAGTGTTTACCCTGCAGTGAACCCAAAAGAGTGAAGGTGGCTGTACTGGACTGTCATTTTGGTGAAGTTTAACAGGAGAAGAAAGAAGGGTATACAATGAGAAGTTGCAGCTGACTTATTACTCACAGCCAGAAGGACTGAAAAACTCTGACAATGAAGAAAAGAGGGTTACACAGGGTTGCAGCTGGATTTTTTTCCCCTTTCGTCTGCGGATTAATTATCTAAGGCATTCAACTAGTTTACGTCTGATGGGACAGTGGCTGCATTCTACAGGTGCAACCTGTGAGTTTGTTTCAGTTTTACATGGAATAAAACAACAACTATACGGACAGTTGCCAAAGTTGGAGCAGTCAACAAGTTTCTAACTGATAATGATGGCCTGACCAAGAAAAGAGGATAAGCATTAACAAACTACTAACTCTGCATAGTGTTGGTTCTTTAGTTGTTTTGTCAAATTGCATGTCTTGAGCGGTGTGGTGGAAAACCTAAAAATAAAGAGTTGACACAATGACTCTGTCTTTGTGGTGTTTTAATAATACTTTGCAAGGATCAGAGTACAATGCTGGTATTATAACAGTGCATCCCTACATGCTATATCTAATTTGTTTAAATCTGTACAAAAAACAAAGTGTAAAACCACAAATTGTGGTTTTTATGGAGTCTTACGTGCCAAGACATTTATCGCAGGGCGCAACTAGAGACCATCTTGCGATGGGATCACACCAGCTGCAATGCCTGCCGATATGATGACCCATGACCCATGAGTGCTCAGTAGTCATCACTACATTATTACATGAGTATTCAGCAGTCATAGGCCAGACCACACCAATCTTCCAAATTGGCCTTCATTTTGATCTCAACTTAACACCAGGGTTGGGTTCTACCAACTGGTTTTATCTGTCCCTGGTCTTTAATGCTAAGTCGGTCTTAGCTAAGACCAGTCATTAGACTGGACTTTAGGTCAGTTGTACCAAGCAGACTTATGCCTAGTCTTTACTACACCCAGTCTTAGCAATGCATGTTCATGTGAACACGTTCATGTGCTCACGTTACTGCAGATATTGCCAAGCAGTGTGCGTTGCTATGACACAGTTTAACAATCTCCCGCTGACTCGCTACTTTGTGATCATTAGCGGCAACTTTAAATATGGAGGATCAGAGAAAGAGGAAGGGAAACTTCACGGACACAGCGATCCGCCTATTAACGGAGCTGTACAGACGACCCAGAGTTTCGCTGACAGCCAAGCAGTCAAATGTTATTACCAACAAGAAGAAGCAGTCTGTCTGAGGAGAAATAACGGAGGCAGTTAACGACTTTTCGGACTTTGGCTGCTCAGAGACTGATGTCTGAAAGAAATGGAAAGACCTCCTGAGCAAAGCCAAGAGGGATATTTCTCAAAAAAGACCGACAGGGGTCGTCCACCCAAAACATCTGCATACAGCGACATCATTTTTGATATTTTAGTTGAAGACTCCCCGGTGTTCACTGGCTTGGTTGGGGTGGAAAGTGGCAACCAACTGCTGGAGGAGTGTGGTGAGATGGATGTGGGTCACATCACAATTACTGCTCAAGAGAGTAGAAATGTGAGTTGTGAAGGTGTGTATTCCACATAAACTAACTAAACTAACTCTGCTTCTGGCTAGAGTGGAAAACCGTGAAGTTGCTAACGGCTATATCTTGGAGAATGACACATAACAGAATCGGGCAGATTGAATGAATTAGGTATTTGATTTCAGACTCAACCGATGTCACTGCACCACAAATTATCCATCAAGGCAGCGGTTCACCACAGAGGAAACAGAGGAGAGAGGAGGATCTCCAGCAGCTGCTGGAAAAAGATAATCTGAGTGGAAGTCAAAACTAAAACACTCGAGACAGAGCAGGAGAAATTGGAGCTGAAGAAACAAAAACTGTCCCTGGATATAGTTACTCCAACAGCAATTAAATAGGCCGCCCTCTCACAGTGATATTTTTAAAGATGAGGAGCAGTCTTATGCTGAATTGAACATGATTACAACAACAGCAATACAAAATAATAATAGTAACGATCAAAAACAATCTATGATTAATAAAATGTTTATTTACAATTAGAAAATCAAATATGAGCCATACAATATTTACAATTAAACACAATCTGATATAATCTGTAAAATTATTTACAACATAGATGCACAAATGTAATTTTTTAAAAATTACAAATGCTGTCTATTATTTATATTTAATTCCTAGTAAGTATATATTATATATTCATTTTCTATTGAAGTATATATATATATAGTGCTTTTCTTTGTAGGTATATTATATATTTCTTCATATTTATTTCTTCATATATATCTCCATATTTAAACAATATGGAGCTGATTCATAAGTTTTAAAACACGAAGAGAGATCTGTCTGACAAAGTATTTATTATGTCTGCACGGACAAGTCCTAGTGCACTGCAGAGGCCACAGGCTGCACACCTTCCTGCACCAGCTGATGGTGTTGCCCAAGGACGGGGATCCTCTTGGTGACAGAGATGTTGTGGAGGACAGTGCATGCTGCTATGACAGTGCAGACTCTTTCAGGGTGCATCCACATCTCCCCATGAAGACAGTGAAACCCAGAAAATGGCCAAAGGCTAAAATTTCTCCTAAAGTGTAGAAGTGTTTTTTGTCTATTTTTACTTTTTCTCTGCCTCTTTCACATTTAGAATTGATATGAGGCCATAATTTAGGATAGCTCTGCTTTGTGCAGTAATCTGTCCTAACCAATGTGTCAGCACCATGGACAGCATATTTTTCTGTCTCTCTCTGCCCTCTACCCTCTTCAGACAATGTCGCTCTCCATGGTGCTGACACCGTTATTGCAGAGCTGACCCAGATATGAGCCAACTTTGAGCCAAACCTTTTTTGCTTACTTTATTCATAAGCTTTTTTTTTCATGTGTCGTGGCCGTTTCAAGAAATATTTTAAGTTTTCAATTTAGTTCAGAATTATGAGCATATATTTTGGTGGGCTATTCAAATTAAGTTTAATATGAATCTCTTTATTGAAAAGTTATTGTTTGCTGTTTTGAAAACCACCATTCTTGCACTTTCGCTTTGTATTGATGGATTTTTCGTTTTGTTGCTCTGTGCAGTCAATCTAGAGCAGAAGTTAGAATTTGTGAAAAAACAAATCTGATATTTGAAACGACAACAAATTCCTGAATTTGTATTGAAGCCGACCAATTGAGCCTTTAATGTTGCAAAACTGTCACATCAAGATTATATAGCATTATTGAACTTTACCCTGTAAATTATGTATTTATCTCCATGTTTACATGTTTTTTCATTTACTACACATACATTTGCAGACAATTTTATGCATGAATGAATAATACAGAATAAAATATATGGGGCAATTATTAAAGTTTATCTGGGACATCAGCCAGAATTCTGACACAACTGTAAATCCGGTGACAGCTCTTCAATCAGTTCAAACAGATCTCTCCTGCAGAATCGAAACCTCTCAATCAACCTTGTCGTTGTACATGTCCAATGGCTTGCTTCTGTCCCTAATCACTCTCTCACATCTAAAAGCTCGCCTGTTGTACAGCCGATAAATTAGATGAGCCATTGTTCTAGAAGTTGCAGTTATTATGAGTCATTGACATAGAAGCAGTTTTGATTTTGACTTCACCCCTGCTGCTGACTGCTGATTTCCGTCCCATCTTAGCAAGAGGGTGTTGGTGCAACATGCATAAATATGAAGTTGGCTTAGAACACAGGTATGACAGTGTTAACTTAAAACTAGGCTTAAGAGCTGTTCGTGCAGCCCGCCTCAGTATCACACCTGTTGGTAACTATCTTGCATCATCAAGGTCTTAAAACTTTGCTGACAAATTATGACATATGTGGATCTGGTTAACCTACCAACAATTTTTAAGAGTATAGGGCCTGTTATTTCCCATTGCCAGCAGGTGGCACTATGACTATGAGTCCTACCCCTCTATTTCTGTCCGCTTTGCTTGGACGACAGGCGCAATGGAACTCACGACTGCATTTTGCATTGTTGTGACTAGGGATGTCCCTGGTGTCTAATTTCTCTGTCAATGAAATGCAAAATATGATTTAGACTACTTGACTAGTCTAACAGTAAGAAAACACAGTTTATTAATTGATAATGTTAAACATTGTCTGAAAAAAATACTGTGTGTATTAAGAGCCATTTGAAGACATTAATCACAGTCTACAATTGTTAAATTGTATTTTAAATGCCACTTAAATGTGTGGCAAACAAAACATGACAACAAATCACTAAACGCCTCACTTTTTCAGGCAAAAAGGATCACAGTGTCTGCAGGTTAACAACATCATTTACCCAGACCTGACATTAGCTGCCAGCCTGCTACACAGGGTGGCTAACGTTAGCGCTGCTAGCAGCAGCCTGTTCTGCTTGCAAGTTAATGAGTTTATGCACCAGGAGCTGATATCTGATGGGGCCACAACCCCAACTAGTGGCAGGTTGCAGCATAACACCTTAGAAGCAATAGTTAAGTGGCATTACACATGAATAAAATATTGATAAGTAGTTTAACTGACTAGTATTTCTGGTGCTGTCTAGTGACGATGGCAACGTTTAATCGTGTAGTTGACTAATCACGCACATTCCTGGTTATGACATGCCTTATCTAAGTTAACAGAATTAACCTGAAATACCATTAATGAGAATATCCACAAAATTACTTTTGTCAGTGTTGGGCCAGATGCTGATGGTGATCTATAGTACAATCCATATGTGATAAAAACACTCAAACACTGATTTTGACTTCATGGGAGCTTTACGTTAAGTAACCTGAAACACATAGATGGTGTTAACTGCTCTGCTGAAGATCATTGCCAACAAGGATAAGAAATATCAAACTAAGTCTAGTACCAAAAACACCACCATATGATAAAGTGCACATGCACAAGCACCATCCCCTGGAACAGGTAGTAAAACTCAGAGAAACACTTTAGCAACAAACCATAACATAACTGTGTTTTTGTGAAGTTTTGTAGCTGAATGCCTGTACTGCACTTCACTAATGACATGTTTTATTTAAAAAACAGACCCCTGACTGGATATTCTGCTGTCCACAACACTGTCTGAATATAAAGATGCATTTTCATTTAGATTTAACATTTAAAATAATCTTGTCTGATGTCTTATATAGCCACACACACGGACACACACACACAATAAGTGCCTGTGTATTTGTAAACATTATGTGGAAATTGTTGTGAAAATAATCTTAATATACAACAAAACCAGGATAAGAGCAGACAATAAGAGAGGACAATAAGGGAAAAAATCATATTGTTATGAGTCCATCTATGCTCCAGTGAGCTCCTCGTTTCAATATAGATGAAGAAAGCTGGGCCCGGGGACAGCAGTGAGATATGCAGGCAGCCCACACATATCTGATGATGTACAGGCCTGCCTGCACATTCTAAAGAGAACACATTTTCTAGCTAGCCTTTTATAATTGTATTTTTTTCCCGTCCAACAGGCCCTAGAGCTAGACTGGTATGCTCCATCTGAAGCGGTTGGTGTAGTAATGGGTCATAGTGATGCATTCATACTGGGACTGGCTTAATTGTATTATCAATCTCATCCAGACAGTGCCTTAGCCCCACAGCTCTGGACATGCTACTGTCAGACACTCTGCATTAGTATTGGGGAGTGAACCATGAGGAATTGCAATCTTCACTTTCATCTGTTTCTCAAGCCCAAAACGGCGGCTTGGATGGTTGGATGATGTTTTTATCAGAATGTGGGTGCTGCCATCCCTCAGTTCTCACCCTCTCTCTGTCACTTTCTTTCTGTCTACCCATCTGTCTGTCACTCTCCCTCTCTTCCTCTTTATCTTTCGCTTTTGGTGTGTCCTGTGTGTTGGTGGCCACAGAGTAAATACAAGTCTGTTCCAATTTCATGCTATCTTTTAACAAGTTAATTATGTTGAGCCCTACAAAGGCTGAGGACAGACAGAGGAGGTGGCGGCACTGGCAGAGAGACAACTGCCCAGGTCGGCTCTTTGTTCTTCTATCTTGTTTTGTGTCTTCTTCTCCGAGCACTCGCCCTCATCTCTTTTTTCTTCTTCTCTATATTCTCTTGGTGTACCTCCCTCCTTCCCTTCCTCTCTTGCTCAGTGGTAATCTTTCCAGCGGCTCCAGTGGTGGAGGAGAGTTTGGAGATAAAAGCGTAGGGAGCTGAGGAGTCCTTGGCAAGCCTAAGGCAAGGAGAAGGTCAACAGGCCTGCTAAGAAGGGCTGTTATCATCTTGGTAACATGTTATCGGAGAGCCTGCAGTAGTGTTTATTTACAGTTATTGCTCCCTCTGGGTGCACACTTCAACGCCTGGGGCTGATTGCTCTGTAATGAGTTCAGGAACACAGGGAGCCGATGCAAGAAAAGAAGAGAAACAAGGGAGGCAAGAAATCACTGGCCAATAACCGATAGGTCAGCAAGAAAAAAAACAAGGAAGAACAGAAAACGCTGGTCATAGAAAATGCAGGAGAACCAGACAAGAAGCCAGTGTATTCTTCCAGCCAAGACAGTTTTTCTTTACAGTGCCTATGTCCTGCCATTCAAGAGCAAACAAATCTCCCGAAATTGGACAGTTTCTCAAATGGGTTAATCCAGTACAGCAGTAAATGGCTCTTGACCTGCAGTTGGCAGTATTTGTTCTAAGGAGGGACCACTGCTTGGACTTATAACACTTGATTTCCATCTCTAATGTCCAGAGTCCCTCTGGTAATTTACTTTGTCAGTGGTGCTTTTTTCTATTTATTTGCTTGACCAGTCCAGTATTGTGTGTGCTAATCAGATTGGTCCATATTTAACAGGCTGGCAGGTGAAGTAACAAGAGTGAATCCAGGAGTTGGGCAAATCAGGAGAGAGGACGTCTGTAAATCCCAAGGTGGGTTTTTCAACAGTTAGGAGTACTGCGGAGGAAATCTCTCATTGTGGAACAGCTTTTCAATCTAGGGAATTACCCTAAGTGCTGCTACTGTCAATGCAATGCCAGCTTTCAGAAAAGAAAAAAAAAAAAGAAAAAGCAGGAAAAGGCAGCACTGAATGCCATTCAAAAGGCTTGGCAGAAGATCAAGGAGTTTTTCAGCAATCATTTTGCCAGGCACTGCACCCAACCATCGTGCAATTAAGAGAAATTAAGATGTGGAGCAATAAATATATATGACAAAATACAAATATAAATTCTTTTTTTTTTTTTCGAGAATATACCATAAAAGCAAATCCATCCTATGACAAGCTAATCCCTTTTTATACCATCGGATATGGGAGATTAAGAGACATAATTTGGTAATTCAATTTAGACATAATTCATCAGAGAAGAAGAGCGCGGGGAGATTTTTGGGATGAAGTTTCTCCATCACAGCAGGAGGTTTTAGATGATGCCAAACTCATGATGCAGAGATAATAACTGGAATGACTTCATTTAGACAGCAAGGACTCCAAACATCTTTGCATCTTAACATCTTGGCATTACATTTTGCAAGTCATAATAAGAATAGGATTGGACAGTGTCCTCAAGAACTGCACTGGGAGACAGTCTCAGCAATCTACAGTTATGCAATAAATGGAGTGGAGTCGTAAATGTCAACATAGTTAAATATGTTTTTAGTTTTTTATTGTTACAAACATCATGCCGTATCACAGGATGACGTTTATGAGAGATGCGTTTGACTTTGAGAGTATAAAGATTGTTACAAGAGTATGTCCCTATGTATCTCTCAGGGTTAGCACAGCCTTTTCTTATAATGCCTCAATACACTGTGCCGAAATTTCTGACTTAATACAAAACAGAACAGAACTTTAGGCTAAGTTATTAGATGTTTCTCATAGGTGTAGTAGTCAATATGTTTATGTGAATAATGGGTCAATGTTGTATAATGTCAAAGGGGTCACTCACAGAGACACACAGAATTATCACCTGGCTCTATAGTTCCCTCAGCTCATATTTTCACATCTTACAGCTCATTATTTTGGTTTTACAGCCTACTCAAAACAGCTCTCATCAGCAGTGTTTCTAGAGAGAGGCAGATGTTCTCAGGTAAAGCTCCTATAAATTTGCTGTACATTACCTGCCCAGCACCAAACAACAGGCAGACAAAGTTAGTGACTAGTTGGTGAACACAGAGGGGCATTTTATTTTATTCTATTAAAATTAATATGCACCACTACGGTTGGTGAAGACCAAAACAGAACAAAAAGAGAGGGAACACTGGACTTACATTCATCAGGTGACCAGACACACAACTCTAAATGAATGCTAATGTTTCAGTGTGTCAACATATATAAATAAGCATTTATTTGCTAAACATCTGCCATAGCAACTTTATAGCGTGATTATTGCATAGCATTATTGCATTGCCTTCTAGTGGCCAAAAAATGTATCAATGCCAGTTTACAGTAATGCTCTGTGGAAATTGTAGCAGACTTATCTCCAAATGACATGAAACCTGGATACTGGGTTTATGACCTGTACTGTAGCTGGACACCATGGGGCAATTGAGATGTTTGGCTTCACTTCTGGGGAACAGTCATGTTTCACATTTTTATATATGTCAATGGTTTTTCATCCACATAAGCTTGTATCTTTTTTGGTTTTTCAAGAAACATATTTCTTAATGCACCTGTAAACTATTTGTAAATATTCCCATAGATTCTCTCCGGTTGAGCCCTTTTTCACTATATTATAATGTCAACAGTCTGATTACAAAATCAACTAGTTTTGTATTAACACTTGCCAATGAACTTTTGTCATTCAAATTTGTTTTCATTACCATTACAAGTGCATGCTAAAGCTTTTAAATATACTAAAAAATACATATTTAGAAATGAGGCATCATCTGAGAATCTCTAAAAACTAGAATATACTCTTTTAGTCTCTGTAAAAACTAGAGTACCTTCCAATATGTTCACTATTAAAAGCTGTTTGAAATGTCCACGGAAAAAAATCCTGATAACAGCATTTGCCCCCGAGGAGTGAATTTCAATACTGTTTACTTTGAGCAGTAGACCTACAAGATAGCTGCCTGGATTCAGACCAAAATGTATTCTATCAAAATTCTGCTCCTGTCAGTATTTCACCCTTCACTGTATAAGCATATTCTGTACATGAATTTGTGTTATCAAACAAACCCTGGCACATCAATGAAGCTCATCTCACTGAGAGGTTTTCTAAATAAATCAGCAGAATAAACACAGGCAGCTTGAAAAACATGAACTAGTAAAGCATTACAAATCCTCACCATTTTCCCAACCCGTACAGTCTTGCCTGGGATGAAAAATGAGACGTCTGTTCTGAAACTGTGTTTATGGCGTCAGGAATTGCTTGGAAATGAATTACTGGATGAATCACTGGAGCCTTGTGCGCGAGCACCACTTGTGCAATGCAGAAATCTAGTTGCAGTAATTTTCACTTACGACACACTTGTATCACGATGCTAGAGGCAGGCCCTGAGCCAATGAATAGTGATGTTTCAAAGTACATTTAGAACACAAAATAGCCTAGAGCTGGAATTTAAAAACAACAACAAAGTTAAACCTGTTTGTGTCAAACCACATCCTTCAGTATGGATGAAGTAACAGCAATGCCAATTTTCATATTACAAATAGGCTATTTCTTATAATATCCAGTATGTGAATATTTCTCCTCTCAACCTTTCCAAATCTCACAGCCACACTGTGTATACAGTTGATAATCAAATCCTTTCATTACTCAAAATTTACAAAACAGCTTGCTGCTGCTAGCATTTGGTGACATTTTGAGAAGATGAGGTGCTGGCTGGGCCTCCTATGTATAGTTCATATCAGAGCCATCAACAATTAACTTACAAAACACTGAGGTTGAATGTACTACTTCCTGGCAGAGGAGGCATCTCCGACCAGCGCAACTCAGCCAATGTGTTCACTCAGTGATTAGACGTGACCATATGCAACAGGCCCAAATGTCAGACAGGATTATCACTCTGTTTCATTTGCTCAGCATTTTATGTAACACTACTGATATCACTTCACACTTGCCATGGAAAAAACACTCTGTCAAGCCCACGTGAAGCCATGTGATGAAGGCAAATAGTTGTTGTCTGTAGTTATTATGATTCTCAGGTTGACCATCTTTGTTCTGCTCAGACAAGACAGAGAAGAAATAAACTAGAAATTGTTTTATCAATTCATTAAACCAGCAATAACTGATACTTTGGCCACCGGGGAGCAGCAAAAACAAGCTGTAAACACAACACTGACATGACCTTTTAACTTTATATGACTAAGCAAACTGTTACCATTTCACACAGAAGATACAGTGTAACACAGCATTCATTACCTCCGCCAAGTTTGGTTTGTTTGTCGGTTTGTTTGTTTGTCTGTCAGCAGAATTACAGAATTTCCACAACCTTCGTGAGATTTGTGGAAAGGGTGTAGCACAGTCCAAGAACCTGCAAAGTTTAGGAGCAGATCTGATTCATGGGGTGGATATACAATTTTCTTTTTTTTTTGGAAATGTTTTTTGTTGGAAATGAGCCAAAATACAAGCATCTGGTCGCACATATCTTGTATATATGTGCACATGCAAATCAATCTCTGACCTCCTCGCATTTGTTTTCAACATGGGGGCCTGGTGAGTAACTTCATAATATTACAGCTAAACAGTTCATTAAAACATGGTTCTGAAACATTTTATACAGAAATAGGCAACATAATCTCTGCCAAAATGGCGGCCACCTGGTCACAATTAGGGATGCATCGATACTGATACCAGCATCGGACACTCTAAGACACTCTAAGTACACTTCAGAGCAGTTTAGTGATAATTCGGTATTAGCAACCCCTTTCACATACAAGCAAACATGTAATCCTTTGTTTCCTTATTGCAAACATGCTATTAGATTAAAAACATATATTTCTATAAAAATATATAGTCCTTTAAAGGCACTGCATATAAGTTTGTGTGCTTGGCAACACCCCTGTATGGAAGATTCCCTCAGGGTCAAGCCAATATAACACATCCCAACTCACATGGCGTAATATGGCACAAAAAGGGAAATAAAACTGACAAAATATGCCTGAAGAATGCCAGAGATAGGACATGACGATAATAAAAAACACAATAATAATAAAGAGTAATCTCTTATGGATACAAATGGCCAATAAATAGCATAAATCAAAAGCAATGGTCTTGCCAACAGTCCCCAGACAACTCAAATTTATCTCCATACTCTACTCCTGACTTAAAAGAAAGAGAGAGGAGAGAAAACTGCTAAAAGGGAAACTGGAGAGGCCATTTAGTGATTTGAGCAGTGAAGCTTCTCCGCTGCCAAGGACATGTAAGAGAGACAGAGAGACTGGGAGTGCCTCTCAATACATCAGATGTCAGGAGTGCTCCCTCCCACTCAGACGAATGGATCTTCTTTTGGAAAGCCCATAAGAGTTAGAGCAATCTAAGGTTGGTGAGCTATACAAAAAATACTGTAAAAGCCAAAAATCGAACAACCAAAAGGCCATGAGACTGCACAATGCATAATACCAAGTAACATTTCTTGCGTAGGGGGATACATGTCACAAAACTGTCTAATTTATGTTCATGTTGAATGAAAGAAAAAATGACACTGGAAAAAAATGTATTTCCATCCTTGGGCTGCCTCTCGTTCTGGGTTGTTTCATCAGAGAGGGAGGCGAGGCGAGGCGAGGCAGATTGCTGTATACTGCGGCAAGCTCAGGCCTCTCCAAGCCACTCATTCTGAGCATCTAGCTTGATTGTAAAAACGTTTCCCTCTTCTTTAATCAATGGTAACTCACTATCCTGATTCATGGGGCACTCTGGAGTATATAAATATCTTCTGACAAGCTTGACTGCGTTCTCCCCCCACCAGCTCCAGAACACCAGCCACCAGCCCCCCCAGTGTTCATATTATTCTTTTCTTCTGCACTTCCTTATTTCCTTTCCTCTTCCCCACCATCTCATTCTTGCTGTCTGCTTTCTACCTCTCTGTCCTTGCTCTATAAATTCAGCTTTAGCTATGACTCTAATCAGTCATTCTTTATAGAGGGACTCTGCAACTGCAACATGACAATTTCTGGGAGAAGATAAGAGTGGACAGATTAAATACACTGTTCAGTGTCGGAAGAAAGGAAAAAGGAAATTATAGAAATAAGGGGAAAACAATGAAGCCTTCATCATTAGTGAACAGTGGAAATATTTTCTTCAACATTTGTCCTCATTACTTATCTCCTGGCAGCCTTTTTTTGTTTTGTTTTTTCTTTATCTCGACAATGGAGAAAATATTTCTTCATCAATTATCATTACTGAGGGGTGATTTAAAATCTGCATAGCAGATCCATGAAGCGCTTGAGAAATTCTATAAATTGTATAACTTCAGAGGTGGAAACCCTAATTTAGAGAAAGTGTTGTCATAAAGTATAAACATAGGCTTTTCCTGACTTTTGACGTATCTGTTAATCATCTGGCCAGTGACAAGCGTTCACTCCTCTGACTTAATAGTGAAAGGGTAAATTCTGTATTTTTCAGACTGGACTTTTCCTTTTTTTGTATGAGGGGAACCAATTTTTGAAATTGGACAAGCATTGAGGAAAATCGCTGCATCTGGATAAGCGAAACTGAGCAACAGGCAACTGCGGGCAACTGCACCATCAAAGTACATATAGTCAACAGTACATTAGTACAAAGTGCTAAAAGTGCTTGTTTTTGTTAATGACTGGCTTAGATTGTTGTTCTAAGTGTTTGACAACATTATGGAAAGGACTGCTTAGTTTAGTAGTGCTGGTAGTTTAACCAGAGACAGCTGCTGTATCACTTTATTTAAAAGGATCAGACTCCACTGACAAAAACAGTAATTTTATGTCTCTAATCGACAGCTACATCATTCGATTAGTTTGTGTTATTGTGTGACTTTTGGGGTATTAAAGGGTTAAAAATGATCAAGGTAGCAATAGACCAGAGATGTAAAATTACTGTTTTGTCAGTGGAGTCTGGTAGCTTTGAACAGAGTGATATAGTGGCTGTTTCTGGTTGAACAACAATAATCTTACTCTTTAGAAAAGGGTCCATCTCTGTAGGGATCCTTTCCATAATGTTGTCAGTGCTTAAAATAACAATTTGAGCCCATCAGTGGTAAGAAAGAAGCACTTTTAGTAGACTGAATTTGAAGACACAGTTGCTTGGAGGGATTTCGTTACAGCTCAGTTTTGCTTTTGTCGGCTTTTTACAGCATTCTCGCTCAATGCTGGACCAATTTCAAAAATTCTTGTCCCCATTACTCATGGAGACACAAAACATAGGAAAATAGCGCCCAGGCTGAAAAATACCAACATTACCCTTTAATAGTGTATCAGATATTGTACTGCATTATTAGCCATGCTGACACTAACAACAATGAACAGTGTCTGAAGAGGATAATCTTTGAACAGACAACTTAACCTTGTATTTTGTTAAATCAAAATACAATGTGAAGATGTTACTGACTGAAAGATGTTGAAATGAAAACAGTGAAAAATGTGACAGACAAATGCAATACAAAACAATTTAAATTACTTAAGACATCTGATGAAGTGTGAGAGAAGACTGCCATGTTCCCGTAGCTGTTATGTTGACACGATTATGTTAGATAAGACATTCATAAGCTGTACATTTATGAATATTGTTCACTCAGATTTATTGTCATACTGTACAATCAATTATTTAATGCCTGATTTTCTCAGTTTAACAAGCTGTGACAAGACACACAATTCAGGTTAGCACCTCAGAGAAACAAATATAAGTCTCAAAAGGCCTTAACTGTTTGGGTCCTGACTGACAGAAATACTGGTATGTGCATATCTGTGCTCCAGTCTGCCATATGAGTTGGACTGTATCGAGTGAATTGATTGTAAAGTCAGATGAGTCTATGAGTTGTGCTTATCAATGGACCCCATTAAACACTTGTCACCCCTGGGGAATTTCTTTGACCATGCAAGTCATTGTCAGCAGACAGCAGTCCGACTAATCAATGAGTGCTTAATTACATCTGGTGCACGGTCCAAAGGTGCAGTAAAACAATATGCCCGCACTGTCAGTGTCATCCTTTGTAGAGACAGATGGTACTTTAGTCAGCGACATTGTGAGGATGCACTCACAAAAGAATTTGGGACTTAGCTGAAAATGTCAACAGTTGGAGTGTGTGACGAAACAAATGTGACAAGACAAGATAAGAATGTCATTTGGATTTCACTCTAAAAAACAATTAGGCTTCTCTTATCACGCTCATGAATCTCTGCCTCTTGACACAATACACAACAATAGGCCAAGACTTAATGTTTAACGATTAACAAAATCTTCTATTCTCTACCATGATTTTGCATTGTCCTAAGGAGCATAAAAAGATGATCTCAACGAGTATTTGCATATGGGGTTTAATGAAAATTTGCATATTGCACTTTACATAGTAAACTAAAGTAATCAGTAAGGTTTGCAATGTTTTCTTCAGAAAATAGTCAATGATTAAGTTGTACTGTACAAAACACAGTCAGGGTCATCACATACTCTATGTTATCTTTAAGCAGAAACAGAAAAAGGCTTTTAATGGTTTAGAATAACTCAGTGTCAGAGGACCTGTTGGCTGAGACACCTACTGTATGTAAATCTGTAGGCCATCACTGACTTGATCAGCATAGGGCTGACAACAAAGTGAATTAAGCCTCATCTAAATGTAAATGAGGTTTTATACCTTTGGCAAACAGCTTACATAACCAGTGTCTATTTTAATAAACCAATTAGATGTTATTCTGTGCTATACTAACGCAACAAAATAAAATCTGTGCTTTATGAAATTGTACATGGGATGCAGATCGCTGTCGACCAAAGGGAAAAAAAAGAGGGTGCACAAAGCTTCGGTGAGTTATAGGCCTGTATAAATTTCAAATTAAAACGTCCGCTTGAAATACCGTGTTTCGGCCACTCAGTCCAGTTTAAGAGGACTAAAAGAGACATAGGCTGTCATCAAAGACCATTTCAATAGCTTTGAGAAATATACATGCCTCTCCAGCATTCAATACATGTGGCAGGAGCTTACACACTGGTCTCCAATTTCATTCCTGTCATTGCTATCACAGATAACAGACTGAATGCATGAGAAACAGCAGCTCATTTTATTAGCCTTACTGATACTTTAGGTATGCACACTGTCTTATCAAGCGTGAATATGGGCACTAAATCTACTTTAAAAAAAAAAAAAACAATACCGTCTGCACCTGATTATATGAACATAGAAATCTTATGTTGTTCAATCAACAACACAAATAATCAGAAAATATATATGCAGACATCAGACAATTTTCACTTACAAGAGTAGGGCGGCCATATGAACTCTTCTCATGAGGACAGTAAAACACAACCCCATCTGAAGGCAGCAAAACTCACGCACAGTTGTGAGTTCAGTTGTGTTCTTTATGTTTAGGACATGCCAACATGGCTGACTTTCGGACTGATGATGTACCGTAAAAACACTTTTCAGTCTAATCATACTGTGGATAAATGACTTGATTAAATGTACAGAAGGAGTAGTTGCAGTAGCTCGTACATACTTTTTAATATTTTTTTGTTTTTGCTTGCCACAACTACCAGAAGAAAACCAGCAACTTTTTTACAAACATTTTAAAAGTCACTGAGGTCGGACAGGTTTAAATAGATTTTAGGAGGAGTATCACTTAGAAAGATCAATAAACAGGTTTGCAATAATTAGAAAACTATCAGTGGATTATAACTGCTTGGGACAAGTTTAGCAGGCATACACGGAGTATACTGTGAAAGAGCTATTATAAACTAATATCAAGGCTCACTCTAAAGCGAGGCGGACAAAATCAGTGATGTTTAAATGAAACGGCAACAGGGCATTAATTTGACATTAGCTGGCAAACATCAATTCATCCCCCATTCTAACTTTAGTAATGCATTTACTGGAAAGAGATTAATATCAATTCCATAAATCATTCAGGAGATACATCCGGAGCCAGAGACACTGGTATGTTAGCTGATCTCAGTGTGGGAGCTCAGGGCCCATTAATCAATGTCTGAGCTCCTCTGGCCATGTCATCTGGGAAAAAAGGCAAATTTATAAAAAGGGCAATCAACACACTGATATCTCAGCACAATCCTCCTAATGTGTTATGTTTAGATTTATATGCATAAGTACAACATATACAGTCACCTTCACATGCCTCTCGTCTACAAAACTGTGGAATAGGTTCTCTATTTCTTTATTTATCCCTATTCCCACTCAAGACCAGTTTTCCTCTTGTGAATTAATTAATAATAGGCCTGGGACATACAACAAGAACTTATATGCACATGTTCAGCTGACCTCTAACACTTTGAAAATCAAGTGTATCCACGACAGAATAATAATAAAAATCAACTTCGGAGAACAACATTGACAATGACACCAAGACCAGACATCAGAAAGCAAACGGGGCGAAGTTAAAGCTCATCTCACTCCGCAGGGGAAAAATGGTCTTGTCTGTGGAAATATGAAATCTGAGTGCCATCTGAACCTAATCTCCACACAGAGATTCAGTCCCAGAGAGACCCACTGACTCCCTGATTTACTCTGCCTACTTGTGTGCATGAGTGCGTGCCTGTGTGTGGGTCTAACCAACTGACCTTGTCAGTGGTAAGAATGTACTTTATTTTCATTGTCGTGCTATTCAGCTGTCAAACAAAGGCCATTAACAAATAACACTGGAGCATATTAACTTCTATTCCAACAAAATACATGGACAAGGTAACAGGATGACCATCTTTTCAAGAACACTTATATTTCTCTTTTAGTCATGCTGATGATGTGGCTGTAGGGATGGCAAAGTTGGTTGGTAATCACTACAGGGAAAATGCACTTCATCTCTGTGTAAAAAGTGGTCCTGCTAGAACCACTGAAAGTGAAGTACACTGAAGGAGAAATACAGAGTGAAACAAAGCTGAACGAATACGATTTATGACAGGGAAATAAACAAGAGTTTGCTGATACTATCATGCAGTACTTTCTTCAACTGAAATTCAGTTTCAGTCCTTTTTTATTAGCTGCTTCTCCAATTATTGTTAATTATTGATAATTGTGGGGTATGGGGCATGAATTTTTTTGCCTTCTGGGGGCCTGCTAGAAAAAAAAATGGAACCAGAGGATCATGCCACAGTACAAGGAGACTGTAGCAAGCTGCTACAAGAAATTGGCTCAAACAACACCTGCTCATAAGCCCCTGCACTGACTTCCAGTCACTGACACAATAATCAAGACTTTAAGATCCTTTCTATAAATGTTTGTATGAACTAGTTGTCACTCATAATACTGTTGCCAAACTATGTCATGGTCTTGCTTGTTTATTCTCAGACTAAAAGAACATGCCACATCAAAAGAACAGAGATTATGGACTGGAACATATAGACTAATAAGGTTGGAAAAATAAAATGGTGTAGATCCAGATTTAAAATTTAAGAAAAAGACTTTGATGTCAGCTCTAGTTTGAATAGGCAGTCAACAATGATGCTTGAATCTGTGTACTGCAGTCAAGTTTATTAGATCTACCTGTAACAAGAATTCTAGCTGTGGTATTTTGAACAAAGTGGAGGTGTACGGTGGAAACTTCAGGCTGAAGTCAGTGGCATTAAAATAATCAAGTTTTACTGAAACAAAGGAGCGTGTCAGATTTCTCAGAATCAGCTACCAGTTGGATGGGATGGATTCTACTGTAGTTAAGAGTGCAGTTTCTGTCATCTGAGATGCAAAACAAGGAGAAAACAGCTGCTACAAAATTGAATAGCATTCAAAATTAAGGGTAACGTGAAAATAAGTATGTGTCTGACTGAAGGAACAGATAGAGAACCAGCCTTCTTTGTGTTGAAAGGAAAATGGACATGAAAGTTCATTTTTGGTCTACTAGCAATTGGGTCACATACTTCACAATGTATGCTTTAAATGACAAACTGATTATTTTCTGCCTTTAATTGATAGGACAACTGAAGTGATGACAGGCACAGGGAAGAGAGAGTGGGGAAAAGGAATGCAGCAAAGGGATGTTAGAGTTGAACCACTGACTGCTGCAGAGGACTCACAGCCTTGGTACATGGGGTACATGCTTTACTGAGCTACCAGGGTGCATCACATCCACCTCTTTAGCATGTGTGTTTGTCTCAGTGTGAGGGAGGGCCCAAATGAAATCTTGCAATGATAATGATTTGCAGCCACTACTGTCCATAACAGTAACACTCCATAACAGATGAGTATGTCACCAACATGAAGAGAACAGTATATAAAAAGTCTCATGGATCACTTTAACTCCCACCTTATTTTACTGATATGGTGTTTTTTAAGTTGACTACTCACCACTCTCAAAGCAAGCATCAAAAACCAGATGTCCTTTCCGCGGAGCTCCTGAGTAACCTGGTGGGCTCACCATCAGTTTGTTCACATTCCCTACCAAGGCATCCTCTCCTCCAGTTTCACTGCCTGTAAAACATGTGCAATATGAAGGAATAAAATGAGTGTTCTCATTGTTCTCTTAGTCTGCAGATAATCCATAAATGAGTCTCTCATACACAATAACAAAGGCCTAGACTGTTGACCTTGAACATAAAAACATGCAGGACCTTATGACACCACTAAATTAAATTATGGGTAAAAATAAAAAAATAAAAAAGACACAAATTATTGTAAGTTAAATGTTGCTCCTTGTGAACAGTGATTTGTACAACACATTTTTAATGTTGAGTTTTGTCAACTTTAAACTATAAACACATCAATCAATCTACAGTGCAAAACAGAGTAACACAAATGAATAACAAGGTATAAGTAGGTTTAAGAAATCCAATTTCTGTCTGCAGAGCAAATGACATTTCCACTTCCACATGTGGACATCTAATTTTCACACTGCTGCTTAAATGAGGGGCTTTGCTTGCTTTTTTGGTATAAATAAAAAAAGTTTTTGTTTTTTGTATTGGCTATGGTTATAGATATTTTTGTTAACTGCTTTTTGTGAACAGGTCAATATACTTCAACAACATTTAAATATATTTCTCTATATTTTAACACTTTGTGACATATATAGGGTGTCCATAAAGTCTCTTTACAATTTAACAAATTTATTACAAAAGCAAATCAACAGACAAATCTGTGGAAATTATTACAAAATGAAAAGTAGATCTGTCTGATTAACATATCTCATCAATTGCTTTTGTAATAATTTTTTTAAATTGTAAAGAGACTTTGTGGACACCCCGTATATTATATCAGCCCTGAACTAGTGGTTGCAGTAAAATAAACACAATCTGATTTAATTGTAATTTACTAATTTAAAAAAAACTAATTGTAATTTAGTTTGCATTTTCTCTTAATTCATGTTGTTCTATTTCTGCCTTTTTTATTTTAGAGTTATTTAGAATAATCAGAAATACCAGTTAAAGTTTATTGTTTCAGTGTGCTGAAAATGTTTTACTACCTATTATCAGTATTATCCCCAATAATCAGTCCCGGTATACTTCAAATTGAATGCAAAGCAATATAATAGGTTACCTGCACCTTCATCACGTGTACCTGTGAGTATATTCATTTAAAAATACTAATTTTAACAACATTGGAAGAATAACCACAACAGAGTTGAGATTATACTAACAACTAAATAGAAAAAATGTTTTGTGAATTCCTTAACCTATTCAAAATGTGACTCATTTTACAAGCATGATGGACCCTGCAGCATCATTTTGTCTAGTACTGTCGCTAATTCTTATAATTAAAGATCTGTCCATTTATTTCTGATTATATATTTTGAATACGGTGACGCTAATAACTTTGTTCGCGGATTATGGCTTTAATGTGGGAGAGTTACGGACAAAGACCAAGACCAAATACTTCAAACAGCAGCACGGTTAGCTAATTAGCAACACAGCAGTTGAGTGGAGGAGCTGTCCCTCACTAATCCAGGTAACACAGCTAGCTAGCACACACTCATAGCCATACACTTGCACTACTGCTCGTCCTGAAAGCGAAGTGGTTAACATTAACATGTTAGCAGCTTCCGCAAGTCTCTCCATGAGGACCATTACCCGCGTACAGTTAGTTATATGTCTGGCTAACGTCTGTGGCAGCAGGGCTAGCTCATAACAAGCTGGTGACATGCCTCTTGTTTACATCCCTGCACCTGCTAGCTAGGAGGTTAGCAGACTCGCCGTTAGCGTCAATATAAAGACACGCAGCAAGCCCGAAACATGCAGCCATTGTTTGCCAGATAACGGAGCATCACCCGCTCCCTTTGCTTGTAAAGCAGCGAAGGGGAAGCCCGGTAAAGCTCATATTTACACACCAGTCTCGACGTCTCTAACAGTGTTTTCCTCCATCTTCCTCTCCATTCTGTTACACAGGAGCCGACGCTCTCTGTGTGTTGCCAAGGCAACGGAGAAGGAGGAAGCGGGAGAGGCGCTGCCGTCAACTCCATCAGTACCCGGCTGCTGCAGACCCTCAGGACAACGGTTTACAGTTCGTGTAGGTAAACTGAGATAAATTAATTTCTTTAAGTATGTGCGCTAAAGTACCAGAGTAACAACAGACGCTGATACGGACCTGTGCGCTAAGATTTAAGTGCAGAAATCATTAAATACAGCAAGCAAAGTCATTTACTACTCGCTCAGGAAAACTTAAAAATATGTAGTTCCGAATTTCCCACCGTTTGAAAACTAAATTTCACCAACATTTCCCAAATTTAATCCAACCGTATTGTCACTAACACAATGTGCAAGTACTTGTAGCCTTAATGAACAGGAAGGCTAGTGTGAGGTGGAAACACAGGAACATACATGCAATAAAACTACAATAAAATACAGATTAAAAACAAGAATAGGAACAAATGTGCAAAGAAGCGGCATACTGTATGTACATATGTACAAGCTCGTATGGAAGAGGTAGTACATGTCTGTGTCATGTAATATAGCTGTGCAAACAGCATTGTCAACATAATAGTGAGAGAAAGTGAGCTGCATGGAGCTGCAAGCGGCATTTAAATATGACAAGAGTGCAAAGAGAGCTGTATTGAACTGCGCAAAAGACACTGTAGAAGCGTCAGTAGCGCAAAGAGAGTGAATATGGCAACAGTGCAAAAGTACAGTCATTAATGAAGTTCAGCAGCCAGGTTCAGACGGCTAACAGCTTGAGGGAAGAAGCTGTTTCTGAAAATGTGCTGAATTAATACTTATAATAATATTATTATCATAACCAGGGAAAACTTCCTGTTCAGTTTGAAACAGAGCCTGATATTGGATTTTTTGTGTCTGATGTCGCTGCCAGTACAATATTAGAAAGTTAAAAATTGCTATTTCAGTATTGCCATGATTCTCTTTTTATCTATATATTAAATCCAAAATGACATCAGGGTTCTGAAACAGCAGACTTTCAGCAGTATTACTCATAAATATAAATAACTATTAAAAAACATAAATAGAACAACTGGAATTGAGAAAAGTTATCAAATCATTATCAAATCAGAATGCAACCTATAAAACTAAAAAATAAAACAATCTGCATTATGTTCTGTAAAAAATAATAATATAGAAATACGACAACATATACACTGATACTGATATAGACCGATATGGTAACGTGAGGCCAAAATCAGACCAGTATCGGTCGACTGATATATCCGTTTGGCTCCGGTTTGAAACATAGTGCATGCTTTAACATTCACATTCTGCAGGCAACACTAAACTAGAAATGATTCCCATTACACTGCCTGTAAACTGTAATCAGTATATTGTACACGGCTGAGCTTTATTGCAGCCATACCTGCATTTTTAATGGTATTTTCAGAGAAGAAAGCCAATCATTGCAGGCAGCAGCCAGAGATTCTGAATTATCCTGTAGATTGATTAAAGCTGGAGGTTTTCTAGACAATTGGAGCATAGATGTCATCAAGGCCAATCAAGCCTGGCCCTATTCCTTTCCCATTACAAAGGCTGCACCTGATTAAGTACATCAAATGAGCAGCCGCACAACTCCTGGAGCAAGAGGCATACAGGCTGCTGCTAATTTTCAGGTTATAAGCTGTGTGTAACAGGACCAAATGAATAAGACCAGGGAGAGGGCAATGATTTTTCTCTCTGTGTGTGATCTGTATTTGATGGCGAGCATCAACAGGCCGCTGAGTAGATAGGTCGGACTGATTATTTCTCAGATGACAGGAAGAGAATACAGAGCTGCTGTGTAATATTTCGTTAAAATTGAAAATTGAATAGCTGTCCTCCATGCTATGTCATTCCTTTAACACTATGCCAATTAAAGAGCTCTATGGTGGTACAATCATTCATTTTCAAGAGGGAGATTGAAATTGAATTATGGCGCATGAGAAGAATGAATTAGATACGCTACATGTTTCCCTTGTTTCTCAGCTCTTATCAAATAAAGAGACTGCATAGGAGTCGTTGAATTTACCGCAAGACCCTGACTCGTCTCTGTCACAGTTGCACTCGAGATACCGTTTGTAACCTGATCTATTGACCGAAACTCACGCTTGGTTGTTGACTTGTGAAAGAAACTGAGTAAGAGCATTATTTGCAATATTATTACCAGGGTTCCTATATGTAGTACAGAAAAGTGTGGGATTTGATTTTTAGTCATTTCTAGGTGTGGATAAGAATGAAAAAAGAAAAGACAGTATGACTATTGCCCCTATTCAGTTTTCTGAAATATACAATTAAGAATTTCTAAAACTAAATTGATCATTGAACATTTATCACTGTGAAAGTGAGCTTAATGTTGTCAAAAGCGAGGCTAGAAGTGTGGTGTACGACTGAACGCACAGCAGAGTTCAGTCAGAGCTGCGTCTACACCCTTACACCACACTGTAACACAGCTCTGCCCCAAGTGCCTTACAAATACATCAAATCTAACACCAAATTAGTTCGACATAAATTGAATTGCATATATACATCACAAATAACCAAATATGAAATGTGTCCGAACATTTATGAGTGATATAGTGATCTAGTTGTCATCAAAAAACGAAACAGACTTTGTACAAGAAGAAACAAAACCTAAATGGTTGCGGTCATTGTTGCACAGACGGTGTGAAAATTTTAAATCAAATTTTCAGTTCTTATAAAAGAGCTTAAAACTATGAGAGGAAAATAATACCCTGTTATTTATGCAGAGAGAGTTTTTAATGCAGAGACTCATACAAAATGATGCCTCTCAATAACACAACACAAACTTACTTGATCCCACACCGGGTAAATTCACTTGTTACAGCAGCTCAAAGATTGAAAGTATAAGTAGAAAACAGAGTGAATGATAAAGTGAATACAAAAAATAAAAATAGAATAAAATATTACAGAATAAAAATCTAAAATATGAAATTAAAAACTATATACAGTATATACACCTTTTACTTATACAGATATATGGATAATTGTTCATGATAATTGCACACATGTAACACAATTGTGTAGCATTATACTAAGAAAAAAAAAATCATATTGCTTTGTAAAATGAATAATTGCACAGAGGTACAGAGATTATGTTGCACAGGACAGTTGCACAATGTGATTAGATATTATTGCACATGATAATTTCACAGTGTAAATATAAATATACATTATATATAATCACCCACAACCCAGCAGCGGTGTGTAGTGCCCTCTACATTCACAGAGACGTCGCCATCCACCTGTACCTTCCCATTTTCTCATTAAGTTGCTTTACTAAGAACTCTTTACCGACCCACACTGGTACCTTGAAATGAGACTCAACTAGTATAGGTAACAAGTATATGTAGCACCAATTAATTTACTTCTTACTTACTTCTTCTTCTTTGGACGGTGATGTTTGACAGCTGAGCAGGCACAATGCATAAATGCAAGTTTTCCCAGGGGTGGCTTGACAATCCCCAATATAAAGCCTGGTTGGCTAAGGATGTTAACAGATGGAAATAAAAATAACATTTATTCATGTAATAAACCTCTATTTGTACTCACTTGTCAAATATGGTCTGAAAAATATACAGACAATTGGTAAATTAAAACAATAATAATTAATTACTGTGCTAAATAATACCTGGTGTCCCATATTGGGACTTAAGGCAAAATGTCAGACTTGAATTTCACACCTCAAGTGTCTGTGGTGCCTTAATGATGTTAAAAAAGCACAATACTTTATTATAACAAAGCTTTTAGTCATATGAAGTCTTTTTTTCTTGATGGGTTTCCTTTTCTTTTAAAGCTTCACATTCTATATAGGTGTGTCCTCCTTTAAAACACGTCTGAAGGAAGAGAAAAAATAGCAACACTTTCAACAATAACCCCTGTTCTTTCTGTCCAAGTAACCACTCCACATGTATGCAGTGTGTTTCTTATCATGATGTTTGCAAAGTGCAGCGATGATTTAATGAATACATCCATCACTGTAAAACAGAATAACATGAAAGAGAAGTACGGTCCACACCAGAGTCTCTCAAATTTTAATTATCTCTCAGGAGAATGCATTTCTACATGCTTATCAAAACAGTTTTGACCTCTCATGATTTCTCAACATATGAATGTTCTTCACATGTAGACATCTCCGTCATGGTTTAGTACAGAATCTACAATAACATTAAAAATATGTGTCTATTTTAAGCATGGGTGGGAAGTGAGTGGAGGACACAATGCTGTGTAGAAGTTATCACAAACCCCGTGGGGAAACAAAGGTGTTTTTAAGCCTTCTCTGGGAAAGATACTTTTTCTTCTAAAGTGTAAAATGATCAAATAAGTCTGTGCTTGTAGCTCCCTACCATAACTGAAAGAGGAAAAAAAGACATGTTTATGTTTCCAGCCTGAAGCGCCATGTGTGCATGTGTGCGTGTGTGTGTGTGTGTGTGTGTGTGCTGAGGGAGCAAATCTATGTTTTTGTATTTGTATTCAAGCAAGTACAGGGAAACCCTTTTTACTCTGGCCATCTAAGGACTTCGACACATAAAGTTCATCATCAATGAAGGAGG
Source organism: Lutjanus erythropterus (assembly GCF_056507025.1). Taxonomy (NCBI): domain Eukaryota; kingdom Metazoa; phylum Chordata; class Actinopteri; order Lutjaniformes; family Lutjanidae; genus Lutjanus; species Lutjanus erythropterus. Next base: position 29,383,147 of record NC_139323.1, on the reverse strand, counting down.
AAGTCATGCAAAAATCAAAACACAAGTGGCGGTGAGTTGGTGACGGGTGGTTTGTGAGAGGCGAGGGGGGGGGGGGTTGCAGAGACCAGCCGGCGGTACACAGAGAATCACTATGGTGACAGCAATCAGGGGGCTCAGGGGACTGAGGCTTGGTCAGAGAGGAAGGCTTGAGAGGCAGCTGACTGAGGAATCAGCCCTCACTCTGGATGATTCAACTGACAGCTCCCCCCCCCTCAGGCTCTGCCGGACCAGCCATCCCCAGAGACCGCGGGCTTTACAGAACAGGGATGTGGCTAGCAGCCCTTTTCCGAGGGAGAAAAAAAAAATTGGAATTGAAGCCAAGACGCTACAACAGTGCCATAACACAGCGATGTTGTTGACGATACTTACACGTATCCTGCTGATGAAAACGTAAAGAGAAAATGTGCTAATTTAAAACATGTAAACAATATGATATGCCACATCCAAGTGTGAGCTTCTCTACATATTTTTTTGTTGTCATGTTTTACATAAACCGTTAAATCTAACAGTCTGCTAACACTTCCTCTGCTTTGTACCTCGCCGTTACCCCATTAATCGTCACCCTCTCCTCTCTCTTTATCTGTCACTTCCTCCGTCTCTCTCTGTCCCTTTCTCCCTCCCTCTCTGCTACACTGGACAGCGTCCACCTAAACAGATGGTCCAGTGTCAATAGGCTGCTATTAACTGGCCGCTCTCCCCGCTCTGATCCAAGACAGCAAAAAGCACATTCAAAGCACTGGGAATAAATCCTGATGGAGCCACGAATAAGACAACACTAAGATTAGCATTAGTAAAAATAAAGGCAATACCAATCACTCCGTCAGCATCATTTTTTCCAATTAAAGGCATGACATGCAACATTTTCCTAAAAAAAAAAGATATAAACATAATCTGTTTCAGTTATCACTTATGACCCACTAGTAGTGTGTGTTGGAGTCTGTACCTGCAGAGATCCTGCCCTCTGTTTCCTCTTTCCTTATTTTCTTTTTTTTTTTTTTGCTGTGCACAAGATGCTTTACAAATCCAAAATGTTGGTATTTGACGTCCTGAGAATGAAACTCATTCAACCATCTTCCTTTTGCATTTACAAACAGCTCAGACAAATCCTACTGATTCTACCTTTCATGGTTTTTCTTGAGAGAATTTAATAAGTCCTTCTGTTTTATACCATAGGCCTTTCTTATTGCTGTGCTCATACTTTTGGATAAACTATGAAACAAAAGACAAGTACAAAACAAACTAGAACTGCAAGCAGTTATGAACGGGGGCCAAGCCTCCCCGCACGATCCCGGTCCCCGCGGCCCTCGGAACCCGCCGCCGCGGGCTCCTAGGGACGCGGGGCTCGGGGCGATCGCGGGGACGCGCGCCGTCGTCCGAGCTGCGGTATTCATGACCAATCATTAGGTAACTTTGCGGTCGGCCTCAGGAGGGAACCCACATCATGCGCAGCGAATTTAGGACGACTCCGAGCAACTTTTGGGAAACCTGATGTTTTTGGGTTTGTAGCGCCCCCTATTGGCCGATCCGCACCAAATTTGGCACAGCGTCTGTCGATGACCTCTGGAACGAGTGTGTTAAGTTTGAAGTCAAAAGACTTTAGTTTGACCTAAATATGACACAACATGCGTTTTTTGAGCTAGCCAAAAAAATCGTTCGGTTATAATTAGCGCATATTTTGGTGTGCAACAATTCTTTTGATAACTTTTCGTCAGACACGTTTAGACATCGTATGTGCAAAGTTTGGCGCAGATGGCGCTTAAACTGTAGGAGGAGTTCGCAAAAGTAGGTTTTGGACATGTGGTGACTTAGCGACGGCAATTTGCGGCAAAAGTGGGCGTGGCCAACGTCAGAAAATCCAGCGCTTTTCAGGGAAGACGGCAATGTGAGATTTTTCAACGTCTCATTTAAAATGTGGAAGTTATAGGCAAAAATGCGTTATAGCGCCACCTAGTTGGGTTTGTAGCGCCCCCTATTGGCCGATCTGCACCAAATTTGGCACAGAGTCTGTGGACGACCTCTGGAACGAGCGTATTAAGTTTGAAGTCAAAAGACTTTAGTTTGACCGAAATATGACACAACATGCGTTTTTTGAGCTAGCCAAAAAATCGTTTGGTTATAATTAGCGAATTTTTTGTCGTTCAACGATTCCTTTGATAACTTTAGATCAGACACATCTAGACATCGTATGTGCAAAGTTTGGCGCAGATGGCGCTTAAACTGTAGGAGGAGTTCGAAAAAGTAGGTTTCGGACATGTGGCGACTTAGCGACGGGAATTTTCGGCGAAAGTGGGCGGGGCCTACGTCAGAAGATCCAGCGCTATTCGGGGAATACGGCAATATAAGATTTTTCAACGTGTCATTTAAAATGTGGAAGTTATAGGCAAAAATGCGTTATAGCGCCACCTAGTGGAGCACGAACGCGATTTTCGGTAGGCGGGATCTGAGTCCTATTCTACATGTACCCATAAAATTTCAAAACCCTAAGTATTATACTTTGGCAGAAATTAATTTTTTTTGTTTATCTTGTAATAAGCCCCGCCCACATCGACCTGTCATGACCCCCTTGAAGATATGGCCTCAGGACCAGCCCTACGTCGTACGGACCAAATTTTGTAGAAATCGGTGCAGCCGTTCTAGAGATATAAACTTCCCATATCTCTAGCGCCCCCTAGGCGCCAACATTCGCCAAATTCAGCTCATAGGCTCCCAGTCTCATGCCAACCAAGGATCTCTGATTTGGTGTCGATAGCATTTACTTTGACCGAGATATGCAACATTTTCCATTTTTACGGCTAGCTACGGAAATTTGTTCGTTAATAATTCGCGGAATTTTCAACCCAAAAAACATCTTTTGATAACTTTAGCTCATGAGCAGCAGAAGAGTGTCCGGGCCAATTTTCGTGCAGATCGGACAAAATCCCTAGGAGGAGTTCGAAAAAGTAGGTTTTGCAGTTTTCGCGATTTTGCGGGAAAAAAAATCGGGGCGGAAGTGGGCGTGGCCAATTGCAAAGTGACTCAGCTCTATTCAAGGAACGTGGGGATATAAGGTTTTTGAATGTGCGACATACGGTGTGGGAGTTATAGGCCAAAACGCGTTGTCCTTGGTTATAGCGCCCCCTACAGGCGTACATGGGCAGTTTTTTGCGTCTGAGGTACGTGCGGGGGTGTGGGCCAGCCCTCAAATTTGCATCGTCCAAACTTGCACGGTTTAGCCTGCAGCAGGACTTTTATCGGGAGAAGAATAAAAATAGAAAATAAAAATCTGAACAATTACAATAGGGTTCCCAGCACCGCTGGTACTGGGAAACGCGTATGCTTGCATCCGCGTTCCCCAGTCCCCGCGGGCTTGGCCCCCTAAATAAGAGAATCAGCCACATCCAAATCAAGCAAATTATACAAAAGACATATAAAACAAAACAAAAAAACAGGTAGGGAGACACTGGAAGCAGATTTACTTTAGGTGAAAATGTTATTTTAGTGGTATTTTGCCTGTTGCTTAGACCCAAAAAAGTTTTTTAAAAAAAAAGAAAGAAAGAAAGAAAGAAAGAAGGAGGGAAAAGATTGTATGGTATTCCATTATTGTATTCATTTAGCCCAATATGACTGGAAGCTGCATACTTGCAGCTTTTAAAAAAAAGGTGGTTCAGGCTGTAACCATTTTCTAGTTACGGCTTTCTTACTTGCTGCCAAAATCATTTTATATAAACACCAGTTGTCTTCCTACAGTCATGTTTTCAGGTAATAAAATATCGTACATCAAACCTAAATGGAATCTTATTATCAAGTACCTTCTTTATAACCGTTGATTAATTGATTAATCAATTAATCATAATTAAAACAAAACTTTTTGCGTAGACCAAAAATACCATTGTATTTTTCCCACTCAATCAAAGCTGTTTTTCCAGATTGCATGCTCTCATAAAAAAACATAAAAAAGATGATGGCCAACACATTAAACATATATAATTGAATATTAGATAAAAGGCAAAGCCCGCTCATAGAAACACACTCTGCTGATTTTAAATTTCATAGCAGAACGATTAATTTTACATGATCACTCAAATTCTTAACAACTGATTAATCAACCATCTCTAGTTTACAGCATTTTCATTATTGTGAAAACAAGCAAACATGACTTTTCTTGAAGTGTATTAGAGACACGCAGCAAGTTTTCAGCATATATGTTTTTTTCAAACTATAAATGAATGTTGGGAGGTCTGCTAATTTGCTGATTATGTTTCTCTCAAAACCTGATTTAATGAGTTGATTGAACTCTAGTGTTCTGAAAATTAATTGAGATTTTAAGTTTAATTAACTTGAATATATAAAACTTGTATATTATCATTAAGTTAATGAGAAAAGATTAGTTGATTCCACTAATTCGTCTATGATTTTTTACAGTGTGACCTGCAAAAAGGAACACTGCAGTCCCAATAAAATATATTTTCTCCAAAACCCGAGGCTTAAATTTCATAAACATTTTGCCTTTTTTACAGCCTCTAGATGCAGCTACAGTACACAGTGAGTCATACTCCGAAATCTCTCAGGTGTTATCGACTGAAACCAAGAATGTAGTGAATCATATCCTTGGCACAAGTCTCTCTAATCTGTTTTTTTTTTTTTTTTCTTTTTGCCTTGTTTATTTGTTCCGTAGTTGGGATCTCCTGCCATGCCTGTGACTGGCTGCTTCGTCATCTCTGTGCCACACCCTGCTGAGGAAAAGGACAACCACCTGACCTTGATGCTCACATCAGCCCAGCCCTCACTTTTCCCCCACTGCTGCTGCCTATTACTAAGAGGTACCATTCATTTCCACTCTCTCGAGGTCTCTGATAGGGTACAGCTTTTATTACCTTCCATTACTTTACATGTAACTGTCTCAAAAACATCTCCAAGGAAGAATTATTTCCCTCCCAAAAAGTCGAGTTGATGATGCTTTTCGACACTTGAATCCTGTTTTGGAAAGAGCCATAATTAGATAACAGGACCGAACAATATTAGCCCCCGCACCTCCTAACCGATCAAGCCTCCACACCCCCTAACCGATCAATTTACCCCTGGTTGTTATGTTTGATCTGGACGGGAGTGAGAGCTAATATGAGTGCAAACGTTCCTTCACCATCTCTAGCAAGAAAAGAGGAGAAGAGAGGAAAATGTGGAAGATAGGAGTGGCACAGAGAGGAAGGGATGTGGCGGCGATGGTGTCGCTGCTGCTAGAACAGTCTTCCCACCTTGTGGTAGCACGGCGAACTGTAGCTGCATCAATGCGTGAGCAATGGGGAGAGGGAGAGAGAGTGATGCAGAGAGAGATGGAGTGAGAGAGATAAAGAGGGAGGGAGGAGGGAGAGCGAAGGAGAGAGCCAGAGGGAGTGATACACAGAGAGAGAGAGAGAGTGGTGAGAGAGCAAAAGGGAGGGGAGTTTAAACTAAGTGCTATGTTGTGGGACAGGCTAATCTGCTAGCGAGCAGTGTGAGGATCGGAGCGTATTGTGTGAGCCAGTGTGCGGGGGACAGATAAGGGAGCCAGCCAGCCCGCCAGCCCGACCCACCGACCCACCGACCGCCTGACTGCCTGTTTTAATGTGCTGACTCTGGGGAGATTTAAAAAAAAAAAGAGAAACAGCATATTGACTCCTTAGACGTGTGTGCGGAGACCCTGGGCACAAACGCCACCACCACTACTACAGCCACAGCCAGCAAGAGAGGTGCATCAGCAAGACAGAAACAGAGCGCTTGAAAATATCACAACTCCAAAAAAAATCTGAAAATTATAGAGGATTTTTTATCCCCCTCTTTTTTCCAACTGATTTCATTTTTTCTTTCTTTCTTTTTTGTGTTTTTTCCCGGGACTGACTCCCAACCGTAAGACGACAAAAAAGGGGGAGCAAAGAACTGAAGAGAATCTGAAAATAAAAAGGACAGAACGAAAATAAAAAGCACCGAACCTGAACATGTTCGAAATAAGCCGAACACTCAACGCTGCTTTGTTGAGCAATGAGGTAAAGAGATTTGGATTTGTTTCTTTTCTCCACACCTCACCTGTGTATGTCTGCTGCCAACCATTCTGTCATGTGTGTTCCTGTGTGTCTGTGCATGTGTCTGTACACTTGTGTATGCCTGTAGCCAGAAGACAGAGGGATTGATAACAGCAGCTATTATATTTCCTGGGTTTGATAGTCGGAACGGAGGAAAAGGGGACTGCTACGCTTCTCACACTCAACCTGGCTTGTAATAATAAATGGAGAGCTAGTGCCTAGACTTTATATCGCTCTATTGTAACAAAACCAAGGTATATATCAAATCCATAGGCTTGCTTGTGAAATTGCCCACCTGGGGCTAAAATTGTATGTGTGCCTTCATGTGCACGTACAGTATGTCTGCAAGTGTGAGTGTGTGTGCCTGCGTGTTCACACATGCATTTGTGTGAGAGCAAAGTGTTCTGTAATCCCCCTCTACCTCCTCTCTTTCTTCATGTGTCCCCCCCCCCACCCCCGCCCCCTCCTCCTCCACCACCACCTCACCCCCCCACTCCCTCTTCTGTCCTTTACCATTCTCACCGTCCTTCCTACCTGCTGTTATCTGTTCTCCTTCCCTTCTCTCACACCCCTTCCCTTCTCTCTTTTTTCTCTTTTCTCTCCTCCCCTCTCTTCTCCTCCTCCTCCTGTGTCCGTGTGTGAGTGTGTGTGTTCTGTGAGCAGCATCTCAAGATGATGGCGAGGTACGGGCAGCTCTCGGGACTAGCAGCCAGTGGCGTGGGCTCCGTCCCCGAGACGCGCTCGCCGCTATTTCCCAGGGATCTCCCGTCATCGCCAGCCCAGATGGGCTACAGGTCACCCCTGGTAAGAGGATAGACAGACCAATGTATCTCCATCTCTTTAATGAACACTGGCGAGCATAATAGTGAGAAAAGAAACAGGGAAAAAAGAAGAGTGTGGTAGTTAGTGTGTATGAATCTGTGTGTGTGTGTGAGGAAAAGAGCGAAAGGGCAGAAAGAGAGCAAATCAATTGTGGGATTCTGCCTGTATCCCCAATGGATAGTATTAGTAAATATTTACATTGGTATGTTTGTTCAATTACGGACGCCTACTCTGTCTTTAGCCTCTGCCAGTCAGACTGTTATCAAGGGAATTTGAGGTGTTTGTGTGTGTGCATGCATGTGTGAGTGTGGGTAATATATTTTACGTTTGCTGTATTTTGTGAATTCTGAGGTATTTGCATTTAACGTTTGATGATGAATTAACTTTGATAGTGAATTAATAAATAGGAATTAGCAGCACACCTACAATTCTAGCATTTTAAACTTTATATAACATCCCTGCAAAGCAAAGATTATTTTCTCAACAGCCTTAGGAAATGCACTGTGCAGTTATGTAAGATGACAGATTTCAAATGTCATTTGATCACAACTATCAATCCAATTCAATTCCGATAAACATCTGACAAGTCACATTAACAGAGGAAGTAGGGACGCTGTAGATAGATGTGATATTCTGCACTGGAGTCAACATTACTTTGCCATTTCCACAGAAAAAGATTTCTTCAAGGGAAAGTGAATGAGAGAGAAAAAAGGGGCATGAGAAAACCCTGAGCGTTTAGGCAAAACCGTTGTAAGAAAATCCCTGACTCGCCGCATTAAAGCGACATGAAGCTGTGGGTGTCTAATCCGCTGTGGGCTCTTCATTGGTTCGGCTCCCCTTCAAACTGGCTCAGATCCACACCCCAGAGCCTCCCGGAAGCCTTCATAACCCACTGTCATGCTGCTGACTGTACCCAGGGGTTTCCGTCAACTGTATGCAAATGCACGGCGAGGATAAGCAGTGAAAAACGTCCGTTAGGAGTTGGGCTTCGAAAATGTTTTTCAGTTTTTTGTTTTTTTTTGCTTTGAATTCTTACACGAGTTCAAAGACGCCTGTCCAGTGTTTTGTTGTTATTATACAGCACACAGAATTGCTGTGTTTCCCACTGCCCGTTCAGACTCACAACAGTGTTATCTGCTGTTTGCATAAAGCTGCTGGACCATAAATTATTTGTTGAAACTAGTGGAACTAATTAGCTGAATTTATTATATAAATATGATTGACGTGTTAACATGTTTTGATGCATCTTATCGGCATCTTATTAGGTGGAATAACAGAAACTGAGGTAATTACTTTACCAGCTTGATGCCAGATTACTAGTTGAAAATTCTGTTAAATTTCAAGGCAACATTTTCAAAAAAAACAATTTATAGACTCATAGAGAATCCTTCTCAATCATCACATATGACCCACCAGAAGTGTGTGATGGTGTCTGTATCTGCAGACACTCTGCCTTCTGCCTGTATTTACCAACACAAAACATCAGTATTTGACATCCTGGGAATGAGACTCAAAAATCAACTATCTTTCTAGATTGTTTATGAACAGCTCAGACAAATCCTACTGATTCTACCTTGAATAACAACAAAAAAAGTACAGGGTCAAAATGAATTAAAAACATGTTGTTATTAATAACCGAGTGACTATTAGGTCCTCGTCATGCATAGTTTTATTTCTGGTAAAATGGTTTGGAAATGGTTTATTTTTGTGATTTTTGCACATTTGTCATCAGTGTGTTTCTGGTGATGAGGCATATTCCTGTGTGTGTGTATGTGTGTGGGCGAGTGAGCGTGTGTATAAGCGCACATGTGTTGAAAATGTGTGCGTGTGCATGATTACCCTGGTTAAAAAAGACCATCGTTATAGTGATTAATGGTGCCTTCATTAAGCACTGCGAGATCATTTGCATACATTAGATAAATGTGCTGGAAGATTCTGGTGGCTTTGGTGTGTAAAGCTTCAAAAGCAGCATCGCGTTTTTGACTTGCGGTGATATCAAACAGAAATACAATTCTAGACTGGCAGCAGAATATTGCTTTGTTAAGAGAAAATGGAGAAAATTCATTGTTTTAGGAAATATAGTTAATTTATCTATTAACCACTGATTTATATAATATTACCATTAAAAACTGAGACACTACAGTTTATTTCCATTGCATTAAATGAGTGCTTTGATAAATTAATAAAAAGCTTAATGGTTTCGTCCTCCAATATACTAAATGCCTGCAGCAAAGTTTACCATTACTTCCCCTTGGCAACACTATGTTCAGTTTGTTTAGAGCATTAGTGTGTGTGTTTGTGCTACATGTCTTGTCTGTTTGTGTGTGTGTGTGTGCATGTTCTCAGTCTTGCATCAGTTGTGTGTTTAAAAGAGCATTTGAAGAATTAAACTGTGAGCCCATCAGAGCCCAGGCACATGGAGGAGAGATTCAGCGTGCAATTAATGACATTTCGACTGATTTTCTTCTGTTAAAAAAATGAGCATCTGCGATATCAGTTTTCAGCATTTAAGATGACCTGGCAATCTCAGTCATGTCACCTCACACAAAGCGGTTCAAATTAGAAAAAAAAAAAAAAACAACAACATGTAAGCAAAAACTGAATCACAAATTATTCCGTATTTCAGTCGCTGAGATCTAATTTTCAAAAGCCCACATCTAAAAACCTGCAGTGCGCCGTGCTTCAGAGCTGAATGCTGTTAATTTGTAGAAAGCTCCACTGATTACCCACTGCAGGCAGCTGCCGTTCTCTATGTGACACTAGGCTTTGTTTGACAACTCCAATCTTTTCTGTTTCAACATTAAAAAAAAAAAAAGCAAAAAAAAAAAAACAGAGGGTTGCATTTCAGACCTGTGTGAAGAGGTTCATCGTCAGCACAACAACAAACAGACAGAGGAGGAGGAAGAAGGCTCAGAAGCTGTCAAACGTGTGCAGCTACGGTACATCAGCACCAGCCAGGAGATAGTTAGAGGTCATCTCTATTTCATAACAATGATTAGCTCCTTCCATCTGCCGCTCGCTGCACTTCCCCTTTCCTTGATTGCAGTGTTCTCTATATCCAGGAAATTAGTTCATTTATGCTCTGAACGACGCCACAGAGGGGAAAAAAGATGCTCATAGTCAGAGAAACAGAGAGATGGAGATAGAGCGTCAACAAATAAAATCATGCCTCAGGTACAATGGTGGCTGATTAATGCAGAACTGACAAAAACAAATGTGACTGTTGTAATGTATTTTACCAACAGATAAACGATTTAAAAAAAATAACTCTTACGGATTCAAAAGTGCAAACCAGAAAAAGCCAGAATATATACTTGAAATAATTTTATCATTTTCCTTTTTAACTGCAGAGACAGCAGCTCATAACATGGAGGTATGATGTTGTGTCGTGTTCAGAAAAGCTTTTTCAGCTATAGGGTAGTAGAAAAAAAGACATGCTAGTCAGCCATATCATCCCTATAGCGTAATATCAGACTGGAGCGGGTTATTGCCGCACCGTGTCATAGAATTTACATGCAACATCACATGAACACCGACTGTGCAGCTTTGTGCGTGTGTGTGTGTATACATCATGTCATGTTTGCACTTGATATGAGCACATGTGGTGTGTCAGTTACGGGGGAACACAGAGAAGCTGAGAGACACTGCGAGGGGGGCCTGAAGGGTTCAGATTTGTTGGAAGAGCTGAGTCGTGTGCGCGTGTGTGTATGTGCGCGCGCATGTGTGTGTGTTGGAGTGTGTGCGTGTGCTGGCCACCAGTGCTGCAGGGAGGGCCTAGAGATCAGCAGCTGAGCCTGTGTCCCGCTGGGAGCCATCACTGCAGAATGGAGCAGGTGTCTGCAGGCTCATGCGCACAAACACACATACACACACACACACACACACACACACACACACACACACACACACACACACACACACACACACACACTGTAACGCTAAGTGAACTCTCTCTTTCTCTTCACTGTCTCTCTTTTTCTGTCTCTTTTTTGTGCACACCCAACCCGCCAATTTAGCGTGTCCACAGGATGCCTTTAAGTGTGTATTTCCGTGTTTTTCATCATTACCTATTTTTCATACGCATCGACTCTATCCTATACATGAGACATAAAAAGGTGAAGATGTGGATGTGATCTATAGTCTATAGTCTAACAACAGAACAGGCTGCTGCAGCGACACGAGCGCCCACGCCCAAGCAAAGGTCACCTTTCTGTGCGTTCAGGTACTTTGGCCTGGAAGTAATGACCTGTAATTTCACCTATATAATGGCAGTGACAGGGCTCAGGGCTTCTGAGTCGAGTCTGTGTCTAGTAACAAACTGATCACGTTTTACTTCAACGTATAATAAACACTAAGTAATTATTAGAGGGGTGGGCGCAGAGCACAACCCCATAATCCAGATGTAAACAAAAGGGTCGCCACAGCCATCAAAAAACAAAGCAGAAGATTTGAACCTGCTATTATTCCCACACTGATTGACAGGTCTTTTAATACACAGATTAGCATAACTACATCTGAGCAATTCAAGTTTTCGGATACTGATAATGATTGTAATTGCAGCAATAAAACGGGCGGATATTTTCTGTCAAGAAATAAACAAAATAGAGGTTTCTGTGGCGTCACAGTCTCCAGGGACAGTCCCGAATCACAAACAGTTGTTCCGAATCCCGTCCTTTTTCTTATTAATAATCAACAACATTAATCAATTGAATATTCTGATCAAATTACATATATAGGCTAGAATTCCTGCTTTTAGTTATTTAAAAAATGTCATGCTTGTTTTTGTAAAATATGTATTACTGATGTGTTTTCATTTGCTTTTTGCACTGATCATACATAACAGACTGTTGAGGTCTGCCAGATGACAGAGAGTATGGGAGGAAATTTGCTGGAAAATATCTAGAAAATATAGTTTTATGATCCTACATCTTAATAACAATCTAACCTGCCAAAGATACATTTAAAATTGACTGTAACGTACCTGTGACCTGTGCCAGGACACTGTGCTTCATATGATCCCAGAATCTGTAACTGATATTTATAATATTAATAACAAATAATGTTACTCTAATTTAATGTATTTTAATTCTTCTAACATGACACACCAACACCCAACTTACTTCCCCGAACCATTCTCATCTGGCCTCCCTGGTCTCCAGTGATATATGGGAAAAAATAATATTTGTGTGTGTGCTAGAATATACAGACGAGGGCACTGGGGTAATAAAATTGGGAAAATAGAATTGCGTAAACGTCGGCCATAATGCAAAAGCATGCATGCACACATAATTATCACAGTTTATACTAGTGGATTATATCTCCGTGTTGGGCCTGTGAATTCTTGTGGGGATTTACCTCAAGTCAGTGGCTGCATTTGTGCAGTTCAATAGGTTGAATAAACAAAATAATCTCACTTCCTCCTGTTCGTTATTCTTCTTTAATGCAAAAAAAAAAAAAAATCCCAGGGCTGCTTGCTCTTTTGCTTGGTGGAGGAAAGCATTTAATTTCAGAGACAAATTTGTTGCCTCACTTGGACAATGTTTTCACATCCAGTTGTGGTTATTTCATTCGGCTTAAAAGGATAAATAGAGAGAGAATAATGAAACAGACAAGGCTGCAGAGAAAAGCAGTATTGTGTTTTCAGATTTGGCGAGTTTTTCCCATTTTGTTATTTGCAAACCGACATTAACAGTTACTGTGGAAAAACAGAAAAATGCCCCAGCTGCTGTTTGACAAGTCAAAATTGGAGTTTTTTTTTTTTTGACAAAATCTAAAGTCATTTTAGGGCAACATAATGTTCCATTTAAAAAGCTGCCTAAGGTGTGTGTCAGATCATGCAATTTTACCGAATTAATTACAAAATGACAGTGATAACTGATTGTACCATAGATATGTCAGCCTTATAAACTTTGACAAAAGAGGTATTAGCCAGTGCAAGCCCTTCTCTGACCTGTCTACTTCTGTGCTAATCTCAGCTCAGTCATCTCCTTCACAATAGACACAAATGCACGAATTCTTGTGTCTAAAAGCACATTAAATCATCTCTTTTCAGGAATGACATTTATAGATTACACTCTGGGTAGACCCCAATTTGAGATATTACACGGCACAGACGCCCATTTTGCAGGTGAGGACTCCTGACCACACACATATCTGGCAGTCATTTTAAGAGCAGCGATGTGAGGAAATGTGCTTTTTATTGCTGACAGCTCAGCGCCTGTTGATGCTGAGCTGACAAACGCAGCCGATACTTGAGTGATTGTCCGCGTCTGGGATCCTGGCATGTTGATGAACAACACTATTTTTTGTCCTCTCAGAATTGATAGTTTCAAAGCCAGTGCCTTTTTATTGATTCGCTAATTGCCGGGGATGAGGCAAAGTATCTGCTGTCACCATGAATAAATGATGTATGGCTGACCTGTGCATTAGTGCCGAGGAAGAGTGACCATTCTACTTACAGTAGCTGGCTATAAGCTGGGGTCTGTGTATTCTGTATGTGCAGAAAATACGTAGTTTTAAAAGCATAACATGTTAAATTTTCTTTAAAAAAAAACAATGTATTGACACATGTAGACTAGAAGTGTGTGGTGGCAGCTCAGGATGCTGTACCAACCCAAAATGTCAGTGTTTGACATCCTGGAAATTAGATTTAGGAATAAAACTAAAGAATTATCTTTCTGGTATGTTTACGAACAGATTGGACAAAGCCTACTGATTCTACCTTTAAATGTGTGATAGATTGTTTTAATTGATTAGCTTAAGTAAGGAGGCCGTTCATGAAGGGCGAGCTAAATCAAGATAAAATGTTGGAAATTGATAAAAATATGAATATTGTCCAAGAAGAGGCTAACAGTAAGTCATTCCTGCAACAGCAGCATCATCATTATCTACTAGCCCTTATAGTCCTTTTAATAATAAATGTGTCTTGAGCTGTTATTTAGTCACTGCAAAAAGAGCTGATTTACAGTATTTCATACATAATTTGTTAAGAATTTACCAGCAGAAATCTTTGGTTGTATTATTAGATTCAGAAGTCTTGTTATTTTCATAGCAGGAAATGATTCCTAGTATTGTTGCTAAAGAATAGGACTGCAAGATATGGTAAGAAAAAATCATATTGCAATTATTTTGAATGAGCATTTTTGTAGGGGTGCAACTAACAATCATTTTAATGGTCGATTAATCTGTCATTTATTTTCTCAATTGATCGATTTTTTATTTGGTTTGTAAAATGCCAGAAAGTGATCAAAAATGTCCAACAGTGATTCCCAAAGTCCAAGATGGCGTCCTCAAATGTCTCGTTTTGCCCACAACCCAATGATATTCCATTCACTGTCACAGAAGACAAAGCAAACCAGGAAATATTCACATTTGAGAAGCTGAAATCATAGAATTTGGATATTTTTTTCTTTTTGTTGGACATTGCACACATTGTTGCAGGTCAGTAGGACTGCAACTAAGGATTATTTGCATCATTGTCAAATCACAATTGTCCAGAGCCCAAAGTGACATCCTAAAAAATATATACATATACATATACCCTTACACTTCAGACACTAGATCAGGCTAAAGTTTACCATTTTTGTTTAAAAAATTACTCAGGTCGATTAATTGATTATCAAAGCAGTTGACAATTAATTAATAGTTAACAACTAATTGATCAAATCATCTAATCCTTGCAGCAGATTTCATACATATTTTGTAAATAATTAACTTCTGTAGGAGAAAATTTAGTATTTTTTGTCTGTTTGTATAATATCATTTTTCTATCTTGTTATTTTCACAGTGGAAAATTATTTCTAGAGTTGTTGCTAAGGAATTTCTTCTTCTCTTCAATCGACTAAATGTTTCAGCAACACAAAATTATTGAAACATGTCTCTAAGCGTGTAGGCATTTAAACTGAGACCCGGTGGAGTTTTTCTTGTTGTGCATTGCCCACTTGCTTTTCTTCAAGCATGAGAAAGGGCGGTTAAGCATGAAGTGACATTTGGAGAGCTGGATTTGTGCAGCTCGGGCATGTTTTGGTCCACAGTACTGCAGGCCAGCCCTGTGAAAAACTCGGGATGCGTCTCATTTCTAAAAGGTTATTCCTCATCAAAAGCCAGTAGTGCAGCCGTTTATGGAGATCTGATAGTGTGGGGTTTTTTGATGAGGTTTTAAACGTCATTATAGATGGCAGATTGGTGTTTCAGCGACTCACATTTTTTCCACTCGAGGTCTGAGTAGGAGATTCTGTAAAAGAAGAAAACAAGACTTATTTCTGCGGGGAGATAAATGACTGCAGAAATAAATAATGAGAATAAAAAGGTCTGAAACTGAGCAGCAGTCTAAAGAATTTCAAGTGGGAAGCTCTGGGGGCTTTGCGTTGCTGTAGTGTGTGTGTGTGTGTGCAAATGTGTGTGTGTGTGCAAGTGTGTGTGTATATGGGGGGGTTGTGATTAAAGCCTCCACCAGATGGACCACAGCAGTCGCCCTGTGAGCATGGATGTACCCCGACCGGGATCAAACGCAAAAAGGGCTGCCGTCCCCGCAGCCCGAAAGCCCACCACCATACCCCATGATCCACTGACCCACCACACTGCAGAGCGGCCACCGCTTCATTTCACGCGTACAGAGTCATCCGGTTCAGATGAAACAACAAGAGAACATCAGAAAGTAAAACACGTTTTGCAGTCCTCGTCATCTTCGAGACCCCAACGATTAGATTCAACAATTTGATTACGTATACCATACATCAGTGACAATTAACAGCGAGACTAAACTTCATGATCAGTGTGTGAGCTGCTGGCCCGCTGAAGTTGAATGTCACCCCAAGCTGCGGACCACTCTGTTGTCCAAATGGACACTAATCCACCAGAGTCCTGTTGAGAATACACTCTCAGTGCCAGAACACATGCCAGACTCAACAGCCAATGCATAGCTAAGCCTCTCTGGGCACCTCCACAAACCTCTCATTTGTGTCAGGCTATAGCCTCAAAGACCCACCATTATCTCTTCCTTTAAAAAGAAAAAAAAATCAGTTTACATCTTAAATTTATTAATTTTAGTATGTGGATTGAATGTGTTTTCTTTAATGTTCTCTGTCATTTTCTCTAGGGATGGGCTAATCTGCTACTCAGTAATGGTATCGGGTCCGATACTGGCCAAAATCACTGGATCGGATACTTTGAGGGGGCAGCATAGTATTGTACTGCACAGCGAGCAGCCTTTGCAGGCCACATAAAATGAGGTGCTGGGCTGGATTCGGCCCGTCGGCCTTGGGTTTGACTCATGCAGCCTAAACTAATACTAAACTAAACAGCAGCCCTGTCGGTGTATTAGCTGTGTGGAGTTATTTTAAGATAAAGGAAGAAAAGATAAAAATATCACAGTGCAATTTATGTATTTATCTAAATTTCATTTTGAATATTTAAATTGTGCTAACTAACAAAACGTGCTCCTAATAGTTCTGTGAGTAAAAAAAAAGGTTTAAAGCTTCTATAAGGAGTTTTTAACCGTTCACAAAACGGTCTCAATATAATACCGACAGCCTCTATATGACCATGAAAGTGATTGGCTATTTCTATATAGTTATTCTGAATGGCTGCCACCGAGTCGGATGACAATCAGATGAAACGAGTCTGTGTTTATTTTTTCCCAGCCGCATTTACAGTGAATAGTAGGTTAGCCAGTTACAAGGAAGCAGGAGGCACTTTTTGACACTATATGTTGGTTTTATTATGGTGGAAACACTGCTTCTTTTGTCTACACGGGCCTCCAAAATCAACAAAATATGAAAGCTACTTGTAGTAGCTTTAAAGAAAAAGAAGCATGCATGACTGAGTTACAGTGTGGCTATACATTTCTTCCTTTAAGGAAGCAGATTACTTGTTTTGTTGTTTGAGCATGATGTTTTTTAGACGGCTACATTTATATATATGTATTATTAACAGCTTGCTTGTTTAAGAGGGGAGAAAAATGATATTGGATCAATATCATCGTATACTCAAGGCTGCAGTATTGGTATCGGTCATGAAAACGTGGTATGGAGCCATCTCTGGTTTTCTCTAGACGAAACACCAATTAATGAAAAGTATGTTGTATAAGTATTATTTTGAATTAAATCGAGAAACGAGCAGTCCATTTCTGCAGAGTTTACATAGGGACTGAACTAGTAGTTCACTCCCTCTTCCACAGATAGAGACAGAGCGTTGAGCCTGGGCTTTCAAACAGCCCCCTGTCACATCTCTGCAGTGTGCAAAGCTCCAGCCATACCAAACAGCTTTGAGTTAAAGTGGAAGAAAGTGGCTGTGACAAATGCAGCACAGCCTTGTTCCGGGATCAGCATGAAGAATTCATTTCTGATCTGAGGAGTCTCTACCAGGGAGAGTGACACAGGCAGGGGTTAAGCTGACTGTGTATCATGCCCGCTGACACGGGGGGAAGAGGATGTAGGAGGAAGGCATCGACTAGATTAGCTCAATTTGACCAAAATACATGTATTTAATATTGTGCATTTTTAAGCAACGTGCCATTTAGGAGATCCACTCTCCCTGAAATGGGCCGAGTTGATTTTTTTTTTACAGAGCAAATGCCAATTTCTTTGTTCAGTCAAGACCAGGACACTGAACTCAAAGCACTGAGCTGTACGTCAGCAATTACTCAGTAACATTGCGTTATCAGTCATAATCTCAACATGTTTTCACCAAATTTAGTCAATTTGTCGGCAAGATGTTTCAAAAATGTGTTTAAATCAACCAGGTATTTTGATAATCAATTAATCGTTTCATTTTTTTAAGCAAAAGTCTCCTCATCATTTATGATAGTAAATCAAGAGTCTTTGGGTTTTGGACTATTGATTGGACAAAAGAAACTCTTAGATGTCACTTGGAGGTCTGGGAAAATTTGAGTAATTTTCTCTTCTGTATTTGTCTTTTTTTGACATTTATAGACTAAACTGGGGTTCCCAATGTTTTCATGTCAAGGACCCAATAGATGTACATTAGACCATGGAAACCCAAATTCAGAGGATGTTGTCTTAAGGAATCCCCTCTGTGTAATAAATAGCCATGGCTTTAAAATAAAGATGAAATTAATAGATTTTGTTGCCTAAATTTAGGGATTCAGGCTTTAGATATCAGGATTTGATCATGACTGTGAAAACAATGCAGACAGACGAGACACATCTTCAGAGGCAGGATATGAGTTGAAGTTAAAATGCAAGAAATATTCTTGTTGATGTCTTTGTTTGTTTGCAAGTTGGAGAAATTTATCATCGTAGGCGACGGTTTATGCTCTCTGCACTCTAAATGCCTTCTAGGGCTCTGTGTTTGCAAGTCTTTGACCTGGTGAATTGAGATTTTCTTTCAGCATACACAGACTTTTTTTCACCGACTGGCTCTGAACTTGAATGTCCTCCCAAGATAATTTCACATCATTTTCGCTCAGTGGTTTAAATAAGGTGCCGTTGTGGTGATTCTGCTCCTCCTGCTTATCAGTTTCCTCTTTGGAGAAGCTTTTGTGGCAGAACGACTCCCAACTGCTCTCCTCTATTACTAAATTGTCAGAGCACAGAGCGCCCTGCTTTTGAAGACAAAGAATAGAGGTGATTTGATTGAACGTACAACAGCAATGCAGGTGCACTGCGTGCCTCTGACCATAAAATGACCAAAAATCAGCGTCCACTCCGTGTGCGCCATTGATTTATGAAAATAAAGCCCCTGGTCTTAACACTGAGCACAAACAAATAAAGTCAACTGAATCCAAGCTGCCCATTGTTGTCCGGATACAGCCGCAGTGTGTTAATAGCTGTCTGGTGATGCTGGGTTTGTCGCTGGGCAGGGAGACAGGCGAGTTGAAGGCTGTGATTCGCATTTGTTGATTGTTACCGGCAGAGGGTGGACACCTGCCAGGAAAGAGGCGATCATCAGTCTGAGTAGCACAGCAAGATGCTACTACTGCCAGAACTTCAATAGAGCAACTAAATCTATCCTTCAAGGGCAAATCAAAAAGAGCCTAAGTAAGCCGCAGCATACTGAGGAGGAGTGTGTTCTGGGCTATTAAATGTATTAGGCTGTTTTACTGCATAGACTGCTGGGATATTTTGAATTGAAAGCAACCGGGCCTGACAAGTTGTTCTCATCGGCATTTTTATCGTCAACAGTGTTGTTTCCACACAGAGTAAGAGGGGTAATTCAGTTTCCGTCTTATGTCCTCGGTTGCATTAATTCGCTCTGAACCTGACTCGCAATTGCAAAGATCAGTTTTGCAGAAAAACACAAGTTTTCCCCTCTCTTGTGTTAATAATCAAGGTATTTTCTTGCTGCACTTTGAGGTAACACCTCTGCTGGCATCTTCACTTCTCCTCCTTTAAATAGAAGTCTTATTATGCAGAGTGAAACATAAGACAGGTGTTGAAACGCTGCGTCTGACAGTTAACAAGACTCAAACCGAGAGCGCCCACAATTATCACCGTCTGCACGCTGCATATTCAAACCTGCTATACCGTGTACGCTATTCTTTGCCTGCTCCTTCACACTTGTTATCAGAATACTATGTGTTGGCTGCTACCAGAGTTTATTGTGAGTGTACAGTCCTGTGCCACCAGTATATTCTTTTGTTTAGAGCTCCAACAATGAATCTATTAGTAGTCAAGTATTAAACTAATTTGACCAATGGATTAGTCAGTTTGAGTCATTTTTAAAGAAAAAATCCTCTTAAAAGCTTCTTAGTTGTGAATATTTTCATGTTTCTTTACTCATCTATGACAGTAAACTGAATATTTTTGGGTTGTGGACGAAACAAGACATTTGAGGACATCATCTCTGGCTTTAGGAAACACTGTTTGACATTTTTCACCCTTTTCTGACTGACTTTTTCTGATTTTATAGACCAGTGGTTCTCAACCTGGGGGTCAGGACGCCCAAGGGGGTTACAAGATCATTTCTGGGGGTTGCCAGGTAGTGGACGTTAAAATAAAATAGCATATTATGGCAAACAGCACAGAATGAATGCTAGGAAGCAGGTCTCAGTGACGTTAACCCCTTAAAGATGTTTAACATCAGGAACAAGCAAGTAATTTCATTAGATTTTTTTTTTTTTTCCAGTAACTGTAATGGATTGCAATTACATTCATGCTTTCATTCAATTATATGCAGCTACATGTAAGTAGGTACTCTCCGGCATTGCTAGTATCATTTGAGTGAAATTTTGTCAGAATTGGTGCGTGATTTTTTGAGTTACGGACAAAAGTGTGTTTTGTGAGGTCACAGTGATCTTTGATCTCCAAAATCAAATCATCCTTGAGTCCAAGTGGCCATTTGTGCCAAATTTGAAGAAATTCCACTGTTGAAATATTACGTATAAACAAATGGGATGACTCCAAAATGCCTATATGATGGAATTTTCAAGGTTTTTCAAAACTTGTGAATCACAGCCGTCCTCTAGCATATAGTCATGCATGTGCACTATAAATATCAAGCTGATCAGTCCAGTAGTATGCAAGATTAGCTATAGACAAGCTTCCAGCCCGTTGGTCATGCACGTATGCAGACACAAACACATGCAAGCAATCGCATGATCCCCTGCAATCTTATGCCTGGCAGAGATGAATGAAAATAATCGTTACATGCAGCCCTACATTCGTTCAAACTGGGATATTTGTTCAAAACCAAACATTTTTTCACCCTCAAGGGCGTGGCGGAAATAAAGAATCGTGACTGCATGTGAGAGAAGCAGAATGAGCAGGAGAGAGTAAAGGAGAGACAACACCAGCCTGCAGTTAATCCATTAAGGTCTGTGACTAGGAGGGGCTTAGGGTGGAGGAGCAGGGCAGAGTGGAGGGCAGGAGGAGTTCATGACAATTAGCCAGCTCTCTGCTTTCCGAATTAGCAGGCTGCAAGCGCAGACTGAAGCACACTTCTGGGGTCCGGCAGTTCCACGGCAGTCGCAGTGTCAGACTGCGACGCACTCCATGAACCGAAGCGTTGCGCGTTTTTATGCCTGTGCCTGGAAGTGTTTGAGTGTGTGTGTGTGTTTATGGATGTGAGCCAGAGCCAATCAGCATGATGGGGTTTCACATTGCTGACAGTACGGCTGGGCCTGCTGGGTTAAAGCCACAAAAGCTTTTTAACTTTCAAAACTTTACCAGAGGAAAGAAATATCATTTAGCTCCTCAAAAACTATTTAGCATCAGTCATCATCTAAAAGGCCAAATAATGCATCCAATCAGCGATGTGCACTTTTTTGTGCACAGTCTGACAAACTGGGAACATCATTAAGAAAGAGTAGTTTTTTTTTTCAGTCATTACCCTTAATTACTTTTTTGACATTTTTACATTTATTCAGTGCTGTGTTGCATTTTATTCACAGGCATAATCTCTAAGAGAGGAAGGGCAAAAATCCACAAGATAATGAGCTACACTGCAATATCTCTAAAATCCAGACTGTAAAGTATCTCACCATGGATGCCCTTGATAGAATATCTCAACCACTCCCTCCATCTGTCCATACACAATATTATAATGCACAGTGTGTACCCTTAACTAGGACATGGCGACAACACGGTTCCATCTTTGCTTTGTGTCTGTATATCATAACAACACACACTCAATAAGACAACACACTGCAAAGAGCAGATTGTGTTTATAGCTAATTTACTGAGTAGTGGCAGTCACTTTCATTGCTTTATAAAAACCACGGTCCTGTAGAGCAATTTGGTGAAATGACACGCCGAGCAAGTCAACTGTGAGAGACTATTTTCACTTTCAAATCATATTCTCATTTAGAGAAAAGGTTATTTGGATCATATTACAAAGGGAGAAAACAACCTCAAAACACTGTCCTTTATGAAATAAGAAAATGATCACCCTCTATTTTCCACCCCACATTTTACTGCCTCTACACATCAGTTAAAAGTTGACTGCATACAAAGACAAAAAAAAAAACAGAGAAGTGATTTGTGCTTCAGTGAAGCTGACGTTCCATCCTTTACAGTATAGGGAATTAAAAAGCAACAATAAAAACATGGTTGGGAGGAAAATAGACGCAGTAATGTGGAGGACGTTTTTTTTTTTCCCGAACCCAAAGCCTTTATTAAATTCAAAAGGTCAGAGCAGGAGGATAAAGGACGGACAGGAAACTGTGGGTTTGTTGCCTGCGCTATTCAGCTGCAAATTCTGCCTCTTTCTGCTCTTTGGTGGATAAGATACGGAGGCGCATAAAAGGAAAATAGACAAAGATGCACTTCTATTTTAATCCATTTTCTTTGTGTTTCTTTCCACATTACTCTCCCTCTGTTGTGTTATATACAGTATGATCGGTACAAATCTCCAGACTGCCAGTGCCTGCATATTCTATTCTATCTGAAACAATGGTGAGCTTGTTGTGGAAGTGTGTGTGTGTGTGTGTGTGTGTGTGTGTGTGTGTGGGCACATGTACTGCTCAGGCCTAATTGAAGGCGTGGTGAGGATCCTCATTAGTATGTCAGGCACATGGTTCTGCTAGGCTAGCTGGCTAGCTGTAGCTAACCAGACAGGTGGAGAGGTCAGAGGTGGAGTGGAGAGACTGGGGAGCTTTAGTTCTCTGCTCCCTTTTTGTTTGCCAGAACTGTCCTTATCATTCCTAACACTTTGTATTCTTCCTGTTTTTCCTCCTTAATAACAGCATTTTCTCAGTGTGTTCATTTGGGAGCTCATTTGTGTAGATAGTTGAGTTGGTGTGGTTGAAATTTATGACTCCTATAAATATAAATAGTGTGAATATAAGTGCAGAGTACAACTGTACGTATGTAGAACATGCTGAATAGTTTATGATACACTGTTTACAATGTGGGTTTACAGAGGATTATGTCTATACAGCAGGGATAGAGAGCACCATATATATATATTTGTTTGCCTATTTGCAAATAAGACAACATTCACCAATGGCAGTGGCCGATGTTTATCTGTTGTGCCACATCAGTTCTGTGCTGGCTAAGTGTTGGTTATTTGCTGTCGAACTGGGACAGCAGTAGCTAGGGGAGCATAAATAATGACAAAAACAAAATAAAAAACAAATGTATCAGCAACGGCTGTTGGCCAAACTATTATTTCAAACATTGGTACAAGCAGGGCTTTCACTGAGTTATAGAGGGCATCATTTAGCTCAACACTAACAATTCATACTGGTCATTATTTGCTTTAGATGGTTTGCAGGAGACCTGATTGTCAGTTTGGTGCTATACTCAACTGTATGGGGTGACAAAAAGTACCAGAACATTAATGACATTATTGATTAATATGTCTTTTACCATTATTATTTGATTACTCGTTCAGTCCGCAGATTCTCAAACTGTGGTATCTGTACCACTGGTGGTACTCAAGCTCCCTCTAGTGGTAAACTGAGGAATCTCCCACTTTTTTTTAAAATGTAATTAATAAATTTGACATCATATAAGTAAATACTATAAAATTTCAAATGAAAAGATTACTGAAATATGATTCATACTGATACATCGTCACATTCATGCACATCGCGAAAGCTATGTCATTGATCATTTCCATGATTAGTTATGAGCTAAACTGCGATGGCAGTAAGCCACTGCCTTACTGTGAAGGCAGCGTGGCTCATATGGCTGACAAGTCAACAATAAATGATCTTATTAGGAATTTCCCTCCTCTTGCATCAACTGTCTGTAGCTCAGTAGGGTAGACCTGCAACACCGTACTTTAATGTCAGTCATAAAATACATGGAGAGCCTAATATTTTCTGAAGAGGTACATGATGTTTGACAAACACTGGTTTAATCTACAGAATGTCAAAAAAATTATACCTTTAAATGTGTAAATTGTTTTGTCTGACTGACAATCCAAAAACACATTTCAGAAACTGAAACCAGAGAATAGTCGACATTTTAACTTGATTGTTGATTTATCATAATTAATGCAAATAAATTTTCTGACCAACTTCAACTAATTGTTGTCAATTAACTATCATTTTATTTTTAATAATATACACAATCCAAAACATGGCTTTAACCAGGAATTTAATATCGCTTATCTTTCACACTTTTATAAATATTGTGTAAAACATTTTAGTGACACAAAGTCAGTTGGATAATCTAAATAATGTGTGAGACTGTGTCAGGACAGGTCTTGGGGGGGTTGGAGCAGAGAAGGAAAGCTTTAGCTCTGCCAGGCCTCACACAGCTGAATGCTAATTGAAACAAACCAGCATGTGAATGAGACTTGACTTGCTGACTGCATCTTGTTGCTGTGTTGGACACAAAGGAAACGGTGTAATCATGTGATGGAAACCTGGTGATGTTTTGATCTCTTGTCCACATTAAGATATTAGCAGTATAAGAGCATCCGTTACCTCAGATACCTAAATATATGTTTATATCTACAGCATGAGGTGTTTGAATGTGTGAAACAGTGTGGACGCGTGTATATTTTGTGCGTGCACATGCATATGCTTATGTGTGCAGATCGAGTATGTTGCCAGCTACCATACGTGTCAGTATGTGCATTCTGATTGTGCATGCGTGTGTGTATAAATACATAGATACAGCCAAGTCCTCCTGCCTGCCAGGTAACTGTGTTAAAGGAAGCAAGAGCTCCCTCTTCTTGTCTGCCAGAGACAGGGGACAGCTGGACAAAATCTACCTGAGGCAGGTTTGCTGCTATATACAGAGAATTAGCTTTTTCATAAATATTTATTGTTTATAAACTGTGTGGTGACAATTATAATATAATAAGGAATATATAAGTCCTAATTTGATAGCAGCGTTTAATTAAATAGTGTATGATTACACCTCAAAACCATAGACCATGTTGTGCCTTGTTACACAAGGTTTATATAGTGTTTATTTTATGTAGTCTCAGACCTGTGTCAAACTTTTGTCAGCATTATTTAGTCAACCTCATCCTGTCTTCATAGTCAAGTTCACCAAAGCACTTCAGTCTTCTTGGAGTAACCTATAATTATTTTAGACTAATTTTTGTTGATGAAAACTGTTGAAATTTTAGTCTTTTTTAGTCATCAGATTCTATAGAACATTGAAGTCAGTGAAGTATAGCCAAAACCATTTTTTGTCATTAGTAAAACTTATTTCACATGAGATTTTATCTTATCACTAACTAATGAAAAACACTGGTTGAATGAACCACAACACAGCAGCAGGGCTGTAACTACCTCTGTAATTCTCTCTGGGAAGAAGGGAGTTTGTGTTCCAATAAAGCCCAATAAATAAAACAAATTAAGAATTGATAATTTCCCAATCATAATATTATTCCTGGAAAATGCAGAGTTTGCGTCCATTATCTTTATTTTTTTGGTTGAGAAAGTTTTCCTATGTCTTTGTCTGAATAATCAGCTGAAAAACCTACTACTTTCTCTGAAAAGTGTAACATTGTTAGCGTGCTGAAAAATAATTTTCCTTTGCTGATTAAAGTTAAAGGTAGAATCAGTAGGATTTGTCTGATCAGAATTGATTGTTGAGTTTCATTCCCAGGACATCAAATACCAACGTTTTGGGTCAGTAAAGCATCTACAGTGCAACAAAACAATAAAAAAATAAATATATACAGGCAGAGGGCAGGGTCTCTGCAGATACAGACACTGCTGCACAATGCTAGTGGGTCATAAGTGAGAGATTCTGTTTATATCAAGCTAAACTTTTTTTAGGAAACTGTTGCATATTATACCTTTATTGTTTGGGGAATATCTGTTGTTTGAGACATATAATGTACAGAAAATAAAACTGGACTGGACTGGACTGTAATAGGAATAAAATAATATATTTTCTAAGAATCTAAAAAAAAAAGAATCAAAGAATTGAGACCTGGCTTGACCAAAGGTCATTTTTTTTCTGCAGTATGGTGGAGCATTTCTAAAATCCTGGAAACAGCAGGAGGAAAAACAAGCACGAAACACAGGGTGTGTACTACAGTTAAGGATATTCAGCTGCTCTTTTCACCAGAGTGGGAGAGGTCCACACATGGCTTAGCAAGAAACACTGAAACACTGCAGTAACAATGCAGATTACCCTATTTTCTATACGAGCTTAATGACAAAAGAAGGCACGTCTATGAAAGCTACCAGCCTATATGCACGTTTTAAAGCTTATACTGATTGTATGCAGAATGCAGAAACAGTCAGATGAGAGACAATTATTTGCAGTCACGAACATAAAGTCACCTTAACTGCTTCAGCATCTCCGCATGACGCTTCTCCACTCCCCACGGCGTGGACCACACCAGCCTGCTGCCTCCTCCACTCAGCACCGCCCCGTCGGCCCCTCCCAGCCAATGGGAGGCGGCGCGGGAGGTGACTGGACGCTCCATAAATGGCTTTTTTTTTCTTTTGGGAAAGGTAGAGGGGTGTTTTCTTTGAGTGGATTCTCCCTTCTCGTCGCGTTGTTTTTGTCTTAGTTTTTTATTTTTAGAGAGCGCGGGTGTGTTTTTCTTCGTGTTTAACGGGACAGGGCTGCAGGTCTTCTACACCCACGGCTTCGCTCTGTTTAGTTTTTTGGCTCCGTCGGTTCATTCATCCTCTCCTGCACGCTGCTGCTGCCGCCGCCGCTACTCCATCCGACTCTCCTCGCTGACTTCGCCGGCTTTTTACAGTTTGTCTGCCGTTACCGTCCGCAACACCGACAGCCTGACACAAGAATGGTCATGGTGAGTAGATATCACAGAGCTCGGGACATTTGTGTCACCTGTTTGTTGCTTTATTGTGCTGCAACCCCCTGCACTTTATTTTAATGTGAGCATGCAGCGTGCCGCGGCAGGCAGACAGGTAGCGCCGTACTGATTTGTCTTATCCATTACCTTTCTTTGGATTTGCTACAGATTAAAAAAACAGATAAACGCATTATATGTCACATTTTCTACAACAGTGACCCACAAGAAGTGTGCGACCCTCATTTTGCAGTGCTCTGGTCCCTTTACCAATCAAAACCGTCGGTATTTGACGTCCGGAGAAAGAGCGTTTACAAACATCTCGGACAAATCTTACTGATTCTGCCTTATATAGAATCAAACTGGAAACACCTGTACGGACAGGTGTGTCCGGATTGTACAAGCGAATGTGCGCCTGCATCCGTCTGATACTAGATTTAAACCCCAATAAATGCACGATTTATCAATAGAGCTGAAACGATTAATAATCGACTATTAAATTAATCCCCAACTATTTTGATAGAGTCAATTAAAAAAAAAAAGTCAAATTCTCCACATTCAGCTTCTCAGATGTTCATATCTCCTGGTTTCCTTACTCCTGTATGACAGTTAACTGAATGTCTTTGGGTTGTGGACAAACAAGACAGTTCAGGACATGACCTTATGCTCTGAGCAACATTTTTCACCCTGTTCTGATATTTAATGGACCAAACTGCTAATTAATTAACCAACAAATTAATGGTCAGATTAACCAACAATGAAAATAATTGTTAGTTGCTGCCCTATTTATCAACATAGCAGGCAATTTAGCTTTTTGTCAAATTTTTACTTTTGAAAAGATGTAGTGTTTGTAGTTTTAGAGAGAGAAAAAAAACAATCAAAAAGTGATTTACAATTCCTAAATGGCCTCGATCATTATTTTATAGGACAAAATCTGTAATCAGTTCTGTATGTATGTATAGAAGTGTGTCTGTGTGTTTTGCGTGTAAGAGACAGAGATGAGACTGAGTCATGTAAATGTACAGGGGATTTTAACATGCACCCAGTAATAGCTAATTTATATACACAGTGCTGCGCAGGCATCCTATTACCATAGTGCCTGAGGCTGCAATCACTCTCCTAGAGCTCTGCTCCGTGCTGCTCTGCCCGGCTCACTCAAGCACAGACCTCAGCAGCGATTGATTGCTTTGCTGGGATTCAGAGAGCCTTTTCTCTGCCAAACCAGGCTGAGGCTGGCGTGTGCCGACAAGGGCTTGGAGCCAGCCAGAGAGCGAAGGTGTTAACACTGAGGGAGGGGGAGGTGAGGCCAGGGGCTGACGGGCAAGCCAAGAAGCCAATCACAGCCTCTGGAAGGGAGGTGGGTGGGGGGGGAGTGGGCGGGCTCTGACCTTCCAGCTGAGCAGGCGACTGGGCGGGTGGCGGTGGGAAGGAGGGGGAGGGAAGGAGGGAGGGAGGAGGGCTTGCTGCAGCCCAGCACTCTCTCATCCAGCCTCACCATTCTCCTCTCAGCATCTGTGGAAGAAGGCGATGCTTGCTCCGTACGTCTCTAGTATGCTGCTGCTCTCTGCTCGCCGCTAAGACTCACAGGCAGAAACAGGAAGAGAAGAAGAGAGGAAAATAAGGAGACAGTGTCAGAGGAGACTAGAGTAGGGGATTCTCTTTGCTGAGGCGTTGCTGTAGCTGTTGTGTGAGGAGAGAGACAGCGTGAGACAACGGCCGGCGTCTCCCAAATGGAGTGGAATGGGTTTAAGATGGTAAGGAAGAAAGCTACAGGCACTATCCTCTCTACGTTGTTAACCATGGTTTCATTTTGGGCAGCGTACAGCAGCTAGAGCAGGTTGTAGATAGACAATCACCCACAGTCAGCATGTATTATACTCTTAAAGCACCGGCAATGCAGTGCTACTATTGAAGTATTTGTTGTGCAGAATGTGAAGTTCGTTCATACAGGGGGAGAAGGATGCAGCAGGGGGTTTGACTAAGAAACGGAGGGACGGAGCCAGATATGATGCTAATAGGAGAGAGGTGTGGAGGCAGGAGTTGAGGTAAGGAAGGATGGGAGAGAGGAACAGAGGGAGGGAAGGGTTAAATCAGGGGAACAGCACCCATTTTATGTTGAAGCCAGGGCTGTAGGTGTCCCCCCCTTTTCCTTGCCTTTGCACCACTCTGAAATATTTACCTGCGTATAGTACTGCAGCAGAGATGGCATGCACATTGTTGATGCTGAATGTACTGTAAGATGGTAGCCAGACCTTTGTGGATTTTATATTCATGTATGCAAAGCAGTCCTTGTTAATAATAGGAGTAGACGTGTTATCCGTCATGCTGCTTGTGTACACAGTGCAAGTTTGTGTTGTCCATGTGTTGTGCCAGAGCCGGAGAAAGATGGAGTAGGTGCGTTGGAGTTACACGCATGCCCGGATTACGATTGATTGTAATGCTGTGTGCATTCTCCAAGTTTTAAGCCCATTGTTCATAGGAGTGTGTGGGAATGTAAAATAATTATGTGTTTTGGTGAATGGGTGTTGGTATGAGAGAAAGTGTAATAAGCTACCTAAGGCATCTGCTTTGCTCAGACTCACTTTAACTTTGCATTCATCAATCCATTCATCCGTCACGTCCAAGCGACAGAGTGGCCATTTTTTTTTCCCTCCTGTCATTTTATTGAGTTTTATTTCATTGCCGATACTGCGTCACCAATCAATACCATTATTTTGCATTCTCGGTGCATCCATCTGCTTTCAAAATGGTTCTCTTACCATCCGCAAAGTGGACTGACTCACTTTTGTATTTGCATGAAGAACAGTGGAGGCATTATTCATTTGTCGGCGAGTAAATGTTTGATTGTTTGCGTGCTGGCTTCCTTCCATTGGATGCAATCAAAATGCTAATTGAAACAAAGGCGACTCCCCTGTTTGGTGACTATAGGCTAGTGACGCTGGATGGTATGCCGTCTCCCTGGACGCTCACAGCTAGCAGACTAATGCATGTGCATGGATGGAGGGGCCTAGCAGGGGCGTTAACGCACAGAAAGAGTGTATATCGATTATCTGTATGTAAAGATAGGGCGAGTATTATCATGTACCAAGTGTGAAAGAAATGGAGAATGAAAAGGAGTGACAGTCAGAAGGAAAAAGTCGAATGTTCATCAGTTTTGGAGGTATTAGATATGAGTGTGCACCATGAAGCCTCCTGATGGGAACCAGTGGGGGACCTGGGCGGGAGACAGGCCATGGCTTGATGCGCACACACACACATACATACACACAAACACACAGTGGCTCTATTACCCTCAGGCAGAACACCATGAGCTCCAAGGTTACACATCAATGCTAATAGGGTGGGGTGTGTGAGGAATTTATTAGCTACAGCGCACCGACCGAGTGTGTGCTCAATGATTTTAATGTAACTGAAGATCAGAGAAACATAAGATAAGGATGGGTGCTCGTTTAGATGTGTAGCCGAGGGAGGGTTATTATAGGTCTGAGGAACAATCAAGGTGATTTGCAGATATCAAGTTAGATGTGATCAATGATGAGCGAAAGAAAAAAAATAAATGACAGGACCGTAATACTTCGTCACTTCAGTTACATGATGGCCTGTGCTGTGTTTTGTATGTCTGTGTTTTCAGTTCGCTGTGTGTGTGTGTGTGTGTGTGTGTGTGTGTGTGTGTGTGTGTGTGTGTGTGTGTGTGTGTGTGTGTGTGTGTGTGTGTGAGTGAGTGTTTGTGTGTCAGAGGGGCGACTGACGTGTGTCCAGATGCAGAGTGACATGGTTAACTAGAGCCTGATTAAACACCAAGCAAATAGATAGAGTAAGCAAGGGAAAGGAGACGGAGAAGTGGTTCAGACACAGGAACAATTGCCTCTTAATCTTCTTTTCATGCGTTCCTGTGCTCAGACATCATCTCTCTAGGGTTTACTGTAGGTGGGTGTGTCACATCATACATGCAGATAAACAGACCTGGAATTGTTTTGCATGGTGCTAGCAGAAATATCGGAGGCATAAAATGATTATTCATAATAATTTTCCCAACAATTAATACTACCATTTCAAATTTGAATTATTATTAAAACAGTGTTTGATTGCAACATTCATGGTAAATACTGTCCAGCATTAAACCAAAGTTAGCAACAGTCTTTAAGACGCAAACACAACATGCAATGTGTGTTTGTTTTGCGTCAATTAAAACACTGACATCTAGAGGACATGATGCCGATTTAGAACATTTGCAGATTTTCAATATAAATCTTGGTAAAGTGATTTCAGTGTGTTTATATTTACTAATTTTAACAAAACCACAATAATACTGATAACTATGATAATTTCTGGTTCCCATGATATGAAATTTAACCTTTAATTTATAATTGGACTATTCATAGTGTTCTCATGATAAAGGAATTTATGCTTAACCTGGAACGAAGTCCACAGATATTTTATGTTTCTGATTATCCACAGCTATGACTATCAAAAACTTAAAATTGGGGGGGGAAAAGAACCAGAAAGAAAGAAAATTGTACCACACAGAGCTGCAACTAACGATTATTTTCATAGATGATTAACCTGTTGATTATTTTCTTGATTAATCGATTAGGTATTTGGTCTACAACATGTCAGAAAAGGGTGAAAAATATTGATTGTTTTTTTTTCCAGATCCCAAAGTGACATCAACAAATGTCTTGTTGTCCACAACCCAAAGATAATCAGTTTACTGTCCCAGAGCAGTAAAGAAACCAGAAAATATTGGCTGCAGTCAGAAAATTGTTGCTGCTCTGTACCTGTTTTCTCCTGATCTCTAACTTATACTCTAAAATGATAACACATAGCTGCTGTGAAATAATTGCTCAAAACACTATTTTCTGAAAGTCTGAGACCTCACATTGAGCAAACTAAGGCGGACCACCCAGACCAGAGCTCTGTTGAGATATTAATCACAGAAAAACTAAATCTAAGCATCCTGTTTTTACCTCTTCTGTACTCTCCTCTTGGGCCCAGTGTGCTTATTTGCTCGTAGAAAGAGTTTTAAAAATGGCGCACGGCTAATCTGATAGTTTGTGACTGTTTTACTGAGCAGCAGAAATACATAGGGCACATTTTGGTGGAAGTGGTTAACGTTGTGGGTTTGACTTGCTGTTTGTGGCTAGTTCTGCTGTTTCTCAGCATGTAGTATAAAACAATTCTTACACTGACTTTCATAAAATAGACTTTGTAGAGGGACAAGAGGTAAACACTAGCTAAGTAGAAGACCTTTAACATTGTTGTGCTTTAGTAGGCATGCAGCTGCTGTTTTTTCACATTCAAGTGGCTGTGCTGCAGTTCATCACATCCACAGTAATTAGCTACAGAATGGTTTAATGTCAAATGGTCATGTTGTGTGTTTGTGTTCCCGTATTTGTAGTATACTTCACGTATGTAGTTGTTAATTAATAAGCATGTGAGTACATATACAGTAAATAGCTACTGTATGTGCCTGTGTGTCATACTGTACATGTCGCCTCTTTAGCTGTAGATACGTGAATACGCCAGTCAGGCATGTACAAAAGGAGTCGGGTGGAGCTTAGACACATAGACACTAGTCAGTTAGCTGTAATTACATGTTTACTGTATCAACTTTGACCCCAGATCGTGATGAGGTTTAGAGTGGGGTTCTTTAGACAGAGGTCATAGTGATGTGTTAGCCAGAGATATCAGTCATGACTCCAGGGAATTCCTGCAGGACTATATTTTTTATTGGGATATGTGAAAACTCTCATAAGTATGATACTTTTTAACTAAACAAAATATTTAATTTCCCCCTGATTCACAAGAATGTAGTGTTTAAAATGGTTTCCAAACTGATGCTATGACTAGAAGAGTGCAGATTACAGTTACATTTATTTTGTTATTTAATCACATGTAACTAGTTACTCCCCACAGTGCTAGTAGGTTAACCTTGTTTAACAGTTGTTGATGACTGGCAGCTCCCGCTGGTTAAGACAAGTGACAACAAGCAGTCGGTATTGCTTATACATAGGTTTTATAACAAGTTTTTCAAGGTTGTTAAAGTTGTGAATTAGAGAGGTCTTTGAGTATACAATCATAAATGAGCACACACATTTTTTGCCTGCTGTATGCAAGAATAACCGCAGAAAAGGTCCAGCCCTGTTGGTCACTTGTGCACATGCTCTCACACGCAACCGCTTGCATGATCTCTCCCAGGCTAATATGTGGCAGAGATAATTACACCTGCAGAAGTACAGTAGTAATACTCAGTTTTAAGAAAAATAATAATTGTAGATTTATTCTAATGCAAAATATGAATATACTCCAAAATACTAATATGTTAAACTCCATCTATAATGAAATAGATGGGGTCGATTGGTGGTTAAAAATATAACTGCTGCTACAAAGTCAAGATTTGATTTGTGTGTGACATGACACCACTAAGTCATTTATTTTTTGCCCTTACACTTGAGGTAAGAGGTTTTGCCACTGCTCTGGCATGTTTTGTGTGAGTAGCACATTATGCAGTCTATCAGTATTTTGGTGGTACAGTGACTGTACAAATATCGCAAAATATTTTATTGTCTGTAAATGTCTTTTCCACTTTCCTTTAAACAAAAGCTGGATGGAAGCAGTTAATGAGCCAAAAGCCTGTTTGAATAAGAAGCTGCTGTAACAATCTCTGTCCCAATTAGCACGCTTTGGTTTTTAAATATTCCTTTTGTGTGAAGCCTAAACACACATGAAGACTCACAAAACGGTCACGTTGAAAATTTAATAGGCTTCCACAGCGATTTCCTTCATTTATTTAAAATGTTTTTTTTCCCTCTCTTTTTAAAAAGCTAGAAATCTGAGAGGCATGGCAAGGCATTCTGCTGTGAGGGGAGCAGCATTCACAAATACTAGACCTAATTCCTTTGGCAGCAGCTCAAACTGCTACAGACAGACACATAATCAGCTGGGGAGTGTTAGCGCCTCAGCCCACTAGCAAACACAGGACCGAGCCCTTGTTGTGCATCGCTGCTTTTCAGAATAAATATCCCGATGGAAAATACAGTGGGAGGAAAGAGGTATTCATGTGTATATAGCTCTTTGTTCAGTCAAAGATACAGAAGGAGAGAGGAACACTGGCTTTCTTAGCTACTTTACAGCTCATTCTTTCTCGATCCTCTCCCCTCTTTCCCTTCTTCCTCTCATCCTCCACTGTACCCTGTGTGTTTTGGTATTCATACAGATGTTTGGATTTGAGTGGCAGTTTCTCCTGAGACTGTGCACAAGCGGCTGACTCGTCTCATCTGCATTTTGCATCCCAGGAAAAAAGGGAACAGAAAGCAGCGGAAAGCATCAGCAGGCAGACAGGCTGTGTGTGTGTGTGTGTGTGTGTGTGTGTGTGTGTGTGTGTGTGTGTGTGTGTGTGTGTGTGTGTGCGCACGTTGCCTGTTGTTTGGCTTTGGCAGCTTAACTGGCCCCAGTGCTGTTGCTGTGTGATGTTTAAAGGACATTTCAAGGTCATTCTTTCGACAGGCCTCGCCGCCTCTGACATATTAAACATTTATGTATTTCTGTAGCTGGATGAATTATAGATTGAGCATGCAACTGAACATGCTACAAAATAGCACCATTGTGGTTGGTAATAGACACATTAGGGCCTACAAACACAGCATCCCACACGACAGCCTCCAGCCTGCCTTATCTCATCAATAGCAGCACCAACACAGGGACAAAAAAGGCTGATCTCGCTCTACACAATACGCCAAGACGCTGGAAAATCCCGCAGCAGCAGGAAAGGGGAATACAGAAGGTCCATCTGCAAGTCAGTTGCGGTCAGTGACTCATAATGGTCAGGGCCGCTGTACATGGAGATCATAAGGCTGGAGCCACAGATGGGCACAAATACATCAAAAAGTATCTTGTTACAAATAACAAATACTTGCTCATCAAATATATGTAAATAAAATACAAAATAGTGGCAAGGAGAATTAAGTTAATTAAAACCAAAATGATGAGCTCCCCAAAATCATAGAATTCAAGTCGCCAATCAGAATATCTCAGTGGTGAGAGACTTCAAATTCAGAGATGCATGGTCATATAGGCTGACCGTGTAAGCAGCGTTTTTACATTTATTGTTAGGTGGCAACCTCTAGTGGCTGTAGTAATCATGAGAACTATGTAGCGTGAGAAAACACACGTAAGGTGGGAAGAGTCAAATACAGGACCTTCACCACAGTTTGTGTCTTGTGTGAAACCAGACGTCAAGGTTGGCTTATTTAAAGTTTTAAGATACTTAAGTTATGTTTTGTACATGACACGAGTCTGTTCCTAAACCTAACCAGATAATTTTGGCGCCTAAACCTAACCAAACTACGACCGTTTTACAATGTTAACCACATGTTAAATGTGATGTTACTTGCATCACCAACTGAACACCAGACGCTGGTACACTCCATTGTTGTTTTGGGAGTCATTTGAAATGAAACTACTGTGTGTTTAGTACGACGACGTGTTGTTGGTTTCTAGTTAGCAAGTACAATATATGTGCCATTTATAGATCACATGAGTTTGCTAATTGCTCTTTTCTTCTGTTTTATTTTAACGTCATTCAATAAGTTTGCCTCAGTTGCAATATCGGATCATATAATGATTGCATAACTTTATCTTTGGGGAAATTTGCACCAAACACCAAAGCAACTTTCCTCAAGCAATCACAACAAACCCAGTCAGGCTAATTGGTGCACTTTTTCTAAATAAAAAATAAAACTAAATGTAAAAATAAAACTGTGTGTTATTTAAGAATAATATGACATATTTAGTCATGTGTTTAAGTTCTACAAGCTCTTACAGTATTTCTTACAATTTACAATTTTCTGCCAGGAAAAATACACATTACATAATACTGAGATGTAATTGAATACGTATTTTAAATAGATTTAACTGAAATGCTGCCCATCTCTGGCTGGAGAGACTCTTTTAGACTCCATCTAAAAGGAAAAGCTATCTCCTTGTGAATTATTAAAGAAAATGCAGGCGAGGAGGTAGATAATACCCGACTATTTTCTCTTGTCAGTCAGGGGTTTGGTTTGCCTTTTAAACATAGTACAATATGGGACCAGAGATAGCCAACCAGCGAGACCCGCTAGCAGTTATCAAACCAGGGTTTGAGATAGTAATTCTGATAATGAAGGGGGTTTGTCTAAGAGGAATATGGGTTTTCGCGATCAATGCATATTCCTTCCATTCCACAGGAATGCTGTCCTTCCTACGCAGCATATGGAGGGAAAGTGATATCTGATCGCTTCTCAAGACTGATAAACATCAGCAGCAGACATGACCCACACCTGTCACGTTGATACTGGGAGGCTGAGGGAGAAAAAGTCAGAAAGAGAAGAGAAAATGGGAACTGTGTCGAGATGAATGTGTGCTATATGACTGCTGCACAGCTCTCCGGCACATGCTGTCAAAGTAAACGCTGTTGCAGAATTTCCTATGGCAATCAGCCATTGCCTTCTATATGTTGTCTCCCTGGCACACGCGCACACAGTATAGGAGGAGAGATAGTCTCATGTGGGCATTTTCAATTACTCTGCACTGTACGGCAGTAGGGGGGATTAATCTGCTCGTTTGAATGCACGCCACACTTAATGGTTTAGCTGGTGTGCCGCGGGCCTCGTCTGTTTGCTGTGCTGGTATACATTTAGGCTTTTGTGTCTCACCAGTCTCCACTCTTCCTTCCTTCCTGCCGCAGTAGAAGCCATTTCTAAATTGCACCACTCTCACATCAAGTTACACTGAGATTAGATTGTCACAGATGATGGGCTCACTATAAATTCTCAAGTCAAACTCCAAATTGATTGTTTAATGACTTGTGCAAAGCAACTTTATAGCATTAAGAAAGTGACTGAAATAATTTGGCTGTTGCAATGTCAGCAAAAGTGAATGTTTCCAACTGTGCTGCACAGTTAATCAAAATATTATATGTTTTGCAACCATATGGTCAAGTCCAATATCCAAATTGCAGAAGCTGTAATTTTTTTTTATAAAGGTAAAATGTGTGATAAAACAGAATTATAATGACCTCCTGTAGTGCTGCACAG
Organism: Lutjanus erythropterus; assembly: GCF_056507025.1. NCBI lineage: Eukaryota > Metazoa > Chordata > Actinopteri > Lutjaniformes > Lutjanidae > Lutjanus > Lutjanus erythropterus. The sequence goes on along the minus strand of NC_139323.1, from coordinate 29,346,555 downwards.
ATCCCCTGGCCTACAAATCTTGTTGTTCAGATGTTAAAAAAAAAAGTTTCTTAGGCTGGATATACACTGTGTGATCTGTCCCAGATGAAAGATGACTAAAGTGAAAGAAACGTGGCGATACCTTTGTGGCTCTAAAATGGTGGCCCTGCGCTACACTTTGAGAGAGGTTCATAGATGGCCGATGTCAAGGTCTTGCCATCGAAGATAGGCTGGGACAAATTCTGCAACTATCAGAAATTTAGGATAACCAGCTCACAATGTGACTACTGCTACAACCTAAATGACCCACAGTTATGTGTGCTATTTTAGCATACATAGCATGCTGCAAATACTGAGCATTAACTCAAGCTGTCTTTGCAAAATTGGCATCCCACGACTTGTGTCATAGCCTATGATTCAGTAGGTGTGATCATCATAACAGTCTACATCAAGCTTGATCTCGTACCCAAGTTTATTAGATCAGCGTGGCTCATAAGAGTGCAGAAATCTCACAGATTACAGGTGCAATTAGGTACAGACCACAAGAAATGTCACATCATCCTGATTTTTTTTTCCAGTGAAAATTGTGAGGCAAAAGTGATAATTTCCACTAATTGTGAATCATATCACAATTACAGTATCTGTCAAAATAATTGTGATAAATGTAGCTGAATATTCAAATTACACCAGGCTAACAGCTACAACAAGGACCAAAAAGTGCAGGACACCAGTTGTATGAAATTTCAAATGAAACAGTTTGATATTTCATGGTGTCACTCAGCATAGGAAGAAGGTTGCCAAGAGATTTGCCAGAGGATACAGTAGGTATAAACATTTCAGCTTGTCTGTCTATCAGCGGTGTAGTAACTTCCTCTACATCTACATGTAGTTCCCAGTTATTCATTGCCTCCATCAAACTGTTTACTCATTAAGACAGATGATGGACGGCTGTCCTTTTCCCTCGCAGCTATTTGATTATATGAGCTCCGGTTCAGAGCCGAATCAATAACCAGATTAGCTCGGCACGCATGTACACACACACACATACACACACTCAGCCACACCCTCACGCAGTACCCAAGGCTTTGGAATGAATTCTACAGTACAACGGTCGGTTGGTGTCTGTGTGATTTAGCTCTATGCCTTTTGCTGCAAGGCAGACACACAACACAGCACGCGCACACACACAAGCCGGCTGTGTCTGAGATGCAGCTGATGGGGGAAACAGTGATTAGATTAGGAAGAGCTCTGCCTTTGCTGCTTCTTCTCTCTGCCTTGTTCTCGGTGTAAGTGCTGCGCTGTAGGTTTTGTTCTTATCGTATACCTCCAGGCTGTTTATAGCTTTTTAAATACCTGTTCAACAAAGCCAATATTACCACTTCCAGCCTCAAACCAGTTTTAATTAGAACTCCTACTGTGAATTATACTGAAAATTGAGTTCAGTCAGATGAGTTTACAAGCTTCTTATTCTTTTGCTCAGGGACAATATTATTAGAGACCCCTTTTGGAAAAGTTGCTTGAGCCAGTTATCTTTATTTACACTAGAGCCCAACTGATATGTTGGTCAACTGGTATTATCAGCCCAACATTGGCTTATTACAGATATATCGGTATCAGAGTATATGTTGAATATATGTTGCCTTCTTTTAATAGGACAGTCTTTATTTGTTAGCTTTATAGGCAGCATTCTGTGTGATCAGTCTTATTCCAGATTTAAATATATACATACGTATACTTTGCTCTGTTTGAATTTTTTTTTATTTTGCCTGTAGTTATTCATAATTACTAAAAATACTGGTGAAAGTTTACTGTTTTAGTGCCTCAATATAATTTTGAACAATAAAGTTTGTTGTTAAACTATAAAAATATCCTCCCTCCATTACATATCTTAGTCACAAGTGTTTTGAGGGATCATTATTATATTCTGCATAAAGAATATCGGCATATATATTGACGTCAGACTTTTTTTTTACTGTCTAATATCCTTATTTGGCAGGGGTGTAAATCAGTATTCTTTCTTTGAACAATGATGCAATATTTGCTGCTGTCAGAAAGTCTGCCACTGTACAGCTCTGATTTGTTTCAGTTAAGAGGCCTGTGACTGATATCAGACAATATCACGTGTCCTTTTCACACATTGTGTTACATTTATGTCAAAAGCAACTAAATTTTAATGACAACTAATAACAATTTTATGACTCAGCCCGTCCATTTGTGACACAGATGTGCCATAGGAATTTTAAAATAAAGACGTAACAATATAAATCAATATTTTTACTTTTGCATCAATTGTATTTGATATATGTATGTATGTTTTGTTCCACCACTAGTATCACCCCCAAAATCCAGTATCCATTGGGCCCTAATACACACAACAAGCATGACTATATGCTTGAGCAAGTGAGGGATGTACAGTTATTTTCTAGTTGGTTGCAATATCATGACACTGCTGAATTGCTTATTTCTGACCTGAAACATGCAGGTGGGCACAGGAACTCTGTATAGCTTGGTAGTTGAGTGAATCTGTGTGCATTTGTGCATGTTTGCATGTGTTTGTTTATGTACACGCTGGTGTATTTCAGTGCATTTTGCTAAAGATAGAAGGCAGATTCACTAAAATGGCTGGCTGCCTGCACAGGTGCGTGGCCGCATTCACCTGCCAGCTACTTGTGGAGGTGGTGTCCTCGCTCATGACACATGGTGCTGACTCAGATGGATCAGCCTGCCTGCTCTCCCTGCCTCACTGTCTGTTTCTGCGTCCTCTATCCTCTGTCCCAGGCAGCCCAGCTAAAAGCAACTTCAGCTCAGCACAGAAATGAGCACTGCATGGAAACACAAGCTACTCCCTGAAATGCAATCCAGGGGAGTGCAGGTTTTGTAGACTCTGTTGCACTGTCACTTATACTTATTCAGAGAACAGTCACAGTGGGTACAAGTAACCAGGTTAGATCATAACATAGTCATGGCAAATGTGATTTTAGTGTTATGAAAAAGGAAGACGCAGAGAAAAAAAGGATGGGCCCTGTTGGGAAGGATCAACCTTTTATGTCATGTTAAATGACAGGCGTGATGTTGGCCTTCTGTAGGCGGACAGTGTCCTTCCTAGGACTACATCTAATGATTTTCCTACTGACTGGATATAGATTAATATACTGGTAATTTTCAGGATCAATCGTTTAGTCTATGAAAAGTCAAATAAATAGTGAAATATACTCAGAGCCCGAAGTGACATCTTCAAATGGCTTTTTTGTCCAACCAGCAGTCCAAAACCCAAAGACACTTCATGTACTATCAGAAATGACAAAGAAAAGCAGGAAATCCTCACATTTAAGAATCTGCAACCAGCAAATTTGGGGGGAAATAGTTTTTGCTTGAAAAATTACCGAAATTATTAATTGATTGTCAAAATAGTTGGCAACTAATTTTCTTTCAATCAAATAATTGTTGTAGCTCTAGGTCTTTCTGTTTCTCCTGCATTGTTTTTACTCCTTTCTCATTTTCACCATCTCTTTTGTGTTTAGTGTTAATGCTCACTGAATAGGCCCTACATGTTAGATAGATATCATCTCCACTAAAACCTTTAACCACATTAATGACATTTAATTAAGGATAGAATCCCATGTAGGGGATGAGACGATGATTTAGCCTCTTTAATCCACCAAAATGTCCTAGCTGAGGGCCTTGACAGTGATCACTCCCATCCGTCACACCCAGGGATTACAGCAGGACAGACAGCGATGCACGGCGGAGACATCTTGCTGATTTGACTGAGCTGGGGAGCAGAGATGCTGGCTGCAGCAGCGAGAACTGGAGCAAAGGCTGGCAAGCTGTTGATGAGGATTTGATGCTGTTCAAGGGAAGGAAAGACTGCTGTTGGGATGATGGTGCTGCGGCTGCACTGACTTGCAGCTGAGGATTGGATAGAGAAATAGGGGTCAGGGGCATCGAGCGAGGGACTGTTCTGGCGCAGGAGTGAAACTAGGGGAACTGTGATGAGGACCTGAGAGGCCAGGCTAGGGCTAGGGCTGAGGGACAGGGACTTGGGCTGACAGGCGAGGCCAGGCCTTCAATTCCAAGGCCCAGTCCCTGTGCTCCAGGCTTCAGCCAAACAGCTAGGCAGGTGTCCAGCTGATCTCACACCCCCACAAGGGAGGAACTGCAGAGCACCAGTCACTGGAGCTGCACAAATTGAAGTGTCATCTCCAGAGTCAAGATGCTCACCAATTTTCTGCATGCGTTGGTGCAGAGTTGGGATTCAGCCAGTGGACAAATGGCTCCAGTTCCGCCTACAGTTTGGCTCAGCAAAGGAGACTGGGGTGTGTGTGTGTGTGTGTGTATGTGTGTGTCTATGTGTGTGAGAGAACATGACTGCATATGTATGGAGCACTGCAGGTCCTCAACAAGGTTATTATAGTTAACTAAAACTAAATTAATTTTTAATCAGTCATTTCAGTTGACTCAAATAAAATAAAAACTAAACTTTGTCAACACAACAAGCATGAGATTGAGATTGGTGAGGTGACATTGGTGTATATTTAATGAGCCTGGGATTCATACATGACAGTGAGTCAGTTGCTTTTACATATAACCCTTTTCCACCAACATATATTGAGTTCTGTTCTGATTCACATGCATTTTGAACCTTTTTAAGTCTTTTCCACCAAAAATAAATTGGTTTAATACCTAAAAGTTGGTACCCAGCTGAAGCCAAAAATGTCTTATAAATGAGGTGTCCTCAACCAAAGATTTTCCTCATTGACTTTTAGTCGTTAGTTTAAACCAACAGTCAACTAGTTGTTGCACATTTATGATTTAATTTAATTCTTAAAATATATTTTAACACTTTTGTTTTTGCCCCCAGTTTTTCATGAATTTAATTAAAGAATCTAGCATGTCTGGCATCTCACTTACCACGAAAGGACAAGTGGTAAAAAAAATAAACTATAAAACTTTTTTCATATTAGATTTATTGTTAAAGTGTTTTTTCATTGAAAATGACGGAAAATGCTGTTCAGCCCATCAAATGTGGAGATTTCCCACATTTCATTGTTTATCAAATTAAATTGAATATCATTTAAAGACATCACATTGGACTTTGAGAAACCGGGAAGGACATTTTTCACTATTTACAGACATTACAGCCGTAGATTAAACTTAACAATTAACTTTAGTATTTGTTGTTATTTGATAACTGCTGGTAAATAAGCCACTTTGTACAGGGACAAGTAAACATTGATTTCTGATGCACCTGCCTGACTGCGCAAGTGAAAAAAAAGCAAATAAATAAAAGTTGAATGTTAACAAATTTGTTAAAATCTACATTAGTGAGCGTTTCTCCCATGCCAAGATACTCCATCTACCTGACAGATGTAGTGTAGAGAGATGCTGATTATAAACAGCATGATTATTGCAAGTGCAAGTGTGCCTTGAACTGATCACAATAAAAGGGCACTTGAAACTGTGAAAAAGGAAAAAAGCAGGTTTTCCTTGACCTGAAGTGAGAACTGAAGTGGGTGTGTTACATTGTTCTGGTTATTGTGTGTGCTGTGTACCATGCTCTGTTGATGACGCACCCTGGATTACAATGGTTCCACCCGAAACAGGTGGAAACACACTAAAACTAATATCGAAACTGATAAAAAAAAAAACTAAACTGAAACAGGTGGAAACACACTACAACTAATACTGAAACTGATCAAAACTAAACTGGAAAACAAAGAAGGTAAACTCACTTTGGGAACTAACTGAAACTTAACTGAATTGAAAACACAAAATTAAAAAATGAAACAAAACATAAAAATCATGAAAAATACAAGACTATAAAAACGCTGGTCCTCAGTCATTGTCCTTGAATGATGTTTTCTTTTCACTGCCTCACAATGCATCACAAAATAGCTTTTGAGAAAAGTTTTCAGATGAAATAACAATAATAATAATAGCCAAGTAAATCTGAATAGAGTAGAGCAAGTTACATCACTTCAGTTATGAGCATTTAGATGCAAAATGTGGGAAAACCTTTGTTGTGCCAGACGCTGCCAGCCTTCAGAAACAAGTGAAACTGAACAATACATCAGATATTTAACAGTTGAAAGGATAATCTTTGCCAAGATTCATCCTCTAATTGTCTGTGAAATATAAATTTTGGGATCATTACTTAAATCCTGTCTGACATATCCCTCTGCAACAGGCCGAATCCTGTCATCTCCCGACCTCTGACCTTACGCAAGTGTGTGCCGATTACCCGGGGGCTGTGAGGGAGTGTGTGGGAAAACTGCATCGATCTCGCTGAAAGACTGAAACATCACAAAAGAGAAAGAAGAAAGGGGGGGAGTCAAGCCAAAGTTAAATGAAAAATTGCTTACGTACACGTCTTGCGCTCGGTCTGGAACATTTATTATTCTGAGTCACACAGAGAGAAAAGAGGTGGAGGAGGATAGAAGAAGAGAAGAATCCATTTGGTAAAGTAGATGCAGATCGATGAGAGTGGAGGCAGGCAGGCCAGAGTGCAACAGAGGAGGGGTGTGTGTCGTGAGTATCTGTGATGTGTCTGTGTCTGTGTGTGTTTGTGCTTGCGTGCATGAGGCGTCCCAGATTACTTTCCCTGATTGATCCGGCCCAGCATCCGTCTGACCTGCAGGACATTTCAGAGCTCGGCAGATGCTGGTGGAGGTGGAGAGATGGCGAGGGAGAGACGGCCAGGAAGAAAGGGAGAGGAGAGAGAAAAATAAAAATCAATAGCGCAGAGAGCATTACAGGGAACTTGACTGGCCGAGAAGCTGAGATAGTAAAGTCGTATTAATCTCTTTGTGTCTCAGTCAGTTTGATAGGAACTCCAATTCAGTATCACTAACTCCAATTCAGTATCACTTTGGGGGACTGAGAGGGAGTCTCAGTGTGAGTTTAGCAGGATCAGGTGGGGCTGCTTTATGGTAGCAAAAAGGGAACACATGGAACAAATTGTCAGAATATTTTGATGTATATGTGTGTTAAATAGGGCCGCCCTGACCAAACATTTCCCAAGTAGTTGCTAGTTTCAGCCATTAGTCAGCTAGTCTTTGCATGTCTGTGATATTAATTTGAATGCACAATATGTAAATTCTGCTGCTGGTGGTAAAAAAAAAAAAAAAAAACGATAACGAAAGATGTAGTTTGATGATATTGTGAAGCAGAGTAACGAATCTGATGTATCCCATGTTTTCCCAGAAATTACAGCAACTAGCTATCAGTGGCTAACTGGAACCGCTGTATTACCTTGAGTAAATTACGGATTTCTCTGTGTTGGAAACATCTGGGATATAACAAATATCTAACATATCGAGCATTTTTAAACATTTTAATGTGGAAATGTTAAATATTATTGCTTTTTAAATCTAAAACTTAAATATATATTTCGGGGAGCATCAGAAAAGATTCAAATGCTGAGAAAGAATGTTATAATTAATATTTTTAACACTGTGCTACACTACAGAGAAAATACAAAATCATAATAATGTGCCTTTAAAATAAATTTTACAAGCACACACACAAAGCGAGTCACTTGTTTAACGATAATGCTCAACAGAAAAAGTATTAATGATTTTGAATGGGTCGTAACAACCAGTAAGGAGATGGAATATTTTAATTAATTTCAACATATTGTAACTTCATCCTGCCCCGTTTCCATCATGAGTCTCTAAACACTTCACTTGAGACTGAGGACAATCTGCCAGCATTTGTTGCTGAAACTGTGTGGAAACAAGTAGAGAGTTTAAATAAAACCTGCATTGCAAAAACAATTCAAAGTGTTTAGGATGGCTCCTCATATTGGGGCGGTGACGTGCAGAAGTCATGTGCCCACCACTGAGGAGAACAGGGAGAGGCCGTCGTGTCTCGTATGGCATGTTCTTGAAAAAAATGTAAGGGGTGTAGGTTTGTTAGCGCCCATTCTTGCTGCCGTTTAAGCAACTATTTTGCATTTAGACATCCCCAAACGATCAGTAGGCGGAGAGATCTCTTACTGTCTGGTATAGTGAAACTACCATCAACTTAACCCTGGCTATCACCAAAGATGAGCTGGACAATAAATTAACTCTTCGCTTCAACTCAAAACTGATCAGATCAGACTGATTTTCAGAAATACTGACTTCATGTATTTCATGTGGCCCTGGTGGCATGTTCCTGACTCCCTTACATCACATCTGTAAAGACAAGCTGCAGCTCCTGAATGGAGTTTGAGGGGTTTTTTTTTTCTGTGACTAACCAACCAAAGGGTGCTTGGTCGACTAACACTCGTCTCATTGACTAACTTTTATATCTGCATCTGAAAATAAATTAGAATAAGGTGTTTTCTGTCAGATGTTTTTATATCATCCTATTTTCTCATTTTAACAAGCTAAATAATGTTCAGATAGAACAAAATGAGATGCATAAGACATAAGGAAATCACAAATCATATCTGAAGCAAGATGGTGAGGCAAAGTCTAACAAGTCAGATGGTTGCATGCTGGCTCCATTTTGTAGCTGCCAGGCAGTGTGTCTATCAGTGGAGAGATCCTGCAGCATACTGTCTACTCCGCAGTCTCTACAGCCTCCATCTATCCTGGCCAAGTCAGGGTAAATTGATTGTCTAAGCTCTGTAAAAGAAGGGGGAGGGAAGCTTGCACCAGGCCAGCAATATAAAGTAGTGGTTTTATGGTGTAAAAGCAGCAGAGGAGGAGTGACGAAGGTGAAAAGGACGGGAAAAGGAAGGCAGAAACTCTTTGGTCATCTAAAAGAGACAGATCATCTTAGTGCAAATTGTGGAAGGAAGATTTGGAAAAAATGTATTCATATACAGTAAATCCAAAAGAAAGTTGCCTTTGGCATTTTCGACTGTTAGAGGAAAACAAATGTTTACTCCTCTTCCTTGCTGTAGGCAGATAAGGCTCGTCCTATTTGACTGCAGTACCCAGACACCATTGGCCGGGAGCCCAAGGAGACAGGAAGCACTTTTGTGGCATCAAATATTAATGGCGTTATAGAGTGTATTGATTATATAATAAGTTTTCCCAGCATCTGAGCACCGACTGAAATGTATTCCCTGAATAATTGAAAATGTATCCATGAGCGGTTTTTCATCTCAATGGTTGGTGAATGTAATTGCATTGCACCCTTATTCCAGTGTTATTTGAGATTTTATCAGAAGACGCACATGTGTGTGTTCATGTGATAAACGCGAGGACAGCGAGAATATGAAGAAAGATGAAATTGTGTGTGTGTGTGTGTGTGTGTGTGTGTGTGTGTGTGTGTGCGAGTGCGTTACGCCTGAGACTGTGTTTGTTTTATCGAATGGTTGAGCATTGAATATTGAGCACTGAGTAGTGTTTTGAAAATGGGATGCAGAGACTTAAACGCACTTCTGAGAAATGTAATATTCCTTTTTGCCGACATTATGCTCTCTTGCACTATACGTTGGCTGTTGAAATGGAGACTCATATACATCTGCTTGCTGCTTCTTACATTTTTATCACCACATTTGTACATGCTACGATGATAACACTGCACTGTCTGCCTGCTGCGACACGCCATTCCCTTCCCCTCTGACATAGTATGAAAATGACGGCTTTGCAGAATTGGTGAAAAATGCTTTTGATGTTTCACCTCTGCCTAACGTTTTCTTTTTTCAGGGTAGCTTTTCAACTTTATATTTAACAGCAGGCTGTACAGTATGTTGTCCTCTGCCCTCTTGATGAGATGAATGTCTGTCCACTATACTGTGTGTGGTGGCTGCAAACAGTAGTTAGCATTGGCACTTTAGCCCCAGGGGTGTAGCTGTCCCTGGCACTGTCCACTCTTGGGTCTTTGAATTGTTATAGATACACCTCACTGGCTTTGGCACACCTGTATGAGGTTGACCTGACACAGCTAAAATCTTGAAAACTTTAACATATTGGATACTCAACAAAAATATAACACTTTTGTTTTTGCTTCTGTTTTTCATGAGTTGAAGTACAAAATCTAAGATTTCTCCTGCTCACAAAAAATGTAGAGATGAAACATCTTTTTTTTTTTTTTTGCACAGACGTGCCTTGGATTGATCACAGTAAATGCCACTCTGGTTCACACACACACACTACCAGACAGACAGGGTCTGAAATTAAGACCTGACAAGAGACGGGTAGATTTCCCTTTTGCTGAGTAAAATCTTGATACTGAAAGAAAGAATAAACTCGCAAGAAAAAAGCCAAAAGGAGTAATTTTTCCAAAACTTTAGCACCTTAAAACTGATGAATAAGGAGGGTCAGACAGATAACCCAAAAATAAAGGACTGATTTATTATTCAAATTATTATTAAAGCTCCTTGTGCCTGATTTACTAAAGTAAAAAACAGTTTATTTCATGACATTATTTATTTCCCAGTAAAAGCATGTTTTAATTTAGACACAAACATAAAAAGTTTTTAAAACTTCGCCCAACCATACTCAACTACGGCCATGTCACAGAACTACAGATACAAAACCAAACTTAACCTTTTTTTCCCCCAGGAGGGCAAAGTCATGGCCCTGCCTACCCTGATACTCTTACCCTAACCCTCACCAATCACTCCTCATGCCTTAAAAATTAACATTTGTAGCTCTGTTTCAAATAGTCCTAGTTCTAAAATATGCAATTTCAAACTACTGAACTATGACTATTTCACAAAAGGCTACAGATATGAATTTTATTTCCCAGGTGGGGAAAGTCATGACCTGCCCTACTCTTCATCTGATTGGCTAGTACTCATTGCCTTTGTTGGTTGGTTTGTTTAAGCATGAGGTGTGATTGCTTCAGGCTGGAGTGAAAATATCACGGTAAGCCAATCAGTGGTAGAGAAGGGCGGATCACAACTTTTGCCTCCTAGGAAAAAAATTGGTATCTGTCAAATAGTTCAGTGCAGTTCCTAATAAATGTCTTTTTTTCAAGATAAACCTGCACATTATAGAGTGTCCTTTTACTGTGACCAGTCCAAGACACACCTCTGCAATTATTATGCTGTTTAATCAGCATCTCTATATGCCTCATCAGATGGAAGGAATATCTTTTCAAAGGGGAAGTGCTCAAATTTGTGGACTAAATTTGGGAGAAATAAACCCATCACGTGCATCAAATAAGCCTTAGATTTTCTACTTCAAGTCAAGAAAAATATGGTGCAAAAACAAGCATTGAGTTTCTGTTTTTGTTGAGTGTATATTTCGAAGTTTAAACAAAAAGCCTAATGCTTCTAACCAATGTCTCCCAGTCAGATTTACAAAGTTTATATATGTTACACAACCATGATTCAACAGTAACCCTTTGGCCCTCACCAGACTAAAACAAAGGTGGCTCAACCTGATATTTCTATATGATCATCCCTCAAAATATCTCAAAATTCACCATTACCTGTCAGCTCGTAGAAACAATATTCCTTGTCCTCTCCTCTACCCTGACCTCTCTGCCCCTCTGTATCTTCTTTTTGCCTTTCAAGCTGACAGTTCACTCTCATTTAAACCTCCATTATGCATTCCTGCCTAAGTTTACAAGACACATTGACAACAGAACATGTACAGACTCCCTCTCTGCTCCCCCCACCTCTGTCTCTCCCCTTTCTTTGAAGTATTGGAAGTGTCTTCCCCATTACTCAGCCCTCGCCTTTTCTTCTTCCTCCTCCCATCTGATCCCTCACTCCCTCTCTTCATCTCTCTGAAGGAGTAAATGAAGGCAGAGGTCATCCCTCCTCTCTTCCTCCTCTCCTGCTAAATTGGCTGCTCGTAGCATCCGTAGATAGCTGCAGGCATTTAAGCCCCCCGCTCTGGAGAGCTAGTGAACAGACTTCCTGCTCATTTGTGGCATTTCTGTCTCTTCAACCACAGGCTTGTTTACCCACAGAGAGCAAGAGGGAAACCCTCATTATAAACTCTGCCAAGGTCATTGCAGTCGCCACACCAATCTGCCGGATTCAACACACACATGCAGCTTTATTCAGTACACTTAAATGACTGGAACAACTGAGGAAATAATATCTTTACCCCCGTTTCTATCTTAGCAATTCAACTTCCAGCATGAAGCAATATTTCAACAGTTTGGATCATACAGGTTTCCAAATCTTCATCATCACCCCAATTTATTTTTCCCCAGTGACAAACCACTCATCTCAACCAGTCATACCAACCGAAAAACAAAGTCCTGAGCCACCTGTCTGTTTTAGTTTTACTGGTGGAATGACTAGGGCTGGGTGTCGAGCTTCTGTACATTTATTGCGCCGACCAAATTGCTTCAATACTGTCGAGTATGGAAAAATGCATTCATTCAGTCATTTGATACCAAATTTCGATACTCAACAAGTAAATCTTATCAGCATCAGCGAGCCATTAAGCATGCAGCATGCCTGAGCTCAGCTCTAATAATGCTGGTGACTGACTGTCTAACGTTACACATTGTAGAGGCATGCAGGGAACACAGCTTCCATAATGTGGGATGTAATTTTCTTTTTGTTGAAACGGATTCGGTATCGAAAAAGGTGTTGTTCAGGAACCGGTATCAAAGCCAAGGTATCGGTATAAAAATTTTTGGTCAATACCCAGCCCTAGGAATGACTGGAAAAAGTGTACCTGTATCTTTCTAGCGAGCCGCCATTTTCACCCCCAACCCCACACCCTTCCACTCCCTAAATCCCACTACAACCCTAACCTTGTACAGTGAGTGTATGATGTTGACGGTGGGCTGTGCGTCCCTCCCTCCCTGTGCTCCGCTCCATAGGGGTCGACAGAGACACAGTGGCGTCAGGCAGAGCTCCCACAGCTCCAGGGCTGGGCAGAGAAGGGATTGCTGACACAGCCAAAGATGGTAAGGAGACTACTGCTGCCAAATGGATGGCCCAGCCATTTTACACACCCATGAAGTAATATGATTTGATATTGTACTGTGTTTACATAAATACGCTGTGGTTGGTGATGCTGCTGACTGGGACAGTTGGAACTGGAGCAGAGATTTAAGGATGGGGCAATAGATGGATGGAGGACCGGGGGGGTTGCAAGGGTAGAGGAGGTTGTGCAGAGATGGGTGAAATATTCAGCTGCTGACGTGGTCATCCATTGTACATTTTTGAAGCAGAGCCAGACAGATATATCAGTTGCCCAATATTGGGCTATTACAGCAATATCGATCTATTTCTGTATCTGCGTATGTTTTCTGCTGAGTGCCAATATGTTTTTTTGTTTGTTTTTGACCAAACATAATATAGATTTTCTTATTTTTTTAGTTTTATAGTCAGAATTTTATGTATATTTGATCGTTTTTTTAAAAAAATTCAAATCATATTTTTATATTATATTTGTGTGTTTTTTAAATTTACTTATTTACATTTATAAAAAAAAATTGAGGTATCAGGCTAATCTATTATCACTATACAACACAGGTTCGCACAGCAAAATGTGAGTTGTAGTTCTTCATGCAACACACGCATTACAGATCATTAAATTCAGAATAGGATAAAAATATAAAAAATAAAATATAACAATATATACAGTTATTTACATATGTACATATGCATGTATACACCCAGGAAATAATGCTTTTGTACAAGAAGAAGCCAGATCAGTGTAAACACACACACAGTCCTCCTGTTTACAATACCAGTGGAAAATTGACTATTTCGTGCCCTGATGACATTTTGGACAATAAAGATTATTATTAAACTGTAGAATATCCTGCCTCAATTATATATCTTTGTCCATGTTTGATAACCACATTTGAGGGATCATTGCAATATTGGCTGGTATATTGATGTCTGATTTTTTTTTTTACTCCGTAATATAATTTTTCAGCCCCATAAATCCAAATTAGTCAGTCTCTAATTTGAAGAAGCTAGTACATGATGTTGCATATGTCAAATGTTTGAATTTATATGTATATTTTGAGACTTAAAGCTACATCAGTTGCAAATCAGTTGAGCTGTTAAGCCTTCATTAACACATGCAAAGCTGCACCCTCTGCCATTTCTGATGGACCTCTACTTCCTTAGTCAGACTCACTCAAGTTTCTCACTACATTATTTTGTCTTTTTACCCATTTCTCCTGTGTTGAGCACTCTAGCACTCATTAGAAGTGAATCTGTCCCTCCTGTGCACTTTGCTTTAGAGCGACTGTAGCTTTAGCATTGTTTGAGTCAAGCTAAATCGCTTTATCATTCTTAAGATGCCAGTTTTAAGAATAACCATCAGGTGTCTTACAGCTTCTAACAGTAACCATTTACTCTAAATTCTCTCTTACACCATCTCACACATTTTTGTTTCCAACAACTGCACGCTGTCTACATGTATTACTGTTAGCTAGAAGCCCAGCGCTGGCTCTGCCTCCTCCTGCATGAGTAGAATTATAACTTTGCGAGTAAAAGAAGCTGCATCTCGAGGCTGAGGGCTTTGAGAGGCGCTGTGTGTTGTACCAAGTCGACAGGACATGCAGTGAGTTCTGTCCACAGCACTAGGCTCCACAGTTGGAGAGCAGGGGCAGCCAGAGCGTTCACAACCAACATGAAGTGGACTGCTGAGCCGCACAAATGCTGGTGGGCAGGGACAAGGAGAGGAATATAATTGGCCACTGGGACTCGGCAGGTCCCTGTTAATTAGAGGCAGCCATTTTGGTGTAAAAACTCCTCAGAAAGCGTCCCATGGAGTTGAAAGTCTTTCTGACAGAATGGAGCCCAGCAGGGAATGTAAACAGATTTAATAAGGCCCTCTCCAATCAACTCTGTTATGGCTAGATACTATTCTCTCCTTCCTCTCTCCGCTCTTCATCCCCCCTCTGTCTTTCTCGGTCTGTCTCTGTGTCTCTGTTGTGGTAGAGTGGTGAGTGAGTAGGAAAGGATACTGTCAAAAGAACAATTTGCATGCAGCTCTCATCTTGAGAGCTTTTAGACATCTCCCTGTCTGTTTGTTTTCTGCTGTTGGCTTGGGCCATTGTTCTCTCTCTCCCTCTCTCTCTCTCTCTGTGTATATGTGTGTGTGTGTGTGTGTGTGTGTTTGACTATGTGCTCTTCCACTCACTGCAGAGTGCAAATGCATAGAAGTGTGTGCATGCATGCCTGTGTGTGTGTGTGTAGACTGAGAGGATGGAAGCAGATTCAAGACTGACATTTTGTTGGTGCTGCTTCGAAACACTTAGACAGAGGAAAAGAAGAACACTAAATAATATGAAAAACAGCCTTTTTTGAAAGGTCGTCTAAAAAGCCAGAGAAAAGATGGATGCTTCAACTCACGTAAGCCCCCGTGTGCCGTCATATCACAATGCTGGAATAGTTATTTAGAGATGGAGATATTCTCAGCTTTTAGAGCTGCTGTGATTAGTTCAATAATTGAATAAAAGCCAACTATTTTGATAATTAATTAATTGTTTCAGTTATTTTTCAAGCAAAAGTCCCAAACATTTGCTGGTTCCAGCTTAGATGTTAGCTTTGTCGTTATTTAAAATAGTAAATGAAGAGTCTTTGGCTTTTGAGCTGTTAGTTAGTCCAAAGAAGTTAATTGGGGTCTGGGAAATTGAATTTTTCACAAATTAAACTTTTTTTTTTTTTAACTAAACAGTCAGTTTATCATGAAGATAATTGGCAGATTACAGGAGTAATATGTAACAATCGTACATTCTAAAATAAGTACTGCAATTTAAATAGCAACTTAGCCATAAATGGTATAATAAATAAGTTGAAATCCTATTTAATATACAATCTATGGTTGAAGAGAAATATTTCACCACGTCCCCAGATTCAAGGAAGCTCAAGCAGGTTGCAGGAACACAACATCGTAATCTGACTGTAACAAGCATCATCGAATAGTACACTGTAAAATGTCATGCTTCTGTAAATGTAAAGTTAAGCCTCTTATCTGAAAATGCACACTGGAGTTTGAGTTCAGTGACTGCCTGCCTCACTGCCCGCCAGACTCCATTAACATGTTGATCAGTTATGAACATCTGCTGTTTCTAAAAGATTATTAATCTTTAATTAATTAATCTGAACTCTAATGATCATGAAACAGGCAAATAATAATAAATACTGAACTAAATAATACACACAATCTACCGCTGGAAAAGAAATTTCAACACTGTAGCGGCTGTAGCGTTGTTGTCAGAGTAGTGAATATTTCAACAGCATGTTTTTTTTTTTTATTTCTGATGACATATCAGTGTCATTTATGATTTATTGCAGTAAATATATTACAGATTTCTCCCTTAATTGATAATCAAAATAGCCCGATCAGTTTTAAGTTCTTGGATAAAGACCGCAGTCTACCTGTTCTGAGCTTTTCATTGAATTGAACTGCTGCACACAGTTTGACTTTTCTTAGTCATCCTTTTGATGGTGAACCTGCAAACTTCACTGAACCCACTTGAATTCACCTTAGTCACCAACTGAGTCATGGAAATCTTTTTCTTAGAAGTAGTCTTCAGCTAGAGCTGCAACCATCACTCAACTGATTAGTTGTTAACTATTCAATTATTCTGCAACTGCAACTATTTTGATAAGTGGTTAATCCTTTTGAGTATTTTTTTTAAAGAATAAAATATCCTAATTGTCCTATTTCTGCTTCTGTTTTGGACAAAACAAGACATTTGAGGATGTCACCTTGAGCAGTGATCAACATTTTTCACCATTTTCTGAACCAAGAACGAATTTATTAATCAATAAAATGATAAGACAGAGACAAAAGAATTGATAATGAAAATAATTGCTAGTTGCAGCTCCATCTTCAACAGAAAAGAACAATAGTTAATGTTCTGAATAAGTCACACATTTTATCATAGCTCTTATTAATATTAGTGTCAATATATTATTGGTATTTGTTTGGTAACTAAAGAGTTATTTGTTTGCCTGCTGTTTCAGTTATCTTCATCTCTGCTCACCAATACATGGAGGTAGATAGATAAAAGCAAAGTGATTAAAGCCGTGAAGTACACGCATTGTAAATGTCTAAAACGGTTTTGAACGACTATTTCTGGACAAACTGGGAAATTTTTAAATTCTGCTTTGAGCTATATTATTAGAACACAGGTCCAGTCTTTTGATATAATCCAGAAATAGAGCGAAATAGGACTCGTGTGCCGTTCCTCCCTTGCTAAAACCAGCCCCGCTTCCAAGTGCAGCCTGTCTGCGTGTACTTTAGAATAGTTAAAAATAGACCGAGAGCTGAATGGTTGAACAGGGGAGAGGGAAGGGAGAGATCTGAGTGATGACTTTAAAAATTTGATTGAATCAGATTAAAGAATATTTGCATCTTAATTTGGGTTTCAGCATGTTAGGTCATTACAGTTCGTGTGCAGCAATATGATGGAAACCTTTGTGCTAAAATGGGCGTGGACGGGTCTTTTTCCAGGGATTTGTTATGGTTATTATAGCTCTTTATACAGAATCAAAATCACTGTTGGTATTAACACTACAAAAACACAATAAAAACACATACAGTGTGATACAAAGACCACATAATCTATAATCAGAGCACAGGGACTCTGCAGGACTTTCAAAAGATAAAAAAACTTCTGTCAAAATGAAGCTCTCTATACCTTTGTAACTGTGCATCCATCTTCTTTTTTTCTGTTTTATCCTCCCACCATTTAGCGATTAAATTTAGTTGTCTCCACTCTTTCCATTTGCAAAATACTGACACCCCCCTCACACACACGCACTCACACATATAAGCAACAAAAGCCATTAATTTGATCAAACAAATGTTTTTTATGCAAATGTATGAATAATTTCACTTCACACATTGCTTTTGTTGGAGAATAATGTTCGCTCAGAATAAGCATTTGTATTAAATATGTATCAGAGTGCTCTGGTAGAAAAGCAAAGTGCAACCAACCTACCTCCCTCCTCCTCCGACTTTTGACTCCTCACTCCTTCTCACCTTTTTTCACTGTTTTTTTTTTTTTTTCTCACTTACACCTAGCTCACAGTTTTCTTTTTGAACACTTTGATTGTGAGATGCTCTGCAAATCCAGATATGAAAATGCAAACTTCTCTACCCTCTGTCACAGCAGCAGCGTCAGCAGTCAAACAGCGAGCTGCAGGGGCGGCCTCTGTCGCCACCCGAAAAAAACCTCAATAGCTATCAGAGAACCATTCAGAGATGCCCCTTACTGTCTTAGTTTGCTGTTTATCCTCTCTGTGTCTAGTGTTTGTTGTATTTCTCAATGTTTAGATGTGCAATGTGTACAGTGTGTTCACTATATGTTAGTTCACTATATGTATACACTGTAGTTTGTGATTCTGTATTAGGGTTTTAACAACGTTTTGATAAAATGTTGCTGATGATATGATATGACAGACATTATGATATGGGAGGCAGCTTGTTTTTCACCAATTTGATGATTTGGTAACAGCATGAGCGCTCAGAAATAAAAGCCTACTGGCACTGAAAACTGGCATCCCTAATTACTACTTTTCAGCCATTTATTTGCTCTGCTTTAAAATAGAAAAAAAATCTAAGTTAATTAATTAGACACCTGAAAAAAAAAAAATAAAGGTAATTCATCACATTGATTTAAAATCCTGTAAATATAAAATGTATGCTCACTTGTGTATCTGAAACAATTAGTCAATTAAGTGGTTAGTCAATCAAAAGAAAATTAGTTGCCAACTATTTTGATTCGATCGATTAATCATCAAAAATCTTCTTAAATGTGAAGACTTACCTCTTTTTTTGTCTTTCATGATAGCAAATGAAGATTCTTTGAGTTTTGGACTGTTGGTTGTCAATTTGTAGACATGACTTTGGGCTGCAGATATGATATTGAAAATAATACTTAGTTGTAGCCCTACTGATTTGCAACATTGCCTGCAATGACCAACCCAAATCTAACAAAATATTTCATGATTAATTTACAAATTTCTGTCATATATACTATATATTGTCTAATTACCAAAACAATGTAAAAATGCATTGAGTAAGTCTATTCCAAACAGAGAGAAACATGGTGAAATTGTTCTACTGTTGCACTATAACATTTAAATCCCTGCGAAAATTAATTGGCAGTTCCAAAAAGTTACATATTGTCGATAAAAAGCTTGCAAATGTGTGGAAATAGGCCTTTAAAAGCCCTTTTCACCCAGACTGTTGATTTGACTTAATGCAACAAAAGTCATGCTTTTTAAAAAATTAGTTTAAAAAATAACCACTTTGTCAGACCTTTGTGTGCCATTCTACATATTCAGTGTTCCAAATTACTAAATACGGTACAGAAGCCTTTGCTAATGAATGCTTTCTCTCCGATTCTTCCCCCCTGCCCTCACTCTCTCTCTACGCTTGCTCTCTCTCTTTCTTCCGCCTCCGTGCCCTGCTCCAGATCATCAGTAACATGGAGGCTCCAGTGACAAATGGCCCCAGCGGAGGAGGCACCACAGCCAACGGGCCGACCACCAACAGCCGCGGCTGCCCCTCGCCCATGCAGACTGGCCCCACAAACGACGACAGCAAGACCAACCTCATTGTCAACTACCTGCCCCAGAACATGACCCAGGAGGAGTTTCGCAGCCTGTTCGGTAGCATCGGCGAGATCGAGTCCTGCAAGCTGGTTCGCGACAAGATCACAGGTACAAAATGGACCCTGATAATGCTGCTTGTGTTTTCCAAAAATATCAGCTTTTCACAAGCTAAGGAATCTGTTCAGCCATCAGATAATTTGAGGTGTCTGTTTTGAAAAGACAGAAAATGAAATTTAATGGGATTTATCAGCTCATACAGTTGAGCTGAGGTTCTACCCAGAACCATTTATTTCCACAGAATCATTTTTGGAAGAAAAGCTTTGGCAAGGGTTCTTTGTATTACTAAGGGTTCCATTAATATCTCTTTTGTCAAGGGTTCGTCAAGGGTTTTGGTCCATAATACAAAAGAGTTCTTGGTAGAATGGCCTGCGTGAGTTTTAGAATAAAAAGTTCTCGATAAAACCCAAGTGTGCTCTGTATAAACCCCTTGGAATATAGAATGGTGGAACAAAGACAGTTTCTCTGTAGAACCTCTCAGAGGGTTCTGGGTGAAACATTTCAGAGATGGTTCTGTGTATAAGTGTTTATGTTGGATGCTAGGTAGAACTCTGTGAAAGGATTCCAAGTGGAACAAATGGTTCCAAAATGAACCAAAAATGTCTCTGAGGACAAGCCAAAGAAGCCAAAGAAGCCTTTAAGGTTCTAGTGTGCAGCTTAATTTCTAAGAGTGTACAGGAGTTTTTCACTGGCGTAAAAACATGAACATCACCAAAAGTGAAGTCAAAAGGCTTTCAGTGACAATACGACTCACTCACAGGTAGAAGTGGGGATAAATTAGGATATAATGTAGTCTACTGTGTGATGATTTAGTGCTCCCCACAGGAAATTCCTCTAAAGGAAAGAGAAAAGGGAAAAGCACAAGGTGAGCTACTATACTGAGCTCCCGTAGAGCTGAGGGGGGATTTAGATGCTTGCTTTCTGTTCTGCCAGTTTTAGCTGGTCTGATCCTCGGACTTTAAGACTGGACTTCCTATTCACGACATCATCCTGCTTTTAAAGTATAATACATCACTCTCAGTTCTAAATTCTCAACAAACCGCTTATTTTAAGATTGTTGGTAATCTAAATGTTAATTTTTTTATGTTCACCCGTCGCAGTCAATTTTTTTCATATTTTCATTTCTAGTCAAATAACCATAAAATGATAAGAATAATAAAACAGTTCTTCAGAGAGACAGATGTGATGGCCGTACTCTGTGTGTTGAACGTGGATTGAATAGACTGGACGTTATTTATTTATTTAATCTTTATTTAACCAGGAGTAAAAGACTCATTGAGATTTAAAATCTCTTTTTTTGTCCGGGGCAGGCAGCAGCACAGACATAAGACAAACATTAAGCAATGTAATGTAATGAGAACAGTGAACAAGTTACAGAATTATGAGATACCAAAACGTTTTTCAACATTCAAAACATCAAGATGCACCAGCTGTTACCAAGTCATTTAGAATCACTTTAAAAGCATCCAGACCAGCTCCCGAAGATTCAGGTGATTTTTTGCAACCGATTCCAATTAGACAGAGTCGAACACTTAAGTGCCCTGTGCCCCAGTTCACTAGAGGCTTTGGGGACGGTAGAAATAAGCCCTGCGAGCAAAGACACTAACTTCCCATACTATTTTGTTGCCTGTAGATCCATCAGTAAGAAAGAAATAGTACAAGAACAGCCTTATGAGTAAGTATATGCCAGTGATTAAGTCTATGGGTGGACATGACAGACGATAACAGAGAATAACAAAGAATAAAGTTTAGTGTCAAATGCAATCTAGAGCTGCAACACCTATAAAATGTCAGAAAATAGTGAAAATGTCCATCTGGGTTTCTCAAAGTCCAAGATCATGTCTTTAAATCTCTTGATTTGTCATTCTAGAACTCAAAGATGTTCAGTTTAAGATGATAATAAACAGGAAATCACCATATTTAAGAGGCAGAGGCAGCGTTTCCTGCTCTTCTTGCATGAGACATTACATTAATGATTAATAGATGATCAAAATAGTTTGCTAGTTTAAATATTTTCCACCATTTGCCCAGTCAGTTAAATCCTTGTTGGTGAGCCCTGAGTTTCAGTTTCAACTTTTTCACCAGTTGTTGAATGTGAGGCTTAAAAGTGACAGAATCATCAATTAGAGTACTAAGATAAATTTGAAATGAGTACCTCACACGTGTACACGAGCCCACAATCCAGCATCAGTCCAGACAAATCAAGTGTTTTGAGAGGAGTCATTGCCTGCGCCATCTTCCACCAGAAGAAATCCATCTCTGTGTGTGTTCAAGCGCTGTGACTCAGCAATGCAGCAAAGTGCCACATGTTCTCCAGAGGTGTTTAAATTAAGCAGCACTTCGCGGTGCTAATCATGGCTGTAATCTGGGCGTAGTGGCTGTGTGGGTGGCCATACAGCAGATGGATCGGGGGGGGCGGGGTGGTGGTGCAGCTCTGTGATAATGCTCCATAATGGCTTTCATTTTAGATCCTACTTACTGACACTCTTCTCCTGATAATCTCATTAAAGAGCACCAGGCAGGCAGGCAGGCAGGCAGTCGAGATCACCAAGCCATTCTCAGATAGCAGACAAGGCGTGTAGAGTAAACACACACATACACAGATACATGTGCTGGGGCTGCTTGTCTCTGACGCTTATCTCCTGATTGTGATTTTACGAGTACTGAGTTTGGATATTAGGATTTCTTGCAGTTTTTGTTTTCTCATTTAACAGTAGACCGTGGACACAAAGTTGAATCATACACGTCTATAGATTGTGTATTATAATTCATGTTTCCAAAAACAAAATTATATGCCTGAAAGTGTGAGCACACATTGTTTTAGGTGAAGCATGCAATGCAAAATTAATCTATTTGTTAAAGGGACAGTTCACCCCAAAATCAAAACTACTTTTTTCTCTCTTTTTTTGCCTGGCCTGTAGTGCTGTTTATTAATCCAGATAGTTTTGGTGGGAGTCGCAGAGTTTTGGAGATATCAGCATAGACATGTCTGGCTAGGTGCCACTTGGCTAGCAGTGCTCAAAGCGTCAAACAAAAAATACATTTGAAGAACTCAAAAGAAACGTCTCTTTCCAGAAATGATGACGCAGTTACTCAAGAGACTCCACAGACCTTGTTGTGAGCAGTTTCATGAAAGGATTTCTTTATATGGTAGAATACGCCAGAACTATTTTTTTTTCCAACTACAAAGGATAATATTACTGTGATTGTGATGCTAATTTCTGTTAGCATGTTAATGGGACTTCTCATTATGCGCAGCCATCAAGCTAAATCACTTCAGGAATCATAATCAGAAGGGTCATGATGCTTAAAAAAATCATTTTTTTGTCCCACCTCTCATGTACGTGAACATAATCACAGAATTAGATTTCCTGTAACGGATTAAGCACAATCGAAAGGCCAATGGGGATGTTAATTTTTTTATGCATGTGAAGTAAAATCAATCAGTCCATTAAAATAATATTACTGCGAAAACGATGCTATTTTTTTTTAATCTCCTTTCTTTAATATTTTGTTGATTTTAGAGTGTTCTCACCGTAATAACCACAAAATATCACGTCAAAAATAAATCATCCAAATAGACACATGACTTGAAGAAGAATCCGACCTGGTTGCTGTTATGAAGAACAACTTCTCTTCTCACAGATGGTATTGTTATTATGTAGGTCACATAGAGGCATCAGTAATATACTGAGACGTTTCATAACCAGTTAAAAACTTCTTGTAGTAGCTTTAAGAGAGTTGATTTTTTTTCTCCCACCCCCAATATACGCCAACATAATCACAGAATTAGATTTCCTGTAATATATTAAGTACATCTGAAGGCCAACAGGGACGACAGTTTTGACTGTAAACTAGAGATGGCCACTAGCCCGGCCATTCCTGCCTCCTTCTGTTCTCTCGTTCTTTGAAGCATATTCTGCAGCTCTACAATTCCTCTTTCGGACCATCTTCCTCTTCCTCCGTAATGGGCCACAAAATGGAGCCTGAGAGTCAGATACGCCGGGATAATGGAGGACGGTGTGAACAAAAATAACACTGGGATACCACATGCTATCATCATCACCATCACCATGTTCTCTCTCCACCCGATTTTCTCAAGTGTGATTTGCCAAAGCAGCATCGAGGAACCAAGCTAACAGCAGATATTTGGAGAGAGTTGAAAAAAGGAAAAAAAGAACAGAATTGCTATAAACCTGCTCGAGCCCCTAAATGGGGGAACGTTGAGAGAGGTAGAAATGTTTGTTCGCTCACTTCTAAACCATTTAGGGTACTTCTCTGCTCTGCACTACAAGGTCTCTCTGATGACTTAGCATCAACGCAAAAAGTTATAAATAAATCCTGCCCTCCCTCCATCTCCCCCTGTGGTGTATGCCTGTTTTGCTCTCCCATGGGTGCAATTTCCTCGTGCAAACTTTTAGGCTAACAAAGCACAGATTCCCTCTTCTAGCAGGGAATGCCAAGAGGCTTTATACTCTCTAACAGTCATCCAAATCATTAACAGACTAAGCCAGGTTTGCAGGAGGGAGGGGTAAAGAAGAGAAGGATGGTGGGAAGTAAAGGGAGCAGCATTTTTTGAGGCTGATATATACACCTGTACTCTTTCTTTTCTGTCATCAACATCTGTGCCGTTCCATGTCGGATTTCTGAACAAGTCAAGATTGAGGGAGATTTTTTTTTTACCGTGTTGAATTTTCAGTGTGAATCTTCTTGAGGATAGTTAGAGTGTGCTGTAGCTCCATATTATTCATATTTATGGGGAATCTTAAGGCCTTCGTATTCTATTATGCAGTGTGAAGAGTATGAGCCGTATAAGAATTTTAACAAGTTTAAGAATTTAAATACATTCACTGCCTGAAAATTTTAAAACATGTACTCGGATAATGGTCTTAATATTTTATCATTACAAGTTTGCAGTACTCCACCAATGAATTCACTGATTCAAGCAGTCTTTTGGTGAACATAACACCAGTAAGGCTGGTTACATTTTGTGCTGTATGCTACTTGTGTGTCAGATTTACTATTTCAAATGCGCTCACTTTCACAAGCAACCATTCAAAATTACAGTGGAAACATCCTACAGTGATCACGTCTGTCTGCGTGAAATCAATCACTATAACCAGATCACCGTCTGATTGGCACTTATACAGTACGCTTTTCAAATTACTGTACTGTGTATATTCCCTAATACGGTGCAGTATTGAATATAAAATAAAGCTCACTGTAGCTTTGCTGCTGAATCTCATTGGTGCATTTTTGGCAGTTTATCATAAGCTTTGAGGAGACAATATTTTTCATTCAGAGAAAATTTCTTTCTTTCTTTTTACCATCATAATGTCAAAGTCAGGGCTCTAAATTAACGATCCCAAATTCTATTTTCAACTGTTTCAATAACTCACATTTTTCCCTGCACTTATAAATAAAGAAAAAATCAGTTTTTATTATTCTTTCAGTCACTGGTAGACTTACTGTTTCTGGTTTATCTTAAATTGTTAAATACAACTGATTATACAGCAATGAAAATTTGCATGCACACACACTGAAGAGATCTCACAGTAAAATACTGTGTAAAAATTACACAGTGACAGTGTGTAAGTGCATGTGTGATGTGTTGTACAGCTTGTGCCAGTGCCCCCTTACATTTTTTGAATTTGAACGCCAATTAAATTATATACAGTATATTTTATAATGCATACTCATAATAATTTCATTTGTAAGGATAACTTTCTCTGCTGTCCCAGGATTGTCCCAGACACTGTAACTTTGTGTCCCAGGTGCTATTTTTATTGTCGGTGGAGCAATGGGACATCCTTTATTTTAAGTGCTGGTCAAAGGTACCCAGCTGGAAACAGACAGGTTACACGAAGGCAAAGTATCACAGGGGTAAAGTAAAAAATAGAATTATCGTAGTTCTAAAATTGTTTTCCCTGTTTTCATGTATGAAAAGACCCAAAATGAACACCAAAGGCAGACTACTTGTTAGCTATAAGCAAACTATCTGAACAGTATTTGTACTTGAATGGTTCTGCCCCTATTTATAACTGTAAACGTGACGACTATAAGAGGTTTCCACTGTATTTACTTGCTTGCATCTCCCGATATACGTCCCCATCAGTGTTTGCGGCTCGACCAACCTGTGAGTGTTTGCTGACAAGGTGCGAGCGCATGAGCCTCTCAAAGGTAGGACAGACAGACAGGTCCTCAGCGTCCTCTCAGCTTCCTGTGGACTTGCTCTTGTCAGCTCCAATGACGCCAGCGTGGCGTGAGGCTCAGGCGGGTGCGGGCAGGCGTAGACACTCCAGCTCCGTCTGTCACCCTGACTGACTTCAGCTGGTAGAAAAGCCACCTCTGGGTGTCTTTCCTGCTCCCCACACGCCTGCCTGCCTGCCTACCTTCCTGCCCGCCTGCTTGCACAACTACCTCCGCCTGGTGCTCTCATAACACGGCAGGGACATGCAGGTTAATCTTTTATTTAAGGCTAGCTTACTTGCACCTAGCTGCTGCCCACACACACTCACACATAAGCCCCAGGCCTCCACCTGTGAATTTCCTGTCTGCCTGTGTACTCTTGAAGAGAAGATATCTTAAGCGTTTCGTTGTTTGAATTAAGCCTGTATACTGTAGTAGCTTTTATATTTGTCCTCTACAACGGAGAGAAAGCGATACACATACAAATGCTTATGAGACAAGGGCATTATGGCTTTGTGCACTATAGATTGCTCCACTTACAGCACTCACTGTTCATTCTTCCTTCATTTAAAGAAGCAAAACATCTATTTAAGCTGAAAATTGCGAGCCTGAAAGCTCACATCTTGATCAAAAGTGAAAGCAACCACTCCTTACTGAGATGTACTCTTATGGAGCGCTTGGAAAATTTAATGTGGACCCTGAAATGTACTGAATCAGCGCTCATGGATTTCTACACATGCACACACACACACACACACAGAAATGGAATTGACTGATCCTTGTCAGTAAGTCGTTTTTGGGGATATTTTTCTGCATCAGCTGCATTTCTGCTTGAGAAATGAATGCATTTGTTTTCATAATGACAGGGAGGAGAAGAAAATAGCTTTTCATGCTGGAGCAAAAACTGATTACATTGGAAACGGGGTTTAGGGGATTGTATATTTTTCTGTTGTGCCAGTTAGGGCTGGGTAATATGGACAAAGTCAAATATCACAATTTTATTGACCAAATACCTTGATATCAATACTTAGCAATATGGTGACAATAATTAAGGGATGACAATTGGTGCTTTCACAAAACATTAATAGAATTATTTTTTTTGATAAATAATCATCAGTAATGTGGCTATAATGACTAAGTGAGTAAAGGCAAATCATAGAACACCTAGGACAGTCTGGTAAGTTTAGAAAATTACACCACTTTACTGTTTACATTGAAAAATGTTGACACCTTGATTTCGATATGGATTCCTAAACAACTTTTTTCTATACCAAATCCATTTTCACAAAAAAGTATTTACATTACACATTACAGGGTTTAACAAAGCCACGATTCCCGTCTCTGGACATAACATTTTGTCTTGTTCATTGATGCTGAGGAGAATTCCCAAAAATATTGAAATCTGGTATCAAACGACAGGGCTGCTTACAATACTCAGCAGTATTGAAGCACTTCAGTCCACGGATAGATAGATTGGGTCAACTGTTTACTCAACAAGCTAGCAAAATACCCTGTTTACCAGTTGTTATGTGTCTGCCCTGTCCTGGCTGCCAGCATTATCTTTATCCTCAGGTAGTCACAGCATATACTTATTGCCAGCGTTCAAAAACAACTTCACTCACCTTTTTAAGAATGGGAAACAGCTTTTTTTGCCTGTTTGAGCAGATGAAGTGATTCTTATGTCTACATCAAATTCTGTAAAGACATCATCCCAAAACACCCTGACTGAAGGTTTTTGTGCACACTACTCTAGTCACCTTCCATGTGTTGGTATTTATACATGGAATCTGGGGAGCTGATGCAAATCATAGTGACAATGTAGCAAGCCAAGCAGATGTTGGCTATGAAAAATAGATGGACTGTGATGTCAGCTGTGGAGTAGTTCAAGCCAGAGCACCTCTGACAGACAGCCGCTCCAGTACCATGTGAAAGCCTGCTGCGACCCCAGTTCTTACATAAGGACAGGTACATTTTATTCCTATACTGTAGGTACAAAAAAAAATCCCAGGTTTGCTGGGTTTGGCTTGCTTTGCACGCACAAGACTTTTCTTCACGCAGCGCCCTTCCATTAGTTTCATTGTCGTTTCACTTCTGGAACATCAAGTGCACCCACAAATATTGCAAACATAAAATATGCATCTAACCCTGATCTGCAAGGACAGACGGGAGGAGCTTAGCTCTTGCACAAGGTCTGTCAGTCTAACAGGGAGCAGATCAAATATTCACCATATAAACCTCAGTTTACCCACAGCTCTTTGTTGCTCCTGAAATATACATTGACAACACGCTCAGGAGCAAAGCTGATTCTCTTTGTACTTCAGATTGCAAGCTGAGCTGTTTTTCACATCATTACTAGAGTGATGGGAACAAAACTCGCTATTATCTCTCCGTTTGATTGTATGATGAGACCCATTTACACCTTCCAAAACACCTAAACAACACAAATGCAATGTTGTTCTGTGACAAACCATGTCTACTTTTTAAATCCATGCCAAGGGAAATCTAGTGCCGTGTTCATATCTCACATACAGGCTGCATTTATCTTAACCTGAAATGGGCTGAAGGCTGAAGATAGCGTGAACAAAGCTGACAGGGAAAGAGATGAAAAAAGGATTTGACATCTCCAAAGCCAGGTATTAAGAGAGCTGCCAGGCTCAGAAGTGCAGACACAAGCAGTCAGACACACATTAAAGTTTCAGAGTCCCGGGTCCAGAGAATGTCCTGTCTCTCTCCTCTTAGCGGCCCCTTCCCCTCAATCTCCTCCTCCTCCCTCCTCTCAGGACCCAGAATTGGACGTCCTGAGAGCTTGCCTGGCTGCACTGCTCCTCCTGTGACCCTCACTTCAGACTGCCTCTGTCCCCTCTCATTCCACTCTCTGAGTGCCCTTTACATGGAACACAGAGGTTGTGACTGTCCCCTGTGTCGGCCTCACATCCAGAGGCCGGATGTGCCTCAGGGCTGCTTCCTCGCCCTCTGACCCTCCAATCTTGAGTGCGCTGTACCTGGGCAGGACAGAGCCAGACAGTCCCTTTGTCCCCAGCATGTGTGCGCTGCAGGGCTGGGGGTGGATGGCTGAGGGATTGTGGGCCTAGTGCAGGTGCAGCAGAGTAGGCTCTGCAGTCCTGACGTAACAGGGTTATCCAAGACTTAAAGGGGCTCCTCTGTCTGTCAGCTTGCCTTCTATTTCTCAGCTGCACAGCCAGCCAAACAGCCCACACACTGCAGGCTGCAGTCCACTGGCCCCAAGGCTCAGGGAGCCACCACGAGGGGGTGGTTTACGTGCGTGTGTGTGTTTGTCCCTGAGCTTCTACGTGGGCAAGCGTGTGTCTATGCATGTGTGTTGGTGGAAGCAGGGCCTTGGGAACTGAGAGTGGGAGCCTCCTGACTGCAACAGTGGCTGCTACCTTGGCAACCCAGGAGGGAAAGATGTGTTGAATGAGTGAGTGGGAGAGGGATCTACAGTAGATGCATGTGTGCGGGGGACGTGGCTCTGTTTATGAATTTAGTTATTTAAACGGGCTGAATACATGCCACATGATATGCTTCAACTGTACTGCTAGTATTTGAGGCACTGTAGTCTTTTGTTCTCTTTGCATTAATCTTTTTTGCAAACTCACTCAACTCCTTCTCCACTATGGAGTTGACCCTCTGTAAGGTAAGTGAAGTGAATTTTGACATGAAGCTGGTGACAGGGCACCTTTTCAAATGTTGGAGAGCGCTGGCCCATCAAAAAATAGCACTACCTCAAGTTGCTGCAGCAGCAGCAGCAAGGGGCAAAACGTCAGAGGACGGGAGAGGATGGAAGCAGTGAGTGTGACACATTTATTTTGACAATGTGAATTTTTTTTTTCTCCCCTCCGCCTCATCTTAAAATGTCGCTAAATTCAAGACTGACCGAACGGATTTGCCTGTTTCTGGGGAGAAGGAGCTGGACCTCTCAAGGTGTGTTAGCATCACTGGCTTGTAGCTCTGGTGATCCCTGCCAGCTGCAGCTCCCTCTCACCCCTCTTTGATGCTTCTGTCCACCCATGACTTCTGAATGACAGTGTGACAGGGTGTGGGAACAACTAGAAATCATTAATAGACAACTTTTAAAGGTTTTTCATGAGTTGAAGTAAAGATCCAACACCACTTTTGTGTACGCAAATGCACACAAATTTATTTTTCTTAAATTTTGAGCAGAGATTTGTTAAATTTTGTTAAAATCCATGTGAGCATTTCTCCTTTGCCGAGATAATCCATCCATTTTATAGATCTGGCATATCAAGATGTGATTTAACATTAGAGATGAGACCGATCCAATCCAATATTAGTATTAAGAACAAACACATTACAAGAACATTACAAAAGCATGACAGACAGACATTTCCATTTTGGAACATAGAATAGCCAGTTTTAACTCTCAGCAATGTATCATGGGAAATTATGCATCAGCTGCACATGTGAATGTCACAAGACAAAATCCTACACAAGTTACATAACACAAACTACACAAGCTTTCCAGATTGAATTTCAGTTTCAGACTCATGTAATCTTACTCCTATTACTATTACTACTATTACTACTACTATTACTATCACTAATAAAAATAAAAATAATAATAATAATAAACCCTACATAAAAATAGCCCTAAAAAGGGCACTCTAAAGGTGCAGTTTTATGAAAAAAGACATTTATTAGGCACTGAAGAATGGTTATTTCACATGGGGCTACAGATACCAATTATTTTCCCAGGAGAGAAAGTCATGATCAGTCCCACTCTGCCTTTGATTAGTCCACCCTGATATTCCAATAGAGGCAACGAGTACCAGCCAGGTGCTCACTGGCACAGATTTTAACAAATTTCTGAACAAAATTTGAAAGAAATAAACCTTTTGGGTGAACAGGAGAAGTCTTAGTTCTTTTACTTCAATTCAAAAACAAAAGTGTTTATATTTGTGTATTTTATTTTGGTAGATTGCTTCAAATCCATGTAGAGCTTTTGCTATTCATTGGGCAACATTTAGTTCACATAATTCTTATTTTATGGAAATGAAATAATAAAGTGCTAAAACTACACCAACAAGTGAATAATTTGAAATTTTAGCAAGTCGGCAGATGTGTGCCTCTATTTCAAGTAAAACAATTCAATATCTGTTTTAACAACAGTGTCAGCAGTTCAAATTAACTTTTCGTGACTTTGAACTAAACACTACTCAGAATAGCATTAAGAACAACAAATTGCAGGGAGGTTCATAGTAAAATAGATGGTTCTTGCAGCTATGCGTTTCATTTGGTAGCTACCACTCTAGATCAAAGAGTCTATAGTGCGTTGTGTGAGCCTTGCCTGATGATAGCAGGAGATGAAGATGCTTTCATGTCTGCAGTACAGGGCTCTTAGTCACATAATACAACAGAAAGGCACAAAATAATGACAGGCAATATGCAACTGGAGTCTCTTGCTAGGTGTACCTCACTGCATATGATTGTGTACCTCGCTATGTGCCTCACAGAATCACATGAATATATTTAACTTGATTATATGCCTGTAAATTCAGTGTAGCCATGCTTACATCTATTTAGCTTTTCTTTGTGCTTATTTATGTCCTTATATGTAATTTTGCATAGGTATGCTGTGTGAATTTTCATAATTCAGTGTTGGGTGTGTGTGTGTGTGTGTGTGTGTGTGTGTGTGTGTGTGTGTGTGTGTGTGTGTGTGTGTGTGTGTGTGTGTGTGTGTGTATGCACAGAAGGGGGGAAGGAAAGGTGAAATTACATAGTGGGGCCAGCAGGCAGGACACCCGCTCCAAGTACACTCATTTTCTCATCTCACACATCGGGCAACCTGCTGCTCCTCAGGAAACAAATAATGGCTTAGCCATAACACCTCGCTAACACACCAAAGAGCTTCTCACTAGAAATAGCAGTGATTTTACCACTGAAAAACATGCCCACCTCCCTATACAATTTATGTCAGATTGTACAAATGGTCTGCCAAAAGAGTGGGGGTGAGTCCAAATAAGCCCCCACCTCCTCACTCTCAAACCCAGTGTGGTTATTCTGTTAGTGAAACTGGCCATGGCACTACATGATAAACCACTGAGTGTTACCTAAACCTAGACAATATATAATGACTTCCAGTGATGGAAGTATTCAGACACTTTATGTATGTAAAAGTACTAATACCACTCTGTTGAAATACTCCACTACAAGTAAAAGTCCTGCATTCAAAACCTTATTTAGGTAAAAGTAGGTCTAGAACTACTATAAGTTCTTAATTGGTTATGAAAATAGTCTAAATTTATTACTGATGCCTCTATATGACCTCCACATGTTAATAAGATAATCCATCTATATAGTTATTCTTAATCAGGTCGGATTCTTCTTGAAATCAGATTAAATGAACCTGTGTTGACATTTTCACAGGCAAAGTTACAATGAGTAGTACGTGAGCCAGTTAAGAAGGAGGAAGGTTTTTATTTAGATCATTTTATTTTTGACGTTATATTTTGCGCTTTTGTCCACAGGGGCCTCCAAAATCAACAAAATATTTAAGTTTCTTGTCGTAGCTTTAAAAAATACAGCAACGCATCATCTTCTCAAAGATCATCTTACAGTATGTTTGTAGTGTGTGAGAACCATGTGTCTAACTAAAATACAAGTACCTGGAATTTGTACTTAAGTACAGAACTTGAGTAAATGTATTTAGTTGCTTTGCACCACTGATGACTCCTTTTGCAAAAGTGCATACATATAGTGTACCCATACAGTATATCATTAACAAACCCTAGGTTCTTTATATATACTTAATTCTTAATATTTATATGCTTAATATGAATCCCATTTGGGGACATTCTTTAATACGAGACCTCTGCCATCATTAAATTTACATAATTTTTTATAAAGAAGGCCCCTTTCATTGCTGCTGCAGAGCATTTTCTTGAGTCGTTACAATTGTTGCACAACTGGCACTGTAAGCAGCTGACGAATCAAAGGCAAATGAATATCTAACCTCATTAAAAGGCCATTATGAGGAGCAATGCATCATTTGGGTTCTTGGTTTTAATTGACAATTAAAATATATAAGTTAATGTATCCATTAAGGTAATTGATCAGCACAAGGCTGATTTTTCTGTTAGCTACAACCCCATTAGAGGCTATTTATCATGCATTTTTAATAGCTTCTCTATATTGCCTCAGATGCAGTGCTTTCTCGAGTTATTTTTCTGTAATTATGAAATGCCAAGAGACACCCTCTGTCTATATAATCTATCTGTGGGTTTCAGATGCTTTTTGAAGGATCGATTCCTGTGACACTTGGTTAGGAAGGACATGTATTAGGCAATTTCCCCTACACTGACATGAAGTCTGTACAACAGCATTTCTGCAATCTCCTGTTAAATTTGTTTGACTTTGGTTTGAACAGCAGCAGTGGAGCAACACTGATACATGACATGGCTTTGAAAATTACTTTTACAGTAAGATTTCATCTTTTAAATGTGTGAATAGAATTTACAAACAGCTTTAGCAGCAGCAGCAGCACGTTTTGCTTCGTCTTTACTTTATGGTAATACATTTTGTGTGGTGTTCTAATAATGTGAAGCAGCCCAAGCTGGCCTCATCCTTGCATTCCAATAAGACACCATGCAAGGTTAAATGATGCTGAGCCATTCTAAACTGCATCTAAACTGTGCTTAACCGCGGTGTGTTGAGCCGGAACAGAGCAGGGCACTGTGATGGTGTGATCCAAATGCAGGCAGCATGCAGGGCTCATCCTGCTGGGGAGTACTGAGGTGAACAGGGCAGGTGTTGTGACAGGCTGAAGCCAACCACACGGTCTGCCTGCTGCCTCGGCATGCATATTGTAGGTTACAGATGGAGAACCGCGTGCAGTGGTACTCTCGCCTATATGAATGCACATGCATACATAAGATAAAGGATGTAAATAGACTGCGCTCTTCATCTTTTTAGTGTTGACATTCACTAAACGCTTTAGGAATTACAATACCCCCCTCCCTCCACACACACGAACAATCGTGCATTCACTGGTTAGCTGCCAGCCACTCCACTCCTCGCCCTCCTGCTGCGAGGACATACTTTACCGCTTGTGTTTGTTTCTGCCTGTCTCTGTGATTGAGTGATTACACGTTTACTTGCATGTGTGCACACATGTGTGTACATCTGTGTGGTGCGTTGGCGTTGTGTCTCCCCACCCAGCCATGCAGATTCCAGGCAGCCAGGCAGTCTGCCGGTGGCTCCCTGCTGTTAGATGCTCCGCAGAAGGCTGGAAATGGTAGGTGGAATCCCCTCCTGGAGCTTTCCTGATGCTGCAGGCAGATGTCTCCCTCTGACTCCCCCTCATCTCCCCACTCACCTGGGGACCGATGCCAGCCAGCGAGCCTCGCTCCCACCCTCTTCCCTCCAGCCCTGGAGGCCCTCAGCCAAAGAGGGAGTGAAGAGGAGAAGCGGGGGTGGGCAGAAACCAGCCTAAGCTCTGCATGCATACAACATACACACTCAATGAAAGAGCATACACACCATTTACATGTAGCTGAACACCACATTCATCAGGCCTGTAATCAGAGTAAATACATTATTATGTTTGCTGCAAGACTGTAATTCATTGCTGACTCATGTGCATGCCCACACTTGCATACTAACTTGTATGCACGTCAACACACACGCGTACACACAGATAGACACTCAACCTACACTGAGGCTGCCCCTTCCGTCACACAGCGGCAGCGTCCATGCCTGCCGGTTTGGCCCCATTTGGCTGCTTGGACTACTCTATGAGTGATAAGAGTCTCGGTACCATTAAGCACCAGCCGGCCCATCTCGATTGCCCTGCATGAGTGCTCTTCGCCAGCACACTTCATTTTCAGCTAACCTTCTGGTAGCCACGCTTGTCGAACCTCACATTTCTTGTTGAAGATGAGGGAGAGGGGTGAGGAAGGTGATGGGAAAGTGGGAGGCGAGGGTGGGAGAGATGGTGAACACCAGAGAGGAGTGTTACAAGCAGCAGGCTCTCAGCTGTTGCACCCATCTGGAATTTAAAGTGTCGGTGTAAATTGAAAACATGCACCTCTGAATAGCATAATCAGTTACAATTTAAATTTTTTGCTATTTAAAGGAGACATGTCATATATTTACTGTATTTAATTATGAAATGATCATGATATATCACAAGAAATTAAGAAAATTGAGTTGAATACTGGCCTCTCAACAAGTCTACACCCCATGATGTTCTCCTTTGAAATTTCCTGTTTTTGTTAGTCTGTTTCATGTTAGTTAAAATTAATTATTAATGTTTGTTGAACGAGTTTGTGTCTGTTTATGAGTTGTATGAAATAATTAATCATGTTTTAGAAGGGGTACATGTTTATAACGGTTAAACTGAGCACTACGTTAATGGAGTCTGGCAGGCAGTGAGACAGACAGTCATTCAGCTCCAGAGTCTGTATTTTTCGGAGCAGGGGGCTTTTATTTTGAGGATAACGGGCCTAGTTTTACAAGAACAGACAACTGACAGTTATAAACAGTTGATCAGTTTACAGTGGTCGCTTGTTATTGTGCAGTTTTCTGTTCAGTGTCCCTGCAGCCTGCAGGCAACGTGTCTGAGCTTTGAGTCTGGGGAGGAGGGGGAAACAAGTCACTTCAACCTCAGATCGTGTAAAAAGGGATTCAATTCAAGGGATTTAATATACCATTTATAAGGCTTGGGCAGTATAATGGTATTACAGTATACCAGGGTGTTAAGAGATCCCAATGGTGTGATTTTCAAAACCATTGTAAATACAGGTGCTCCAGTTTGTATTCAACTGATTGGGAGATTCTGTATTGTAGTGTGCAGCTTATGCCACCAGGGGTCAGTCTCTGTGTGGCGGTGCAGCTCAGAAAACAAACATAGCTTTGATAAGAAGAAGAAGAAACATTACGTTTTGGGAAAGAATTTATAGGTCCAACTAATTAAAAAGCAGAACAATGCTTCTGCCCCTGTTTAGGATTACGTTCAATTCAGTCCTGATGATAATGTTAAGATAAAAAACATTCAGACTCCTGATTGGACAGAGTAGAGTTTCGTCATGAGGATGTAACTTTAGCTAACATCACAGAGGGGCAGGCTAATTACTAATGACAGAGTTACAATGAATACGCGCTGAGCAGAGGGAAAGGTGAGCAGTGCAGTTGTAAGTCTGGCAGAATATGTACAAACTGTGCTGTAAAATTACAGTTTAAGTTTGAGTTTCAGTGAATAAAGGCTACAGCTTCTCAAGACCGAAGTGAAGCTCCGCTGTGTGCGTGCGTTGTTTCCCTGCTGTGGGATTAGTCTCGCTATGACGATCAGCTCCACCTACATTGTGGGAGTATCAAGTATGGTGGAGTACAGTGCAGTGGAGCCGTTTTACAAATACCACCTAATACTGTATACCCCGGTCAGGAGGGCATAAAGGTGGATGCTGGCCAAGCCTACTGTTTATGGCTCCTATTAAATATTGACTATAATTTTTGAACTCTAGCGACTTACATATTTATCCTGCAACATATTTATTAGGGGGAAAATACTGAAATTATCTGCATACTGTACATTTTTTTATCGTGAACTAAAGCTACATGTTTGTTTTATTTCAACTCACTCAATTAATTACTGTTGCCAAACATTCTCTCTCTCTTCATTATTTGTGGTCTCTTGTGTGCACAGTATTTAATAAAGAAGCGAAGCCACAAAGACTGATTTTGCGAGTTATATTTAAACTGACAAACTTAACACCTGATGTCAGCTGAGAGTCAGAGGAGGAGGAGGAGAGGGAAGAGAGGTGGGTTAGTTATAAATAGCAGTAGTCTCTTCAGGATGGCAGGTTTTTAATTAACAATAGAGAGCGTCTGATAATCCACAGTTAATCCAGAGGAGAAGAGGGAGGAGAGGAGAGAAGAAGAGAAAATCATCAGCTGTTTGATGTTAGGACTACAAGTCCCTCCTGGCCCTTCCACCGCTCGCTGCTGAGCTGTTCTGCGCTGTGATATCCATAGCCCAAATGTATTTATTTTGTGAAACAGCCATGCTCCATATTTTGTGATTCACTTTGTCTCTGACTAACCGCTGTCTGTTCCCATTAGCGTGAATATGTGCATGCGGCTCCTCTTAAACTGACTGGGAGTCTTTGTGCTTGTGTGTGGTGTTAGTGGATCGGGGCTGTTTGTTGAAAACTAGCCGACTGAAGGCCCTGATGGCTGGAGGCGTCCTCTTAAAGTCCTACGCCTGTTGAAAGGCTTGATCTGTCGGGGAAACACTGGGAGATGTCAGGCCTGCTTCACACTCAAAGGGAGTCTGCTATCTAAGACACTTTGAGCTTAGAGGGAAATGGGGGTGGTATTTTTTTCTCTTCTCTCTTTTTGCACAGCTGCAAAGACAGTAACAAATATGTTGTTTGTACTTACTGTGATACTTTATTTGCTGGGGCATTTCAGGGAGAATTTGAGTTTAATATATGACACATTCTCGGCATTCAGTCGTTGACACCTCTGTCTTGAACATCTTAACATGAATGCATCATAGAATAAATTCCCTCAAGCTCAGAGATCGCCAACATAACGAGCAACCAATAATGAGCAGTACAAGGATCAGAGTCTTCATCTACAGCGCATAGCGGGTAGAGATGTTTTCTTTTTACCTGTTAAATGGTACCTTTTGATTTGATCAGGGTTATCTCTTGAATGATCATTGGCTGATCTTTTTATATATTGTTACATTAATTCTATATTTTTCTGTTTGTATTACATTGATGGAGAATAAGAAATAGTCCCTTAAAGCAGTGGCTTTCAAACAGGGGGCTGGAGACCAACAGGGGTCATTGAGGGAAATTGAATATTTTAATTTTTATCAATTGTTTTTTTTGGAACAATAAGGAAAGAAATAAGAGTTGGCTGTTTTGATTGAGTGCAATTTATAGTGTTTGTAGTTTGATTATCTTATGTCCAAACCTAAAAATAAATTCCTTAACCCTTTAACAGACACACCAAGCCTTACTGCCTGCCAGACTCCGTTAACATATTGCTCGATTTAACTGAAAATCTACTCATTATTAAAGATTATTTGTG
Source organism: Lutjanus erythropterus (assembly GCF_056507025.1). Lineage (NCBI taxonomy): Eukaryota > Metazoa > Chordata > Actinopteri > Lutjaniformes > Lutjanidae > Lutjanus > Lutjanus erythropterus. Next base: position 29,308,805 of record NC_139323.1, on the reverse strand, counting down.
ATTTCTTACGACTCTTACACAGACAACATACTCATTTAGTTATTAACAGTTATTCCAGATCAGAATGGAAAATTTAAAGGAGAAGATACTGGCTGTAGCTCTGTTGTCAGAAAAGCCAGGATTTCAACTAAACATGGTTCCTTAATCTCTGATGACATATCATGGTCATTTTATTATTTAGTACAGTACAAATATTATATATTTCTCCTTTAAGACAAAATCCTGTGCATCTATTGCTGGGGTTCTTGACATGAAAAAGTTTGGGAAACCCTGCCTGAAAGGGTACAATGACCTGGAAAGCAGCTGTCTCATTCATCACATGTAGTAGAGAACAAATCTGCGGGGTTGTGGCAACAGTGCAAGCTTCACATGACACATGGTTGACAAAAGTCACACCAAGACTCTCGGTGCTCCGGGCAGGAGTCACTGTGATCTTGTCAGCAGTGATGAAGAGATGCTGCAAAGGATTTTCCATGAAAGGACGCAAAATGTGTCTATGGATGCGAGCAAGGGCTGGCTATCTCTGTCAGTTTTAGGAGGGACAAAGGTTTTAGGAGTCAAACTCTGGTCAATGAGTCACACAGCCATATTACTGAGTAATCTAAATGTAACATTAGCTATTCCTCTTAAGCTACTAACAATTTCAAGATGTTAGAAGATTTCCTCCAGTTAAGCTGTGGATCACAGCACTGATTAGGTTTATCTTAAATGATACCTCCGGCAAATTCTATTTATTTCTTTTCCTGAACAATACAGAAACTGAACCGAAACGTAGGATGGGTGAACAATAGTTAGACGGGTACTTCGCCCTTTTTTTTTTATCTGTTTCCTTTTTCTTTCTCTTCCATTTGTCTCTCTTATATCCGATATTGGAGAAATTGTGCAAAAAGCTTGCCATCTTTTATAGGCAGCTGCTTCAAATACTTCCAATACAAATATCTGGAACAAGATTCAACGTATGGAAGAGAGAGAATAATTATTAGTCAGTGAAAAAATATGGTGTCATATTACAAATTTAAACATGTTTGTCCTCCTCGTCTAATGATTAGGGGTCTCTCCATCTCCTCAAATCTTGGATGCACGGATGAGGAGTATAAATTAAGATGTTTCCGTGTTGTCACTGTGCAAATCGAAGAAACAGAATTATTGAATCGAGATAACATTTTAAAAGCTTTTTCTTTCTCTCTGTCTGGCATTTCAGGACAGAGTCTGGGCTACGGCTTTGTCAACTACATCGATCCAAAGGACGCAGAGAAAGCCATCAACACGTTAAATGGACTCAGACTTCAGACCAAAACGATCAAGGTAACTGACATGGTGTCACCACACCATACTTGTTTTCATTACAGATGCACAGTATTTTTCATGAACATCTTAATATTTGAAAGGCATTTCTGCAAAATAGAAAAGTTGTGAGATCATTCTAAACTTAAAGTATAAGGCAGTTTTCTTCTCTCTCAAAGCCCTTTTAGATAGTGATGCTGTTAGTGAATGAGCTGGAGGGCAAGATGGGATTAACATGCATGAGCCTCCGAAATAAAAAGACCATCTAAATCAAAGAGACACATTAAAAAGCTTGTGACTATGGCTGATATGCTAATTACTTTCCAAATGTCAACATGTAAAGGTGAAATTATATACATATCTGCGAGTGAAAGGGAAGAAACACGTCAATCATTGCATGTTTTCCAAAATAATTGAGGGTTCTGTTATTGCATTTTAATGGCATGACTAATGTGCAGGCTTGTTGGTGGTTGTCACAGAGGTAAGACAGATAAATCAGTGCCAGCACCGTGCTGTCCCTCCTCCAAACATGTTTTGAAGAGTAAAAATTAAACCTCACGAGCAGTTGTTTTTGAATACGGGTAACAACATATCAATCTTCCCCCTCATCTTGTTTTCTCCTCTCTCATATCCTCTACCACCGCCCCCTCTGCTCCGTGCCTGCTGATCTATTGTTGCTCTTAAACTGGGCAGTAATCTGTTGCTCTGTGGTAATCCCTGGATTCTCGCCTTCTGTCATCTGATCTAATCTGATCTAATGTAATCTAATCTAATCTAATAGGATGGGATTAGTCTGTATTTGTGAATGGGGAATCCGTGTGAGAATCCCTCCATTCACGAGACAGAGTACGCTGCCTGACCGGCCTTGGTTCAGCACCGCAGCCCGGCTCTTGTCTAACTTATTCCGCAAAACAAAAGAAAGATAGAGAGTAATACTGTGTGTTTCCTGCTTGTGTTGTACTAGTGAATGTGTGTGTACATTTCAGTTTGTTTGATGTTTATGGCAAATGGACTGCATTTATAGAGAGTGAAGTTTCTAGTCCTCTGACCAGTCAAAGCATTCACCCATTCATACACACAATCAATACACTGACTCTACCATGAGACGCTACCATGCAAGATGCAAATTAAGACTGCAGCTATCTGTTATTTTAGGAATCAAATATTCTACTGGTTATTCCATCGATTAATCGAGTATGGATAAGAAATTTTTTTGCTATATGAAAGAGCAAATAAACAACTAATCATCTTCCTTTGAAGAAAAATCAACATTTCTATACTACTTTACAGTATACTACTAATACTTAACACAGTATTATAGTATATTGCTCATTATTGCAGGGTGTTACCATAATAGTATAGTGCTATTTAGAGGGGAATTGGGTAAATCTCATGTTATTTCATTGCACAGTGAGTTTAAAATCAGAGCTGCCACACACATGCCCACCTCAGTATATTAAATAGGTTGAATCTCTATTTAATATATGATCATGAATGGTTGAAACAAACATGGAGACCCTCTGCCTAAGCGGTTACAGACGATGAATGAATGAATATATATATTATATATGTACACATATATGTACATACTAAACAGTATAGTGTTGTCACCACACTGGAATTTCTAATTTTGATACGTAGCTACTTTCTCAATACCACAGGGAAAAGTTGACTCAACACTGAGGACATAAAATGTTAGATCTTTTTATTAAAGGATAAATATAACAAGCTACTACATGATAACAGATGCAGTGGTGTGTGTCAACTCATTGTTGAAGTGTGGCTGGCACCAGAGTATCAATACTGTGAAAAATGAGTGTTGAAAGCATTTCAAATATTCTGTATCAATATTTATTGATATATTGATATTTGTGGGGGGCCATGTTTAGCCCTGTAAAAACGTAGCAAACTGTTTATGTCAATGGAAATGGTGGTGCGTTCAACAATGTGTTGTGTATGCAAGCGCACCACTGCCTTTTTAATACAGCTGTGTTTATATACATGTTGCTGGTGATTGGGTACACCTCTGACACACCCATCAAATGTCTGTCAGGAAAGACAGTAAATATCGCCATGGTTACAAAAAACGTCACAATCTTATGATCTATTTCTGTGATGACAAGCATGCCCAGTTTCCCATTAACACCACTGAACATGCCCAAAGTCACAGCCTACAGGATTTCAACCAGCGGAGGCGAAAGCGACGGCTTTTAAAGTCAGTCGCTCTTCCTTTCATTTTTTTAAGACTCTGTGCCACACAGTGTTTGTGCTTCAAAGTAAAACACAGCACGCATTCGTCCTGTCTTTTCACTGCAAGTCTGCATTGAGATTTAGGGAATTATTACTTTAAAAAGTAACAGCAGCAGTAAAACTGTACTGATCTTCAAATTAGTGACAGAAGACAGCTCTGCATCTCTGTCTGGCGCTCCATCTCCGAGCCACAGCCGCCCAAATTAAGATGGTCGGTGCCTGTATTTATGTGTCTCGTCCATTTGCACAAGTATCAGTCTATGATTGTGGCCAACATTTTCAGCAAAGCAGAGCTCTCACTGAGCAATGATTTCAAGTGTTTGGACAAGCTAAAAGATATGGTGTGCATTACCAAAGCACTGCTCTTACTACATGTGAGCAATACAATACAAAGCAGGTCAGCCAACATGGAGACTTAAGTGGAAATAGGCTTTTTCAGTATCAAGACTGGAAGTTGAAGGTCATTTATGAAGTGTGAAATTCATGAGGTCTTTATTGAGTGTAGCAGTCTGAGTTCACAGATTTTCACTCTCACACTCTCATGACACAAGAGGTTGCCTCAAGTTGTTCCTGAGATAAAGGCGGTCTCCATAATGACAGAAGACAACTCTGCATCTCTGTCTGGCGCTATCACTCTTTCACACTTCATTTCCTCCCTCCCACTACCTTCTTTTCCTTGCTTTCTCTCTCCACAACAGACTAAAATACCCTAAAGGTAACAAGGTAAATTAAAAGGCAGCACGGTAATTCTAAAATTAAGTTTGGCGCTCTTTCATGTCACACCCTTCCCACTCGCTGCCACTACACTTGTGAGGAAACGCTTGGCCCAGAGATTCGCATGCTCTCAGGCGATGTGTCTCTCTGTAGTGTGTTTGAGTTGGTTTCGCTGCTGCGGTTTCCTCCACCATGACACCTCAGATTTTGTCAGTGATGCTGCTTTCTTATTGAGGCGTGAGGGGAAGCAGCATGCCAAAGGTGAGAGGAGCTCACAGTGACATGCATGCACATAATCTCGCACACTTTTCCCAACTTTCCTGCGCACACATACACACACACACTGTTTCACACATGCACCACACCACACTTGTACACAATACCGCTCACAGCTTGAGGAGGTGTTGATGGATTAGACATCTGGAGTTGGCTGACAAGGAGAGAAAATGAGGGAGAGCTGCACAGAGAAGAAAAGAGGAGCAAAAAGAGGCAGAATCTGGAAGAGAGAAAAAGGTTTAGTGAGGCAGCGTGCAGGAAGGAAGCAGAAGGAAAAGACCCAGGCAGCGAAAAAAGAAGAGAGACGCAGAGAGGAAGAGGAAGACAGAGGAGCTAAGCAGAGAGGCCGGAGAGGAAGATGTGTGAAAGAAAAGTGAGACATGGGGAAAGCCAGCTGTTCCCAATCCCATTCTCCCACCGTTAGACTTCAGCAGGATTTCCATGCTGTTGCTCAAGGATATGACTGCATATCCACCATATTTGCCTGACTTTAACCTTATTTGATGGCTTATGTCTCCACATGTCAGAGGTAATGAAAGTACTGCAAGGGAAAGCTGCTCCAGTCAGCAGCAGTAGTAATGGGATTTACGCAACTTTTGCTGGAGCAAAATCAGGTCTACACATGAGGATGTTGAGGACAACGTTTGACAAGTGAAAGTTCACTGGAAGAGAGCTACTGCTTGGAGCTGCACAGCACAGTAAAACCAGTTACTCAGTTCTACCCATTTGCACCATCAGGGATGACATTCATAGTATATTCCAAGTTAGGGCTGGGCAGTATATCATTATATCCGTATCATCACACATTATTAATTCATGATATGTCATGTTATGTATTATATCATATGGTATACTATCTCTAGCCTCTCTATATATATGTTTTTATATTAGTAAATCTTTCATAGCTTTAACCCTGTTCAATTTACTGTGTATTTCTATTTATATTTTACACTGTGAAATCATCCTGTGCAATAATATCTATTCATACTGTAAAAACACCCAGTGAATTTGCTGCTTGTGTTTCTGTGCAATTATCCATTTTACAAGGCAATATTTTATCTTAGTATACTGCTGCTCACCATTTGTGTATTACAACACGTGCAATTATCCTTCACAATAATCCACATATCTGTGAAAAGTGAAAGGTGTATATCACGTATATGGTTTGGGTGTAGAGTTTTTGTTTGATGTCATTTTATTATGTTTTTATTATGTTTTTAATCTTGGTTTATTTGTATTTCTATTTATCAGTCACTGTTTTTTTACCTGCACTTCTGATCTTTGAGTCGCTGTAACAAGTGAAGTTCCCCGGTGTGGGATCAATTAAGTTCATGTTATTTTATCTTAACTTATATTGTGATATGAGCCTAGATACCTAGTTTTGATATTGTGATATGGCATATGTGTTGTCTTTTCCTGTTGGGCAGTTCAATCTACAGCAAAGCATTATGTTTGGTAAAATCATTATATGTTGCACTATTTGAGAATTTGTGATATGTTATTTCAGACAGAATGTGTATATATATGTCGTATTTCGTGGAATAGTCTAAAAATATTGAGACACTTCTGGTAAGCCATATCACCCAGCCCTATCTGAGGAAGAAGAATGTGAATAACTGGAAAATAGGACTGAAAGCTGCGTGTATGCATGTTAATAGATGTGCTTTTGCATAGTTGTTAATGTATGTGTGTGGAGGAGGAGCAGCGTGTGACAAAGAGGAACTGGGTGAAATTGTGTGGGTGAGGAAGTCTTTTTATTCCCTCTGTGAGATTGCTGACCAGGAGAGTGTTGCAAGGGCAAGAATGTAATGGATTTATGTGCATGTGTGTGTTTTTGTGAGTATGTGTGGTTGCATGTGCTTTTACATCAGACTATTTGTAAGAGGAATGAGAAGAGACACCGCAAAAAACAATTTAAGCCTGATGCTAATCTTTAAGAAGTGCAGGACAGATGCAGAAGCTCTGCAGTAGAGAGTTAATGTTAATGGTTTTAAACAGATTGTATACCTGCTTAATAAAACTAAACAGTGAAATCTACTCTTGAGGGTTCACAGGGCTAAATGGCACTTGGTGAAAAGCTTAAAGGCTTTTTACTTACTTGCTCACTGCTAATGTGTTAATTTAAAAGCCGACTGAAAAAAGACATGTGCAAACACAACATATTAACTCTTACCTCTTTCATCCATGCACATTTAACATAGAATAGTGCTTGAATTCAACAGGGCGAGTGAAGAGACTTTTTTTGGGCAAAGTCCTAATACTATTAATCCTGTTCCCGTGGCTACCTGAGCTGTCTTTTCAAAGTAAAACACCTGTGGTTTCTACTCAAGGGAACAAAGTTTCCTCTGCCTCCCCCGGCAAACGACTCAAGTGTTATCTCTCCAGTGTTCTAAGCAGCTAAATCTTTTCCTGACAACGATAATCCCCACGGCAAGGTGTGCTAAGAAAATAAAGTCACATTTTCCTCCCTGAGGATCCAGTGACCCACACCCCTGCCCATCCAAAACACACACACACACACACGCTTAAAATGCTTGTTCCACTCACATTTTAATCGTGCTTAGATTTTAACCCCCCGGGATGTTAATGAGTAATAAAGTAGTTTAAAATTAAACACGCCTTACGACTGTGTGTTCCCACAGGTGTCATATGCACGACCCAGCTCAGCCTCCATCCGTGACGCCAACCTGTATGTGAGCGGCCTGCCCAAGACTATGACCCAGAAGGAGCTGGAGCAGCTCTTCTCCCAGTACGGACGCATCATCACCTCCCGCATCCTCGTCGACCAGGTCACAGGTATCCATGGGGCAGCGCCTCCTCGAACTTTACACTTTAACTCAGACACACACGCTTAGCACACACACACACGTATGTGTACATCAGTACACAGTTTGTCCCTGATTGTTGTGACTGCATGGTTTGTCAGATGTCTGTCTTTTGTGTGTTTTGTGTCATCCAAATATTTGATGCATATACATATCAGTACAATATTAGGCCATTATGTGTGCCTCTTTTGTCATCATTGTTATTAAATTTTAATTTAATAATTCCATTTGATTCATACATCTAAGTAACTGCTTTTCAAAAACAGATAAATAAAAACCAATAACAGCAGATTACAGAAGATTATTTTTTTACCCGTTGCTCAAGTAGCAACACATTTTCTTCAGCCAAACAAACATGGCAGCTGGAAGTGACACATTTCTGTGCGCTCGTCACTGCTGAAACTGTAAAATAGTAAACTCAGTTAAGTAGGTCTCCAGTTTATTTTAGCACCATGTGTCAGTGGTATTCACACTAAATGTGTTTATTTATACAGAGCACTGGACCTTCTTGCACCTTTGCATAAAAGCAGTGTAATGAAGGACCAAATGAGCATGAAATGCCTTCAAACCACTGACAACCTGACATGCTGAAAACATTTGCTGTATATGTGTTAATAGGTAGTGAGGCACTGAAGGAAAGCAGGACGATTTGAACAAAACAGGGCCTCTGCAGGTCCTTAAAAACTCTTAAAAAGTCTTGAATCCAGTAATCTGAATGCTAGGCCTTTGAGTGACTAATGTCTTGAAAGGTCTTACAAATTTAATTATGGAGCAAATGTTACTTTTATAAAGTTGGATTTAACTGCAGTCTTGATTTTAAATGTGTTTTCTGGGGGAAACAAAACAAAATTAACATCTAACCAATAAAGATTAATTCAAACAGTGCTTTCATTGTCCATACTTTTGCCAGTATGGGGTTTTAAAAATAAGTCTGAAATTACATTCACAATGGTCTGAAAATGGTCTTAAAGAAAATCTAAGATCTAACTTGTTGAAAACCGCATAAACCCTGCAAAGAATATCGAATATATGTGAGCAGTGAAAGAATCATGGTAGACCATAGTCAACCAAATTAAAAACGCAATGCAAATAAATGATCTTTTCCTCCCACTACTCTCACACATGCTAATAGCTGAGTGTCAGTGAAACTATATTGTGATAATATGATGATTTTTTCTTTACAACAATTTAAATTACTGAAATTGAAATTAGATAAATTTAGATTAGATCAATTAGACTTTCAGTGCAGTTTTAATAGAGTTTTACCCATTATGTTTTCAAGGTTAGGAATGTGCATGAATGTGAATACTGCTTGCTAAAGGCTTGACATTATCTTGTGTTTCGTGAACACAATCACCATGTAAAGCAAAGACCTTTTTTAATATGTTGAATGAAACAATCCAATCATCATATTTTTCATTCATAGCCAGATAAGTCCTCTGTTGATACAACAAGCATTAAATACTCCTGCGGAAAACATACAAAATGATTATGAACAGCTAGTAAAATAAAGAAAGGGACAATATATTGTACATTCATTGCTTTGGGTATTAAATGAATTTGCACTTGCCAATTTAGATGTGATGATAGAAGCTTTGAGATTGTGGAAATGTTTGGTTAGTTATGAAAGTTATTAAAACTTAGTAAATCAACAAGGTGAAGAGGCGTGTGAGATGCAATACAGTGGTACACTGTTGATGGCACTGAACGTCAGTTAGATACTATATATGATTTTTTATCACAATATCTTGATAAATTCCACTATTGAATTATTCTTTAATTTATTCATTTCATATGAGAGGGATGATGCGATTTAACATAGTTTCAAACAGCATGAAACTGATGTGTTGCACAGAGTTTATAGCTATTGCTAATTTTCAGCTCTTGTCCCTAGTATTTGTATTAATGTCATAATACATTGATTTCAGTCCTATCTGGCAGCCTTATTGTCCACCATGCGTTGCCTACTGAGTGAGTGAGTGACCTCAACAGGCAGTTTTTCTGACCATGGCTCCAGCTGAGGGCGCCGCGGTAAAAACAATGATTACATGCGAGGCACAAGCTGTGTAATATACATGCTCAATTACACATTCCACTACATCCAAAACACAGGAATGAATCACATCAGCCCATTGTGTTGCAGAAGAACCCCTCCAGCGTGTCTCTTAGATCCATTTCAGGGGTTGTGTGTGTGCCTACAGGCTGCAACCTGCTCCAGTGTTATGTGCAATGTGTACTGATGAAGCAGAAAGGGAGCAGCATGCTGTAAGCCACACTCATTTGCCTAAGCAGAATAAATCACTGCTGGCGGTGAAGTGCACGCCTGTCTGTACACACTGAGCAGATGAGGAGAGAGAGGGTGAGAGGAGAGGGAAAGCAGGGGGAAGGAAAACAAAGGAGAAAAGGAGACGGAGGGGAGTGCAGACAAGGAGGGGAGGAGGCAGAGAAAATGGAAAGAAAAGCAAGCAACAGAGAGCGTGGATGAGCAGAGACGTGGGAAGGAGAGGAAATGAGAAGAGGGAGGAAGTGAAGGGAGAGCTAAGGAGGGGGGCAGCAGGAGGGAGAGGTGGGGGGGAAAAAAAAAGATAGGGTCATTTCTGCCCTCATCAACACACATTTAGATGAAGTGGGCACATCTCCTCTCAATCTGTTTTTACTAACAGACCTGTCATACCACCTTACTTCTTAGACGTAGGGGACCTGGGGGACCAGGGGACAGTCATACAACACACAGCAAGGCAGCAGAAAATATATCTGTTCAACCACAGTCGCATGCACATCTGATTTTTTTTTAAGCTTCCCAGCTCATGCCACGATGTAAAACAAATCTCAACACAGGTGGTAACCGATTTTCATGCACTCACTCCTGACAGCCTCAGGTGGAGTGTTCTCACAAGCATGTCCAGAAAAAGTGTTGCCGAAGTTTATTTCCACCACTGGGAATAATACAAAGACCCAGATTAAAAAAAATGCTAAAAAAAAAAAAAAGCCATTAGGGTTGTCACGACGTCAGATTTTCACAGCACAATTATCGTGGCCCAAAGAATTCATGACAGATATTATCGCAATATCTACGTAAAATTTCAGGGAGAGAATGCGATCCGTCAGATTCATCTTCAACTTTATTTATTGTATGTTTTGTTACATCACAGTCGAACTATGAATATAGGGAGGTTGAGAGAGAGTCTGTAACTATAACTACAAAAGAGTATAAAAAGTGCAATGATTATGGATAGTGAAAACACAAGCAGATGAACTGATAAAAGAACATATAGTATGTTTAATAGGCAATATTATTATCTGTCTTATTAACACAATATCAATATTTCATTTTTTAAATATAATGGTTATTCAATACTGGTATATTGCGACGCCCCTATTTAACATAATTGTTCCTTTCACATCCTGTGATTTAAAGCTGACACTCAAATGTTAAATATTCACACATTTCTCTCTTACAGAGTTTTATAGCCACTAAATTTTGATCGCTTTCCAACCAAAACACCATTCACAATATGCAAATACTGCAGTGTATTGTTATGGTAACAGTAGCTGTAGTTTCATTTTCAAGTGGTAATACAGTACATTGGTCGGACTACATGTGTATTTGTTTTCCCCATTTGTGTTTATTTCTTTGCCCATCAACAAATGCGTTAAAATGGGAGAATCATTAAATTTAGTTTGACTAACTAACTCTGAATTACAGATATCATATTTAGACACACATTTTCTTCCATAGCTGGTAGGCACTGGATTATCTTTGGTCAGTACACTCTTTTATACATTGAGCAGGAGGTGTTTAAACACTACACAATTATGTTAGTTGTTGTCCTGACTACCACCCTACCTGCTAACTACCTGCCTGCTTTAATAATGAGACATACAAACATTCGCACATATCTGCACACACACACAAACACGGACACAAATGATAATAATGTGAGAGAGATGTTCTGCAAGGTGTCCCCAGAGGGATAAGGATCAGCAGGAGAAATGTTAATGATCAATTAGATGTTAGAGTTGCTGGTGATTAAAAACATGGAGGACTTTAGAAGGGCCCTGAGAGTAGTATGCTGGCATCATTGACTCATCTTTTTTCTTCCCTCAGTTACTGTACAGGCATACGCACACAAGAGAAACACACACACACACCCACACACTCGCTGCCATTAAGAGAGAAATGGGCTGCAAATTAAAACTCTCCTGTGACTGCCAAAAATGTAAGTACAGAACAAGAAAGGAGCAGCAGAGACGGAGGGAGACAGACAGATTTGTGGTGTTTGTCAGACTGGTTTGTGGTCCAGAAAGTGGTGCACTGCCCAGGTAGTCAACCTCAGGATGTATTAATGGCAGTATTGTCGCGGGGACACCAGTTGAAAAAGTCCCTTGAGAAGTAAGACCTTCTGCAGAAGTCGGTGTTACAGTTACAGTCAGTTGTTTTGTTTTTTTGTTCGTTTTAAGAGAAACAACACACATTTAATTCATTTTCACATATTAGCGCCCACATTCAGCAAATTAAAATACTCTAATTTGTAAAATACTAAGTGCTTATCAAAGCGAAAAGCAAAAGTGCCTATTTGGCAATATTTTGTACTTAAATCCAATGCTAATATGAAGGTGGCAGCATCTGGAGGCAGCACCTCTAATCTAAATGCACAATTTTACGCACAGCACAAGAGTAAGGCTGCCAAAATGAGCGCCCCAACGAAAGCTCAAGTGGAGAGTTGGTTTTGTTCATAATAAAGCCGGGTGTACACTGTGCGATTTTGGGCCGTCCCTGACAAAAAATGACCAACCGGAAAGAAAAAGTCTTCCTACTTCGCACTTTAAGAGAGATTTAAAGATGGCCGTTCTCACAGTCACAGTCTTCAGATAATGTCAGTAATTTAGAATAACCATCAAGCAATATGACTGCTGCTACAACCTACGTTAACCAACCAACCAATAGGAAAGTAGTATGAAATGACACAATTGACGTATGTGTATGCACGCTAAAAAATACTTAACACTACTCAAGCTCTTTTTGCAAAATTGATGTCCCAAGTTGGCTGGGTCCACATTGGATTTTCTTTTCCATACACATAAATACCACTAATGCAAGGGCTCGGCTCCTGCGTAGCTTCATTGTTTACCGCTATAGCAGCACACATGGATGACGCAGGGTTATGATGTCATCTTGTATATTGACTTCATTGTAACCTACCATCAGGTCTATGGTCTACATACATCAAACTTGATGTTGTACCCAGGTTTATTAGATCCATGTCAACAAACTCACAAGACTGCTGAAATCTCACTGTAGGCACCAAAGGAGGAAGATCTAAAGATCAAAGATGAAAGTAAGTGAGTGTCATCAGCAAAAGATTTTTTGTAATGTCTGATGTAATCGGTAACACAAGTTTATTAAGCAGTGGGAAAATTTTCTCACCATGGCATTCCCACTGAGAAGTACTTATTGTCAAAATGCAGACATATTTATGTTTATTTTTTAACTTACATTAAGTCTTACTGTATGCTGTTTATATGGCATCATTATCATGGTGCCTTGAAGTCGTGTCACAGGTCATCAGTGTCACGATTTTTATTGAATTTGGGACCTAATCAGTGCCTAAAATCCAATTCACTCTGTGAGTCACTGTCTCTCTAGTGACACACCCAAACATCTTCCACAGAAATGGAGTAGTCTGCAGGGAGGAGTGATGCACAGACAGAAATACATAGAAACAGCAATGCTACATAAAGTTGCTGAAGTAACGGATGTTCTCCAGTGACCACTGGCAGATGGGCTGATGATCCCCAGCTCCTACTCTGCTAAATTGGGAACATGAAGTCTGTTCTCTAAATGACCTCCTCATCAACAGGATACACCCTGCAGTCACTCTTCTGTTCGTAAGGACTAGAAGGAACTTTAAAAAACATCACTGTTAGCATCATTCACAGTCAGAGGCAGCTGAAACTAAATCCACTAAAACTGCTAAATTGCCCCAAAGACTCAGAGAGTGAACACAACATCAACTTGACAAGGATATCTCTCCATCTCTTCCTCTGTCCCCCCGCCGTCCTCTCTCCCTTCCTCTGCCCATCGATTCCTTCTGAATGGAGGAGCATATTTTGTCTCTTTATCAGTGGAAATAGCACAGGCCAGCTTCCCTCTCCCTCCTTTCTTTCTAACCTTCAGGGAAGGCAGCCAGGCCGTGATCTTGTGCTCTGACAGCTGGTTTGGACTAGCCTCAATTTGACACAGATATAATATCAGAGACAGCTTTGGATCAGTAGTTGGCTATTCCTAGTTCTCCATCCTGGACCTGTGTGCAAGCAGAGGTCAATGCTTACCTGATCAATGACTGCAAATACAATCGATCCACATACTTGGCTTCTACAAACGCTGGCTCTGATGTGAAACTAAATTGCTGCTCAGTGTGTGTGTGTAAGGATTGGCTGTGAAAAGGCTGATGCTGAGTTCCCTTCATGTTGGATGGAAGGTAGCGATGGGAAAGATTCCCATGGTAACAAGTCACAAGCGTTCATGGCATCATACGACTCGTGATTTTGATTGCCAGTATTACTAATAACAAGTTTGCTTTGCACACTGAATGAATAGTTATCTGGCATTGAGCTGCTGTTCTATGATAGGCAGGTTGTTCCTGATCAAAATAGCATTAAATCAAGTTTGAGTTACCTTGAAATTTTGCTGATATGAGGCATCCATGTTTGAAACCTTTTCAGACACTCTGGTATTATTTACTGCCAGGTTTTATTCTGTATATTCGAGCTTTCAGGAAAAAAAAAAAAAATCTGCCTTGCTCCTCCAAGACAGAAAAACACTACATTGTTTGAGAAGTTCAAACATGCAGCATTACAAATATGCTGCCCGAAGCGCATGATGTGCCTTTTAAAGTTGGATTTATGTTTATGGAGGTATTGACAGTCCAGTCATGTCGTGTTTGGTGCACACAACGTTGTACATTTTTATTTGGACTGAGTGATCAACATAGGAACTGATGTGTGCAGAGCTGAGTCTGTTTGGAGGCTGTAAAAATTTGATTATGTTTACATGCAACAATAATGGCACTGCTGCCAAAATTGTCTGAAGATTACTTGCGTCGTGACTCACCCCCATAATATTTAACCGAAGCTATTTTAGTCGTAACTGAAACACCACTTTTTGCCAAATAACTTGGAAAGAAAGCTAGAAAGCATACAGCTGTCGCCTCTTGTAATTTGGTATTTTTAGATGAGGACAGACACAAACAGATTGGAGCAAGTCAGAAGTGTCCCCAGGAAGTTAAAACTGACTGGTTTCATGTGTGTACGGAGCATAGACAGTTGTGACAGTACTCTGCAGGATCCTGCTGTTGGCTGCATATGATTTACTCAAGATACATAGTATTCATTATCATGTTCTCAGTGTGGCTTTTTTAAAGACGATTTAATCCACCGAGGAGAAAGTTTTAATACTGTCTGTGATTGTTGGAACAGTGGAAAGACGAGCTCAGACATTTTTGGTGAATTTTATTTTGTTTCTGTCAAAGTTGAGAGAAGATGAAGACTGCAGCCGGCGAAACGGGCTGCAATGTAACATCAATCCTTATGGGCACCGTCAAAGTACATCCGCGAAAAGTGCCTGTTTTTTGCCACAGACAGGCTCAGATTGTTATTCTAAGCGTCTGACAACACTGTGGAATGGACCCTTTTTGTTTAAACAGAAACAGTAATTTTATCATCATAAAACACACTTCATTGACAGAAACAAAATAAAACTCGCCAAAAACATCTTGGCTCATCTTTCCACTGCTCCAACAATCACGACTCTGTTTTGGTTGGAATAAACATTTGCATTAGATGTCAAAAATATTTTAACTGTCAACACAGTTTCTCCACACTGCTTCTCTGATGTTCAACCTCCCTCTCGCTTCTCTCCCGGTGATTTTTTCACACCTAACTCAATGAATTAAGCGTTTATTTCGACCAAACCAAAGTTGGTGATTGTTGGAGCAGTTTGAATGAAGATGATGATATTAGCTAGCTACCTAGCTAACATTAAAACACTATATACAAAGTGATGCTACTACTACTACTACTACTACTACTACTACTACTACTGCATCAGCAGGAAATAAACAGACATGGAGCTTGTTAAACAGATATACGTCAAATTACTTGTGCAAGTAGAGACTTTGCATTTTAGTTGTTGATTTAAATGTGACTACTGTTCAGAATATGTTTTATCAAAACAATTTTTTTATTCTATTCAGTATTATTCGGTAGCTATGCATTTCAGTCAAGCATTTAGTTTGTTCTTACTGGAGAAATCACTAAAATTAACAACTCATATCATGTGTTTCAAGTGACATTGAAAACAGATCAAGCCCTCTTACCCTCAGTGCACCATCAAAGCCAATTTTCACCAAAACACCAACAGCTCGCTGTGCTGCCTCATCTGCATGAAACTCCCGTCTCTTTTTGCCTCTCCTTCCACCTTTGTGCCATTCCTGCTGTGCAGGGTACAAAAACACCAAAACAACATGCATTTCAAGGTCAGGGAAATGCCAGTACCTAGTGCTGCTCGTCTTTCCAATAGCATGAAAATGGAGCCCTGAAGTTTCCTCCCAAACCTGCATGACTCTACAGTTTAGTTGTTGGTTTCTTCTCGACTTCACACCATTCATGTTTGCACTATTTTTTCTCAAAGGAATTACCCTTCATCTGTACAGTTGGTACGTTCTCTCCTCTCTTGACTTGAATAATGGATGTTCCCCTTCAGACTGACACCACACTGAATCCCTGTTCTCCGCCTGTTCAGTAGCAGAGAACAGAACGGTCAAGGTAATACGAGCGGAGAGGTGCACCCTCTAGGTGGCATGACTGCACCCTTGACTCGTATGTACTATCATCCCCTGTCTCTCTGCCTTTAGTTTCTCTTTCCTCCATAATCTTTAGAGTGCAGTAGCTGACACACATGCACACCCCGCCCCATACAGATATGCACATCGATACATGGGCGCACACACATCAGACAGATGGTTGAAGCGCTGCTCTGACAAAGGCTAAAGCACAGGGCACCTCCACTCTTCAAAGTCTCTTCGTCTCTCCGCTCGCTTGCTTTTTCAAACGCCATCTGTACGCAGGCACACGAATGTTACTTAAAACAAGGACATTGCATTTTTTTCTCCACATAATTAGAAGACAGCAGGAAGAAGGTTTCTTTCTGCCTCTGCCATGTTATAAATCTTTTGGAAAGGCAAGTCGAATCATTTGATACAGTTGGCACAATATTGCTCCTCAAGTAAAAGATAAAAGGATGGGAGATGGAGTGGCGGAGTACCTGAAAACAGTTTCAGATTTTGCTTATGCATGCATGCATCGGTGTCTGTCTCGGTGAGTGTATGGGCCTGCATACAAGGATACAATGCACTAGATGCATGAAACTGAAAAGAAAGTGTGTGTCTTTCATTACGCAGCAGCCAGGTTTCTCAGGTTCGCTCTCTTCAGGTCCCTCAGAGGAGCAGTCATTTCTCTCTGTCAGTCAGTCAGTGTTTGGGGAAATGATAGTGGGTTTTAGAGAAAGAGCGGCTTTGTTTGGGCAGGAGCAAGCAAGAATAGCACTGTTTCCTTTCATCATCATCCTTTTACTGTCACCTCCTAACATTCTCCTCTATCACCTTCTCTCCTTTTGTCCTTTCCTTCCTCTCTTCTTGCTCTCACTCTTTTTCCCTTTTCTCCTTTTCATTCCTGCCTTGCCCCGTCCACACCCCCCAGCACTCGCTCCCCTCGCCCCCCCCCCCCTCCTCCCAACCTTCTCTCCCTCTGTTTCCCCCTCCCCAGATTGAGGTAGCGTGTTATTAGTAAGGCAGCCAATGTGCCTGTCGGTGTGTGTTAGGGAGAGATAAGCACAGGTAGAGAGAGTTACATAAGCCTCTGTTGATTACTGTGGAGGAGAGGGAGAGCAGAAAAGGAGAGTGAGAAGAAGAGAGGGAGAGAGTGAGAAAGACAGATTGCTGTACCTTAGTAAGTACATTGTGCTCTAATGTTGCCTGTATGGCTGGCTGGCCGTTGATAAGTAGCTGAGGCTTCTGGGGCTGGTTGAAAGGACAGTCATTAGGTTGGACTCCCTAGACTGGCAGCTTGCTTCATAGATTGCAAGTTAGTTTTTGTTATAGTGTTTAACAGGAGAAAAATAAACTCTTCTCAAGGTTTAATACATTAATATGGCACAGCAGTAGGAATGAAAAATAGCTGAATACACTTTGAGTGTTGTGTGGATTCGTGGTACAGACTTTTTGTATAAAAGTAGTTCATTAATTTCTTCTGCAATTAGT
Organism: Lutjanus erythropterus; assembly: GCF_056507025.1. NCBI lineage: Eukaryota > Metazoa > Chordata > Actinopteri > Lutjaniformes > Lutjanidae > Lutjanus > Lutjanus erythropterus. The sequence continues at coordinate 29,291,137 of NC_139323.1, read as the reverse complement.
TTTTCTCAGATAAATACCTGGATGATATTTAAAGGTAGTGATATTCTGTATTTTCAAACTTTTAACAAAACCAACAATTCATTCACTGTAACTGTAACTTGTTTCTCTGTGCTGTAGACCTCTATTATTATCTGACTATAAAAAACATATCAATGAGCCATTTCGGTAACGAACTTCTGTGGCACCAACAGCATTACTTTTATCTTATAGAGTACTGAAAAACGCCTCATCATTTGGTAATAACTTTTGATGCCTATGGAGCAGTTCTCTTCAGCGTCAGTGAGCAAATGAGCACGCAGCATGCTTGTACTGAGATCTAATAATACTGGTGATTCACTGTCTGATGTTACACATCACAGGTGCATGCAGGAGAAACACTATGTTGATGTTACGCACAGAGACGGGGATCATTGTTTGTTTTTTTTAATTGCCAGCTTTTCATCTGCATAGATAGTCAACGTTGTGCTGCCTGTTATCCAGCCAGTACACCTAACCTATTAGCTCATCAGTGAGTCTGTTCACCAAATTGTCCCCTGCACATCCGCTCCTCACCACAGCAGGGGTGGATAACCTAGAGCCCCTAGTTATTTGGTAAAAACTACAGAGCCAAGATGCTTTGGAAGTGACTTAATCTTTCTAAGTATATATTTTTAAAGATATAATACATAGGACAGTTTTATTAGAAGTTACAGTTGCCAGTTAAAAGGAAGCAGGAGGAGATTTTTGTTTAGATCATCTCACTTCATCTCATCTGCCTCCAAAATCAACACAATATGAAGGTTCCTTGTTGTCGCTTTAACAAACTAATGCTGAAAAACTAACAAAGATGAAAGTAAAGACGCTGCACAGTCCTGCTCTGTCTTCCTGTCATTTCAGATTGTATCAATGATTTGATTTGATGTGATGACTTCAGAACACATTAAACATAAACACAGTTATGGAGTCTTTGACACACAAATGTGATGACTGCTGAACCTCATAACATGAAGACACATTCAGCTTTAGCAGCAATGTAAGAAATTATCTTGAAAATCAAAACTCAACTTTATTTCACTGCCATGTATTACCATAAAAAGCTTGTCTCGAGCCTATTTATTTGCATAGCACTTTGAGATGCATACATTTTTGCAGGGTAGTAAAGAACACCAAGGCATGCAAAGCAAAAACAAAAAACAGAAAAAAGGAAAAAGAAAACATACATCTATGTTAGTTCACATTTCACACCACCATAACATATTTTTCCTGCACATTCCTCCATCCATCATCTCCAGCGATACTGAACAGAATACAGTCAACCTTCAACTTCACTCTTCTGCGTCTGAGTAAAAGAACATCTGTTCTGCTTCACTACCTGAACTTGATAGTGGCTTATTCTTATTCCAAACGTGAATTCTTTAAACATGTGAACTGTGTTATACCCTCAGAGTGCTCTAGTCTGCACTGGATACACGTGCACACACACACATATTGTCGGTGGAATAATGGGAGACGAGGTCAACTGCCACCTCACCTCTCTCACCTCCGTACAATGCTATTGTATAGACTCAAGGACAAGAGGAGTTGGTGCACACTTAAACAAACAGAAGTGCACACATAGAAATGTTTAATCTCTCTCTCCCTCTCTCTCTCTCTCTCTCACACATACACACACACACACTAAAAATCGGTCACAGACGATTGGAAATGATCATGGACAAATCAACTCCTCTTTTCACACTTCATACTCAGTAGCATCTCTTCAAGTTATCACTTGAGTGTGTGTGTGTATGTGTGTATGTGTGTGTATATGTTTGTGCTGCCTTCATCAGTATGCCAAGCATTTGTCTAGGGGCCCTCCAGCCAGAACCAGTGTAGGAGCAGCTCAAGGCCAAACAAGTGCGAGGATTAAAGGACAAATACAGTCCTCTCTCTTCTCCGCTCGTCTCAGTGGAGGAAGTGAAAGAGCAATGCTCTCTTCTTCCTTAACTACTGCCAAAGTGCCCTTGAGCAAGGCGCTTGCCTCACCTTACAGCGGTAGATTGTTGTGAAATTGGGCAGATTCCAGGTATCAAGGCGAAGCATGGTGTTTAATGAAAAGCTTAAATTTACTTTGCTTAAATTTTGTAAATTTACAAATTGTAAAAACTACAGTCCCAGTTACTGACTGCAGCTCTCCCCACAGACACAGCAGTGACCCCCATTTTACCTCACACACATCACATGCATGACAACTACAGTAATAAATGAAGAAAACCGCAGGAACAGCAGTGGTTGTTGTTTGCACAGTGTAGATCCCATTAGAATTGTTATTTTTCTGCTTCTGACAAGCTAATTAAAACGTACAGGTACAGAGTTGGCACAAGAGGAAGTAACGAAGGGGAAATTGTGAAAGCCTGTCAGGGGAGAGGGAGCCAGAAACATTAAAAAAATGAGAATAAAACAGAATAATTTACACTGAATAGGAGTTAATGAGATCATCCAACAGGCGGAAGGAAAATGCTGTGTTCAGGAGTGCGTGTGTGTGTGGTCAGTGAAGACTGTTAAGTGAGATTGTTCCTTTGTGTTCGAGTTGCAAAGTCAGAACCATGTTGATATCACACTGGTCATCATTTACAGTTTTTAGAAATTTTCATTGGAAAATATACCACATTTATAAAAAAGAGTAGACTGATTTCAACAATTTCCACATGGGTTTTACATCCCCACTGCACCCAAAAGTTGTTTACTGCTGCAGGAGGACACTGATCACCACAGCTTAGAGTAAATTAGGTCCTTTTGCAATGTTGACAGCTAAGAAAATGCTTCCAGTATTTGAAAGAGGCGAGAAAATTGCTGAGAAAGTGCAAATGAGCTTCTTAGTCCCTCTAAGTAAGTGAAAAAAGGTAAAACTACAGTGTTAGTGCTGTAAATTGTGTTGCTAAAATTTGACTTCCTGACAGATACATGTATTATATCATTTTTAAATCTAGTTTTATTAGGAAAAATGTTTTTGAAGGCATAATATGGCATAATAATAATATTTCAAAAAATAAATAAAATAAATCCATATAAACATAATCATTTTCAATCATCACTTATGATCCACTAGAAGTGTGTGGTGGTGTCTGTATCTGCAGAGACACTGCCCTCTGCCTGCATTTCCTTATTTTCTGCTGTGCTCAGGAAGCTTTACAAACCCAAAACATCTGTATTTGACACCTTAGGAATGAAACTCAACAGTCAGCTATCTTTCTGGTATGTTTACAGACAACTCAGACAATCCCACTAAATCTACTTTTAATTAATACAAATAACATCAGTAAATTCCCAGATTTCATTTCATTTTATTTATTTTTAAAAGGCAAAAAACAAAAAAATAGCTTTTATTACCTAGCTTGACCTAAAATTCCCTTAAATTATGTCCAATATGAGACTTCTAAGGCGACATAAGACATTTTTCATCAATGATTGGCTTTCAAAGACCTTTTTATTCTGTAGCTCGGCTGGAAAGTAAATAACCTTGTGCTGTCTGTGTCCTGGAGAGAAAAAGAGAACAAAAGGGGGAGTGAGATGGTCAAGGTGCTTCTCGGAATAAGAATTCAGGAGAGCGAGCGCCATGAGACGAGCCAACAGGAAGTATAAAAAAGAGATGGGGAGAGGGATGGCATGTACAAAAATGTGGAATAACAATAAGGAAGGTTTTTATGTGTGAGAAAGAGACTGCACACAATGATGCTCAAACACAAAATTCCCCTCTTTCTCACTGCCTCTCTTTTATTCAGTCTCAGTCACAAAGACATGCCTGTGTGCACACACAGTATTATGTAAATAGTCTCTTCGGCAGAGTGCTGCTGTCACTGAGCGAGCATCCTCTGGGCCATCGAGGCAGCCTCATTAAAACAAGGCACAGCATCCATTAATAGATACCAGTGCGTGCGTACACACACACACACACACACACATATATATATATATATACAGTCAGTAACGTACACAGAGCATTCACAGACACCAATAAAGGACCTCCCAGGAAGCACATCTCTAAATGTTCCTCTCAGGTGGCAGTCAAAAAATATCTCCAAGGAAACGGCTCAAATGTCACTGAGAACAATGCATGAAGAGTGTGTGTATGGCTGACTGTGACTGGAGCATAGCATGAAGGAAGAATGGACTGTTAGGCTTTAAACAGACTCGGGGCCAATGTCACAATACACCCCATCTACAGCTGGTGTATGTGTGTGTGTGTGTTACTATTATACTATTCGTCATTGTGTTGTGTCTTCTCCAGGCCTACTGTAAATCCACGTGTTAAATGCAGCACATCAGGTTTAGTTTCAAAAGCAGGGAGGGGTGGATGGACTTGGTGAACTCACGATAATTCTCACAGTTTGAAAGCAGCATTTCTACAGACGTTTTTGAATTAGCTCAGTTTAAGTTATTCAAGAAGTCTCATTGACCTCAGAACCCCTTTTTTTTAATTATATATGTATGTGTTCGGGGTGTCACGATTCTCCAAATCTATGATTCAGTTCAACTCAATTTTTGGACTTGATGGCTCTGCCACTGTTGGACTATAGAATTTTAATTTGTGAAACTGTCATTTACATTTTAAATTTCTTCGTAAAAACTGTGTCTGTCTTTGAAATGGTGTTTTTTCTTCACATCCACCTACTTCTACTTCCACTTCACTTCCAGCAAAGGAAAAAAATATGTTGGTAGAATTGCAGATTCTGGTTTTGATTTCAATTATGGAAATTGACAGCTTACTTCCATCAATTATCCATTAAATATTGAAACTGTGACACTCCTAATGTACATACACATGATGATGATCCTGGTTCTTTAGTGTCCAGTTTGATTCAGAATTGATTCTTAATTGAATGAACAGAGAAGGAGTCAGCTGCTCTCGATCATTACTGCTTGTTGCTGCTCCATTAACGTTAGTCTCTGGGTGATGGCTGTAATATACATATATATCTTTTTTTACTGTCTGTTTTGATACCTTTAATTACTGTGGCTGCATCAAAATAAATTTTCAGTCAAAACAGTGTCTGGTTTCCTGCCATGTTCAAACATATGAAGACTACTTGGGAACGTATTGTTTAACATTGTTGGTGTGGGAAAACATGTGGCACAGATGTATGGATTGCAGCTGTTCTGTCTAAACCCTGTAAAGTAAAAGGGGCCTGTGTTTGTTTGTGATCTGCTGGCCCCGCAGGTGGCTCCCGAGGTGTGGGCTTCATCCGCTTTGATAAGAGGATAGAGGCTGAGGAGGCCATCAAGGGCCTGAATGGACAGAAGCCATCAGGCGCCGCCGAGCCCATCACGGTCAAGTTCGCCAACAACCCCAGTCAGAAGACCAGCCAAGCCCTTCTGTCACAACTCTACCAGTCCCCCAATCGCCGATACCCAGGCCCCCTTCACCACCAGGCTCAGAGGTTCAGGTGAGTGCTGGGGCGGGGCATGGAAATGCTCATGGAGGAGGAAGTGGGGCAGAGAAGAGGCAGGATTGGGTGGGAAATGGTTCAGGTAGTGTTGTCACAGCATGGAGATTTATATTGAATATGTGATTTTAGCAGTGTGTTGTTAATGCAGAGTTTCCCAGCCTTGGGAGCTGACCCCGGTCTAAGGTCTTCTCATGTGACCCCATCAAAATTTTTAAATAACCTGTTCAGTAATTAAAGTTCTGCTTGAAAACCGATATGAGCAGCTTAAAATTCATCATAGAGGTGCAAAGTTGAAGGACTTTATGCAATTATTTATTTTCTCTATAAACAATATTAAGTGACTCACATTTAGCTCTTTTGAAGCTTGGATGAACATGAGACTCACCCGGTTTATTCACTTGTAAACAAAATTAGAAAATATCTTGTTCTTTGATTAAAAAAGTCAAAGGTCCAAAATGTAACGTGAGAAGTTAAATATGACTCCCAAGGAGCACTTTGGTAAGAAACATTCACAGAGCTTAAAATGTTTTTATTTGCATCAATAATTGCGTAAGTGGTAGCATAAGACTGTGCTGTTGTAGACTCACAAATCAGTTCCTGAAAACAGTCTGCACTGCAGAACCAAAGTCCTTAAGAAAGCCCTTCATATTATAATGAGACTCAGCAATCAGCTATCTGTCTCCAGAATCTAAAACTGATGGCCATGACACAAACCTACAGCACTGTGACTTTCACTGGGAGAATTTTATTAGGAATCCAGAGTAGGAAATATACTGTCCAGAACCAGCAGCTCCTCCTTCCCAGCCCTATTCTGGAGACATTATGATGTAACTAAATGAAACACAAAGTCCCCCAGACATAAAAAAAAAAAAAAAAGTAAGAATGGGGTCACTGTGGCCATCTGCTCAAAAGGTTGGGAATCTCCGGGTTAATGTGTTCAAGTTAAGAATAACAGAAAGGAAGTTATATGTATTCATCAGCAAACTCTATAAAGAGACGTTGATCCATAATGTCATGAACTCTGAAACAAGTATGTCTCCTAATGTGCTACAATTGATGCTTGATTAACATTTGACAACCTGAAAAACTTCTGCACTATCAGTGTGTTTGGTATCATTAAATGACGAGCAAGATTGCTACTTTGTAAGTGGATACGAGAGATTTAATGTCATCAGTTATCAGTCTCAAACTCGATAGCAATTATTCTTGGTTTATGTGCCCATAAATGCATTTAATCAAGGAAACACGTCTGCTCTAAACAACAGGCCTGATTTGGAAAACATTTGCACCAAATGCAATTTACACTGTTCGAACAGGGGATGTTAACGCCTACACATCGAGAGCATGAGTCACAGCCACGTCTGTGTATCAACAGTGATGCAACTTTTCTCCTGTGAACATTTATTCCAGCAAACACGTCCCCCTTTTGAACAACAGATGTGAGTTGTGCACCTGGTGCAGGTGTCAATAAAACAGGCCCTGTGAGTGCCCTGTGTGGGTCCACCCAGATCAGAGAGGAACTGTTCATAAGAGACTGTGGGGTTCTGTCGTTCACAACTATGTATTTCCCCTCATTTCATCATGCTGCCATTGAGCCAACACTTCCCAGAATATTCCCTGTGAGGCCTGGGCAAAAACACAGATTTGGATAAAAATATTATAAATGCTTATCAAACAAAAGATATGCACTTGATTGTCTTTGACTGTAAAGCCCCAAATCTGAATTAAATGGTCATATTGATGCAATGAACTAGAATGTTATAGTGCTTTTTTGTAGTTTGACTCACTTTAAACACATTGCCTATAAAAATATACATTTGTTGGACTTGCAAGACATAATCTGCTATATTAAAAGGATGAGTTTGCAGGATGTAGTGGCATCTGGCATGAACAAAATTAACAAAATTATTTATCTCTGTATCTGTATTCAGATAGAGGACCAGAAGTAAGTGTGGTTTATGCAAGAAGTCATTAATTGGCAATGCAATTGTTGTGCTTTCAAAGTGTCAAAATTATTTAATATTAGCATATAATAAATTATTTAAATATATTTCCACATCCTCATACTGTGTCTCTCTCTTTTTTGTTTGTTTTTTTGTTTGTTTTTTTAGCTAAACTGGGTTTTATGACCTGTCTGAAGTCCACCGCCACCTTCCCTTTTAACCAGGAAATAAAAAAACATCAGAAACTGAAAAAAATATTTTATAAATTGAGAGATTATTTGTTGCATTGGAAATAGAAACTCTCCAGATATACAAGTGTCAGTGGATTTAATCTTAATGTTGATGCATTAAATCAGTAACTGATTAAGGTAAATTAAACTTTTTTTTTTTAACTATGCAGAGGTAATCATGGAGATGACTTTTTCCAAATTATTTTGAGCAACTCTGGATAGAAAAAATATGCTTCCATTGCTCCATTTTTTTGCTTTCCCAAATAATGTATTCAGATGCATCTTTTATCTAGAGTTTAGCTTAAAAAAATCTATGGTGGCCGTCAAAAAGGCAAAATACCGTATCAAGGGCCAGTATTTGGTTTGTCCATTCCGGGCTACTGTAGAAACATGGTGGGGCATCATGGCAGCCCCAGTGGAAGAGGACACCTGTCCTCTGTAGATATAAATGGCTCAGTCTACAGTAATAAAAGCACAACTATTCTTATTTTCAGGCGATTACACACTAATGAAAACAGACTTATGAAAATTATATTAAATTTCTTCAATATTCTGACAATAAATCCCCATAAATGTACGCGCTGGTCCATTAAATACTGTACAAGTGCATATATACTGCATTAGAAGCTATTTAAGAGAGACTATGGTCTTAAATCCAGTGGACAAGAGGCAAATTAAAACAAAACATGGACAAATTATTTTAACAATTTGCGTTTTAACTTTGTTTCAACTTCTGAGTTCATGTGAAGCACTTCAAGCTGTTTCTAAACTAAAGTTTTTTGCCCAGGTCTGTAATCTCCTCAACAAGCTATCACCTAACATCATATACAGTATATGGCTAACATACTGTATACATGGCATCCTACCTGGTCATCTCCTGTCACTCACTAATGACACAAACAATCCTTTTTTTAATTTAAATGTTGTATACGACACCTACAGATGGTCAGGCCTTACACCTCGAGGTCACCTCAACCACCACAGCTACAAAAAACAAGAGAGAAACAGGTGATTGTATGATATTACACTCTATCATCCGATCCACCAAGAATGTTTCAGAATTGGAGACAGACAGAGTATGTGCTTATACAATTTCCTCTCTCTTTCAATAACACTAAGCCGGTCGTGCTGTTTACTCTCCATCAAAGTCAGAGCTTGGAAGGTATTTTTCTTCTGGAGCGGCTTCCCTGGTGTGACACCTGAGCGATGTAGCGTGGCTGTGTGTCTGTGATACGCCAAGCCAATTTACAGGCTCCGCGGGAGAGCTGTCGCTTCTCATCACAACTCACAACCACAGGACACTTCCTCACTGTGTCCCCGTGCTCCTGCTCTCTGCTCCCGAGCCCTCCACTAAAACCTCACCACTGTAGAAGTTAGAAATGTGCTGGATGTGCACGGTTTCCCTTTTTTTAACTCAGTATTTTAAGGGCAGTGCAAAGCAGCTTTCATTTTTCCTAACACAACACAGTATTTAATCTAACCTGATCTGTTGTTGCTGCTCTTTTTCCCTTAAAGAGACTAAATTAAATTTAAAGTTGAAGAAGAAATATGTAATATCTTTACTGTGCTAAATCATAAAATCACTATGATATATCATCAGAGATTAAAGAAACAGTTAAGTTGATAAGTTGAAATATTGGCTTCTCTGACAGCAACACTACATCCAACATGTTCTTCCTTTAAACGATCATTTTGGGACAGAACAACCATTTTGTTTGCTATTTTTAGGTTTATTTGAGTTGTAAGTTACATCAAATGCTCACCAAATGAGTAAGTATCTTTTTATGAGTCTTAAGAAATCATTAGTAATCTTTTAGAAAGAGTAGATGTTAATAACGGTTAAAATGAGCAGTATGTTCATGAGGCAGGCAGTCACTGAACTCCATAATCAGAGTGTGCTCTTTCAGATTCTGTATTAAATAGGGATTCAGCTGATTTAACATACCGTCTACAGCGGTTAGTCACTGTTTGGGCCGCAATGCTTTTACGGTCTTACATATTTCTCCTTTAAGATATATAATATTAATATGTTTCAAAGATGAACATACATTTAATAAAACTAAAAATAACGAAGCAAAAATAATGTACTCCCCCCTGAAACAAAAGGAGATGTAAATCAGCACTGAAAATAAAATCCATTAGAGATCATGAAATTGATACTCCTGCTTGTTTTACATACTTAACAAGTTGGTGTCGCTGCTTACAGGTAAGAGCAAAGTTAAAAAAAAAAAAAACATATCTTAAGCAGAGTACAGTACAATCGTGCTGCAGTTATAATTACATGTATCCTGTGTGACTAAATCACGTGGGCCTGCTCTAACACAAGTTAATGTATAATGTGCTTGTATGGTTCCTCTCCAAGACAGCAAACATTATTGACTCAAGCACAATACACCGAGCCCTAAATCCCGGCTCGTTTCCGATCCTCTGTCGTTAACTAATGGTACTAATTAGCAAATTAGCCTTATTATATCCAGGGCAGGAGCCAATTTTAATTGAAAAGATTTTTGTTTCAAAAAAGAAAAGACAAAAAACGCCCATTCCTCCATTAACATGCATTGAGAGAAAGCACAAAAGCCCTATTGTTTATATCGAGCTTGGAGAGGCAGTGTGAAAAGCTGGCAGAGTGTTTGCGTGGTGAGCGTGCATCAGCGTGTGTTTGTACATGTGTGTGCGAGAGGGAGAGAGAGTGTGTTAGCAGCAGGTTGTTTTGTTGTGGCCCAACGGCCCGGCGGCCAGCAGATGTCTTCGTGCTCCCCGGGCCTGGAGCGTCTCTCTTCTGAGCATCCTCTCCAATTGACTCATTTACCCACAAAGCAGCCTGTTTGTTCCCTTCCCACGTAATGGGCTAATTACTGCTTTAATGATTCCATATATCCTTTCCTCCACCTTTTTTTTTTTCAATTTGTTTTAGGGCTGCTTTCATGCAGTTTGGTAACATTAAGAAAGAAAATTGCTGCAATGCAAACATACTTTGAATCCTAAAAAGTGTGCCCACAATATACTCAAGACATTTAGGCCTATGTAAAATGTAAACAGGTTATTTAAATTAACTCAGCTGATTTCTATATGCGTACTTATCACAATGTATCTTAATTTACACATTTTAAACATTTGAATCCATCTTAAAGGCATAATTTAATTTATTTGGAGTGGGTTTGTAACAGGTAGTTATCAAAAGTCAGTGAATTACCTACAGAAGCTAAGCAATGAACTGCTTTGGTCGGGGTTAGCAACAAAAGATATTTTAGGCACATGAAAATAATTGTCAGTTTACAGTGTATGTAGAATATTATTTCAAACAGCCTTTCCTGACAGGAAACCGCTATTATACGAGGCAAATATTACTCTCTTCAAACCAACCAAACACAAATATGTGAAATCAGTAATTTCACCTCTGAAAACAGGGGATTTGCTGGTTTTACCGCTGCCTCATTCAGTCACACAATGACACATACAAACTAAAAGCAAGGCAGCAGTACACCAGCAACTCCCTTATTCTATGAGGTATAATTACTGATTTTGTCTAAGAAATTAGGTTGCTTTGATTAGCTTCTGTGCTGGTGACCCTTTCTGCTTCTCCAAACTGGGAGCCATGGCATCTACTGTAGGTAACACAGGGACTAACGATAAGTACCTCATACAACCCCACAAATAATGCAAATTATCCCTTTTAATAATTAGAGTTTAAAAACATCAGTGTGATCAATGTGCAGCTAGTTTTAAGATAAAATTTCACAACAAAGGTTATTACAGTGCTCTTCAGTCCTGATCCTCAGTACCCAGAGTTCTGCAGGATATATAAAGTACTTAACTACAATTACCTGGCATCCTGGTGTTAAATTATCCCTGATTAAAAGATTACTGATCAGTTATCTCTAACATGCAATGTAAATTCAATTAAAAATTATAAATATAAATAGTATTATGATTATTATTATTATACAAGTCATTTATTGCAAGCCTTCAAAATCTAATTGCTTTCTTAATTGCAATCAAATAATAATGAACTTGCGTAGAATAAAATAATAATGCTGCTTTTAAACAGTGTTAACTGTAGAATGGCTACTTGGATCCTTTTGTTATAAAAACGATGTTAATGCTCACTTGAAGGTTTTCGGTGAATACTGTGCAGCAGTTGTGTTGCAAGAAAGTAAACGCTTGTTGACTGAAAGAGACAAGGAGAAACGGCCCTGATAGTCGAGTCAAAGTCAGAGAGTTTGTAGTGTTTTCAAGAGGAACGAGGCGTCACTGGCCAGCTGTTGCTCAATAAGCCGTGGCCCCTGTCCATTAGGCCAGAGGAGTTAATAAGACATGAGACAGGCCAGACCCAAGTGAGGAATGAAGGTCATTGAGTCACCAAGCAGACTGCATCTATCCAAGAGGGCCAACATTTCATACAGCCCACAGGTTTCTGAAGCCCGCCTCACAAACACACACACAGCCTGCTGGGTTCTTAAACCAAACACATACGCACACACATTCACGCTGACTGACTGCAATGGCTGTAGCTCACGGGTCTGGACTTATTATGAAACCACAACATTTCCCAAAAAACTAACCCTTTTAGACAGAGGACACCCTCTGACTAACACTCAGCCCATTCCACCTGACCTGTTAGCACTTAACAGGTTGACCCAACCACAAAGACAGACATTCACAATTTCATGGCTAGTTTAATGTTCAGTTGTTGTTGTGTTTTTTTTGTTGGTCCACCTCATAGAAAACATACTAATCATCATCACCTCTCTCACTCACCATTATTCAAATGCCAAACCATTACACTGACAGAACTCTGGATCATTTTCCCGTCATCTCAGGTGTTCCCTCAATTGAGAAAACACAAATCAGACAGCATAGTTTATGAAAAGATTACTTTTTTTAATTATTAACCTCCATCTTCTAATGAACCAGTCCCTCCAGGATTTCGCAGGCCTAAAACGTCTGATTTCATGGCAGCTTTTCTAAAAAATTGTGATGCACGCTGTAATATTTTTAGGTGTTTTTTTTTTTGTTTTTTTTTACAATTAAATTGCAGGAACAAGTGATGTTTTTAAAGTTGCTTTTTTGTAGAATTCATTAAAAATGAAAGCTGATATCTTTCAGTGAGGATAAAACCACTCTGCTCTGAGTGTTCTAAGTAACCTTTCCAAAAACCCTTGAGATTACAAAAATCATGACAAAATATGCTTAACATGTAGATGAAGAAGTGCACCTGGGGGGGGGTATCCTACAAAGAAGCTAAATATTTTTGGAGCTAATAATTAGTCAAAAGAGCAAGCACAAAATCATAAGATGTGCATAGAGCATTGATACGTGTCACTAACAGTGACAAACCTTGTGGTCTTTTCAGTACCCGTGACAAATTAAAAAAAAAAAAAAAAAAAAAAAAAAAAGTAGCACAGACTTCACAGAGACGTAAAAGTATCACATTTGGGACTGGGAACTAGTTTGATTGGTGGGACTCATAGGAAGCTGTGATGATTGGTCAAATTAGCAGAAAAATTGCGGACGAAATTGCAGAATTCACTGGGATTGGTTGAATTTGTGTTAATAGTTGCGGTCGCAACTTCCTGGAGGGACTGATGAACCATCAATGTGGTGGCATGAATTAAATGGATACCCACATGCAGTGTAAAAATAAGTGGATGATTTGCCATCGCGTAGCACTACGGCTAAACTAGCATCCTAGTATAGCCGCGTGCCATGCTATGCTCCCGCCCTGACGCCTTTAGTGCTCTATACGTGACTCTAATACTGAACTGTGACCAACCCACTGCTGTATAACAATTAAATGGTCACAGGAACAGTAATGTCAATGTGCCTGCAACACTCTGCTAGTGCAGGGCTCCGCTGCAGCCCATGAAGTAGTGCAGCAGTCGACCGAGCAAGTGCCGACCATACTGATGGTACTGTAGCCTCATTAACTGATGATAGCATTCTTCTGGTGGGGCTCCTCAGTGTAATGGGCCAACTATAGATGGGTTTGTTTGTTCTTGAGTGAGGAGGACCATGCAGTTCCTACAGGGACTTAACATTAGTTCCATTGAGTGAGTCGACCATCTGCCCACCATTAACCCCAGAACCCTCCTTCTCTTTACAGGCTGGACAATTTGCTTAATATGGCCTATGGCGTAAAGAGGTAATTAAAAACTTCACCCAATGCCAGATGTCCATGTTGACTCAATGATTTTTCAATATCCTTTTTTCTGTTCCTTTCTTTAGTTTATGTTTCCTTGTATTTTTGCAGTCACTTTGCGTTTGACAATTCGTTCAAGGTCAACTGCATTTTTGGTTCTTTGATTTGTTTGTTTCTTGAGTTGGTTTTAAAACCCTACCAACCAGTTAAGGTGTTAAAAAAAGAAAAGAAAACAATCAGTCTTTGTTTTCAGTGGTGATGAATTTGCTTTGTTTTGATTATGACAAGTGCTGGTGTTGTTTGGATTGTTTTGGGTTGTTTCTGTGTACTGAATGGATTTTGTTCTCTGGTGTAAAACTCCTAATTTCTAGGTGTGTTTTTTTCTACCGGATTCAGGTTCTCCTGCCTTGTCATTCCACAGATATAGCATTGGAGCAGTCACTCTTTTGGAGCAAATTTTGAATTTGTTATATTTATTTAGGGCTGCAACTAGTGATTATTTTTATTGTCGATTAATCTGTCGATCATTTTCTCGATTAATCGATTAGTTATTTGATCCAGATAGAAAAACTGTTGATCACTGTTTACCAAAGCCCAAGTTGACGTCCTCAAATGTCTTGTTTTGTCCTCAACCCAAATTATTATATTATTGTCAGAGGCCTAAAGAGACCAGAAAATATTCACATTTGAGAAGCTGAAATCAGATACATTTTTTCTTCAAAAATGACTCAAAAAGCTGATTTGATTATCAAAATAGTTGGTGATTAATTTAAAAGTTGACAACTAATCGATTAATCGACCAATTCTTGCAGCTCCACTTTGACTTTATAGCAATTTCCTCCCTGCATCATTAGAATAAAACCTCTGTACACCCACTGTCAACTATATACACAATCCTTTATGTAATAAATTTACTTCTGTGCAGTGGAAGCCATGACAAAATGATATAGTGCCATAATTTCTTGGCAGTACTGGCTGAGATTAGGTACTGTAGTGTTCAGTGAGGACATGGGATGAGGCTGGATGAACCTGGATCCCTGCTGGAAACAGGAAATGCTGTTTCACTGCAGACAGCTCCAGCTTTGCTCGGCACTGCTCTGCTCGAACTCCTTCCTTTCGCCTCCATGTTTCATTTTGCTTTCTCGCTACCATAGGTGTTACATAACCCCGAGCAGCAGCCACTGTGGTGATAGATGTTTCATGTGCTGACGGTGGCATCTTGCATGTTGCAAGCACAGGGGACACCATCTGAAGTCAGCTTAGCAACTCAAACAGAGAGGAAGTTTTAACTCGAGAGAAATGTTCTCTTAGCAAGTTTCCTCCCAATAAGCACTCCGCCCTCACTCTGAGTCTTTACATAATTCTCTAAAGATGAAAATATTGTCCATTTTAGCCACCGTGATTGCATCAAGTATCAGTTTCGACGTGCTTTTCAGTGATCTGAGGTTATTATTTGAAAGGAAACAGAAGAAAGGTGTTGAGAGCAGGAGATGGTTGGCTTTAGAAAGGACAGAATAGATATCTGGTCAGCTACACTGTTGCTATGCAACCCCTGGTCTCGTCTGTAACATTGGTTAGTGTTTGGTCCCGCTCTGATGGATACGCTCGCATGCGCGTTTCCCCACACGCACACACAAGACACACACATGTACATAAAGGCACACTCATCTCCACATCCTCGCAGTGGCAGTGTTAGCTAGCCTCCGAAACCGTCACACTCCCTCAAACCTCCAGCCTTTGCATACAAATCATCAGCAAGTTTTTTTTTTTTGTTTTTTTTTTTAAGCTCAGCAGGAGAGGCCTGAAGGCAGCCGAGCATGTCAGACAAGGCCTCGACGTGATGAGGCCCGTTAAGATTCCACCTGCTTGATGCTGGAGAAATATTAAATCACCTCAACAAGACATTGAGGCCGTGTGGAGATGTGAGACAAAGGATTTAGAGCCCATTATAATACAGTTTGCTGCTGCGGCAACCCTGTGGTGATTATGAAAGATCCCTTATATCTCAGTCCTATAGGTTTATAATAGCATATTATGTTTCATCTTTCAATCATGCAGATACATAATCGGTTTATCAAAAATTAAAAATCTAGAGCCCTTACCAGTGATGAGCTAACCACCCTAGGCACTTGTATTAGCGTCCACAGCAAACCTCAATGGCCAGAAGCAAACTCTGCATGACCAAAGTCACGCAGGAAGGTCGTAGTGATTGCCGGCCATATATAGTCGCTGGAGAGAGAGGGGTGGGGGCCCCGAGCAGCAAGCAGCGCTATCGATCAGTGCCACGAGCTCTGGAATAGAACAGAACAGAACACCCTGCAGACTGCGGGAAGAGTGGGAGGAATACACTTTGTACCTTAATGCCACTGGGCTGTAAAGTGCTTCCATTTTCCATTTAGTTTGCTCCCTCTTCCCTCCCTCTCTTTCCTTAAGAAAGCAGCCTTCTCGGAGACAGCTGCAGCAAAGCGGAAATCTCAATTAAAGCACACCCAATAATGCCTATAGTCGTTTCTTGGAGAGAGGTGGCATAAGAAATGAACCTTTTTATCTCATTTACCTTTTATTTAAAAGTGGGGATATTTTTTTTCTCTCCTTTCCCTTTCCTTTGAGCGGAAAGGCAATTAAGTGAAGTCAACTGAGGATTCAAATCTCTTGCATCACAAGAAAAAGGAGAAGATTATGAGCCGAATGAGAACAGATTTAGCAGGCTGGTGCATGATCTTTGATGGATTTCTAGCAACGGTTTAATTCAACAACTTCCTGCAATTTAGCTCCTAAAGGAGCCACTCAAGGACACAAAGAGAGAACCTTCGTCTGCATCTCCTTCAGCAGAATATAGCCCAGCAAGCAGCACTGTCGTCACTCCTGACAGGAGGCCTTTCAGAACTGAGGAGCTCAGGGAGAAGCTAGTCGAAGCGATGCAGAGACACAGGCAAACTCACGCATTTAGATGAACTCAACAAAAATATTAACGCCACACTTTGGTTTTTGCTCCCATTTTTGATGAGTTGAAGTTAAGGTGCTAGACTTGTTCTGTGTACACAAAACTATTTCGCACAAGCCTACAGATACCTTTTTTTTTTTTTTAACAGGAGGGTACAGTTATGACCCACGATTACTGTATCTGCCTCTGACTGGCTTACCCTGATGCTGTCACCTTAAACCTAACCACTTGGTCCTCATAGCTAAATCTAACCAACCCAATGGAGGAGTGCTAAACCAAGAGGCAGGTAGGGCGGGTCATGACTTTGCCCTCCTGAGAAAAAAAAAAGTATTATTTCTGTAGCTCTATGTGAAATAGCCATGGTTCAGTGCCTTTTTCAAGATAACTGCACATTTTACCATGGCCATTTTACATAGGGCAAAGTCATGACCCGCCCTGCTCTGCCTCTGATTAGCTACTACTTACTGCCTTCATTGGTTGGGTTGGTTAGTTTAAGGCATGCTGACTGATTGTGAAGCATTAGGGTAAGAGTATCAGGGTAAGCCAATCAGAGGCAGAGCTGGGTGGCTCATGAAATTGCCCTACTGGGAAAATTTAGTACTGTAGACCCACGTCAAATAGCCATAGTTCATAGCCCAATAAATGTATTTTTTCAAGATATAACTACACATTTTGGAGTGTCCTTTCTTGACAGAGCAGAAGTGTTCACTAACACAGATTTCAACAAATTTGTGCTTAAAATCTGAACGAAATAACCCTTTTGAGTGCATAGAGGAAGTTTAGAGATTTTTACCTCAACTCATGGGAAATTGGAACAAATACAAAAGTGTAACATTTTTATTTTTGTTGAGTATACATGCACATACAACAAACATCCATGCATATCATCATAATTAGTCTGAATTTGTGTATTTGGATTGGAGATCAGTTTTTGTGGTTTAATCTGTAAACATTCAAGAGGTTACATTTATAGGGTTGTTACTTTATCTGGCTGTAGACAATAGCTTATCATGCAAGTGAGCATCATGGCAAGCTTTTAGATTTGTTAAAAAAAAATTGGCTCTCAAAAAACAAGATGGAGATAGGTTTTCCACCGGTTTAAGGCCATTTCATGTATTGAACATGCAGACATTGACTTTCACTGTATGCCTTAACCTGTTCAACTAAAACTCGCTCTTCTTTGTCTCCCCTTCTTTCTGCTCTCCCTCCATTTTCCCCCACTGTGCCTCCCCTCTTAGGTTCTCCCCCATCACCATCGACAGCATGACCAGCCTGGTCGGCATGAACATCCCCGGGCACACAGGCACCGGTTGGTGCATCTTCGTGTACAACCTGTCCCCAGATTCAGATGAGAGCGTGCTCTGGCAGCTGTTCGGGCCCTTCGGCGCGGTCAACAACGTCAAGGTGATCCGTGACTTCAACACCAACAAGTGCAAAGGCTTCGGCTTCGTCACCATGACGAATTACGACGAGGCGGCCATGGCTATCGCCAGTCTCAACGGCTACAGGTTGGGCGACCGTGTCTTGCAAGTCTCCTTCAAGACTAACAAGACACACAAGTCCTGAACTTTGACAGGTAGAAGCAGTTGCCCCCCGCGACTCTGTCTGCTCCAAAATTGCCCCCAACCCTCCCCCTCCTCCACCTCCACCCGTCCCTTAGCCCCTTCAGTCACTACCACTACCACCCTACTACAGCCATCCAACGCAGCAAACTCCAACCGGAACACAAAGCAACCGACAAACCATCAAACAAATTGAACTAGAAATGGCTTATATTATAACTTTGGACCTATAAGCCAATGTTGCCTAAGTATTACAAAAATGAAATGATGAAAATGTTCATGAGTTTTTTGGAAGCTCCTGTGATAATGCAGGCTTCTCTTTGTTGTATATTCTTTCTGTTTGTTGTGGTTGTTAAAATGATTTTTCTCTTCTGTGTAAACAGTAGCAAATCCCTGTATCCCCTTATTTCAGAGAAGAGAATGTCCTTTTTAGATTGAAACCTTTTCTCTGTCTTGATTCAGGATTTGTTTTTCTTTTGTAAATCCGGATCCACTGTCGTTAGTATTATATACCTCCCTGTCGGTGAAAGGGAGGGGGCTCTTTTTTAAATTGGTGAACCATTCATTCATTTTTAGTGTGTATTAAAAACTTCCCCTTATCGATTATTAGATGGGATTCCACGATCCCAGTAACTCTGATGTAGAAAAAAAAAGAATTTCTAACATTGTTTTTGTTTTGTATCGCAAACAAAACATAATGTCTTTCCTCACAGGGGTTCAGGGAGATGGGGCGAGGGAGGGGATGGGTTAGCTTTCCTGATGACACGTTCAGTAATTTAAGAAAAAAAAAAATAACACTGTTGCCAAAGAGAAGATCTCTTTGCTTGAAAAAAATGCGTTTAGAAAAAGATAAAAATAAAGAGAAAGAAGATCTATTTTTATAAATGATAATTAAAATAATAATTATTGAAGAATTTTTACAAGAATCTGGATTTGAAAAAAGAGAAAAATATTTTGACTGGCTAACTAGGGGGGGCCGGGGCGGGAGGGAGGGGGCACCACCTTGTCTTGTCGTTCTGCCGTGGTACTTTATAGGATCAAAGGTTGTTTGTTTTTTGGGGACTCCAAGTTGGCAGTGATTTTGTAGATGGAAGGTTTTGTGAAAAGGGATGCAAACTGAGGCAGGTGATTTTGGTAATTTTTCACATATGTACTAGTGCGTAATTATTCAACAGCGATACCCAAAAGGGAAGGGAGAGGGGTCTTTCCAAGGCCTAACCATCCTTATAGTCCAGAGCCCAAAGCAAGAAGACCCTTTGTCCACTTGTTTTCCTGTTTTTCGTCATCAGTCAATATGGGATATCAGTAAATAGATATATACACATCTATCCATTTAGAGAGCATACTATACATTATCTATATCATTTTCTTCGCTCTGCGTTTGTGAACTTACATTTGAAAAGAACTTCCTTTTAGCGATCAACAGTAGGTGCTATACTACATTATTCACATATCTTAAATATCCAAGTTTGTTGTTCTATGTGTTGTTTAAAGAAAAAAAAAAACTTCGATGTTGGCATTGACTTGAGCTGCTGTTCTTTGTTTAATATTTGTTTATTGTTGGCCCAAAAGATCTGGTGAGACTATTTCTTTGCTGAATAACCAGATAAATGAATTTTGGGCCTTGTAAGAATCACTGAACAAATTTTTATTTTGTATTTTTTTGTTTGGCTTGCTGACTTTTAGGTTACTTGCTGAGCGTGAAACGTTTGTCAAAAACTAAATGATGATTAGCTAGTTCCGTTAGTCTAGATATTTGTTTCCTTAAAAAGGATCTATGACAACTGTGTCTTTATTTGCTGTGTACAAATAGATGATATATATATACATATATAGTCTACATTTGTTTTACAATATCTACTGTACTATATGAGTTGTCACTGTTCTTTTGTTTGAGCTTGTCTTTTTCATATGACAACTTATTATGAAGTGGTGGTTCAGTTACTTAGAAAAACTTGTGAGGAAACTGTTCAATTGTTGTCATGTTGCTTGTGGAGAAAAAAAAAAGATTTGGATTAACTTTTCAGTTAGCTACCGCGGCAAAAGAAACCGAACAAAAGCTTAGAATATAACTGTATTTGTTTAGCAGTTTATTTACTTATCTATTTTTTAAACTATTTATTTTTCTATTTATTTGTATTTATTATATATTTATTATTAATTAATTTATCTGTGTATTTATGTATTTATTTGTTTCATTGTCTGTGTATTTGCGTGATTCTGGTACAGGGAGGGGGCGTTTCTGAGCAAAAGGGAACAAAGCGACTAGTGGAGAGGCTCTTCCAGTAGTCCACTGCACTGAGAGAACTTTTAGTACGTTTGTGCTTTGTACCAATATATCAAAATTACAATATAAAAAAATCTAAAAGTCAAGAAAACTGAAAAAAATGTCTGGAGGGTTGGGGGACGCTCTTCCCTTATTACTAGAAACAGTTACTCGCTATGCATAACCTAGTTAATAGTTAAATTTGCTATTGCTTTTTTCTTGTCTTGTTAAAATGAAATCTTTAGATCTTTTTCAATAAAGTTTAGTCTTAATAGAATGTTATAAACAGTCGTTCTGGTTCAATATAACCTGTGATAAGTTTGTGTAGTTCTAAAAAGCCACTCCGTCCACACCCTCCCTCCACTTACTACCGCTTTGTGATGAAACCTTATGCAAAAATGTGGGTCTGAAAGCATAGTTTTCAGTTTTCAGTAAAAACATTTTATATAACATTCAGCTCTTGGAGGCTTGGGCAGATACATTTTAAAAAGGAGCAAATGCCCATTGTTGTTTGAGGGTCATTCATTGCACTGGACTAAATCGGTCAAAATCACTTAAGAGTCAAAACTTATTTTTAAAAATATTCATCATGTTTTCAAATGACATACCAACAAATCTTTAAAAAAAAAAAAAGAGAAATTGTTACCATTGCACACCAACTGTTATTTACAGCAGTTGTTGCTATACTTAAAGAAGTACTCTGGAGGTATGAAAAGGGATTGTACCGATTCTATATTTTATATACTCTAATATGATATATATTATATATTTTGAAAGGTGAAAGGTAAGGGAATGGTTCCAGGAGTATAAATATACGGAATTGGATTTTTTTGTTTGTTGTTAAGACTTGAAAACATGAAGGAGGTGTGTGGAGAGCATTTTAAACACTCAGACGCATGCTTGCATTAAGTACATCCTTCTCTCTCACACCTCAGTCATCTGACAGGCCGGGTCATCTTCTATCATCATTATTATCCAGTCATCATCTGCGCCATCCAATCAACATAGTTTTCTAACGTCATTAACGGCAACAAACCAACCCACCCACCCACCCACCAACCAACCAGACCCCTTCATGCTCCCCGCCGCCGTCGGGAGCTTGAATTATGCAACGACCCCAGTAGAATGTTGTTCTGATGTGTGAACTAATTTCCTACACTGTATGACTTTTGAACTCTTACGATGCGTGCCTGTGTTCCGCCTAGACCCTGTGTGCACATGTGTGCGTGAGTGCGTGTGCGCGCATGTGTGCATGTTTGTATGCATGTTCCTTTATGTAACTGTGTGTGCGCGTTGTGTCCTCATACGTTTGTTAGCGTGGAGTACATCCAAATGTGCGTATGTATGTACAGTATATACATATGTTAAGTGTTTGTGATTATGTGTGTGTGCGTGATGGTGCATTTGGGTCCGTTTAGTGCACATATATACAGGCGTATATGTGTGTGTCCCTGAGTGCATGTGCGCGCGTGTACGTGTGACAGAGATAGCGCCTGTGGTTTGTGCGTGTGTGAAAGTGTGTGCGCATGTCAGGGTGTTTGAAACATGGGGCTGCGTCACCTCGCTCTATGCCCAACCCCTATGGCTCACACCATCCCCTGTAGCGCCTTATAGTGGCAGCCTGCCAGTAGGAACAACGCAGCCAGTAGTGGAGGAGGGAAGGTGAACAGAGGAACTAGGCTCTTCTTGTCAGTTTTCATTTTCCTCCTGAGACGTGTTTGTTTACTATCTGAAAAATCTATAAACGAAATCTTTAAAGACAAAAAAGACGAAAAAATGTTCACGGGGCCCCCTGACCGCGGCTCTCTCTACTCTCTCCTGCTTATGTTATTACTTAACAATTATCAATGATGATTATTATGATTATTATTGCTATTATTCTTAGTATTCTTATTCTTATTATTAATCCAATTACTGCGATGAATGACTTCATGTTATCCTTGCTAGTTTAGGTCATTTCTGAAACTGGAAACAAAATAAAAATCTTGCTGTAAATGTTTGTTTTTTCTTTTTCATAAAACTGTTGTGTTTGAATTATTTGTACTTTTGAATGTTGGGACAATAAAATGAGGTGTTAAGAGCTTGGATGTTTCTTGTTGTGATGAATGAAGCGTTCAAAAAATTCTCTCTCTTCTTACACTGTAAGTGACATCATTCTCTCTCGTGGCTCTGAAACGTGAATTAAATCATTTGCTCAAGGCTACAGCTGAATTCATATCCCACTGTACTACAGTTTCATATTACAATCAGAGTCAAGGTTCAAACAGACTTCTAGCTGCCAGGTTAAGACTGAATTAATCATTTTCCACCATTAATGCAATCCAAACACTATCAGGAGCTGTTACCTTTGACCCGGATGAAATAAATGATCCTTTTAGATTCGGTCTGCTCTCATCTCTGCACAGCTGAACCTCAAATCACATCCATCAGACCTTCACCAAACCCTTTTTGACTGAGGATGTAGAATAGCTTCAGGCACCACTTACTCTCATACAACTTTAAGAGGTTTTGAATTCAATGCAAAGAGCAAAATCACCAGGCCTAAATGCTCTACCTATTGACATGTTCCAAGAATTGTGGGATATCAGGCCACTCCTCTGAGTGTCTTTTAATTATGCTTTAGACACTGATGACCAAAATACTTACATTAGTGTTTCTAAACCTCCTCTGAGACGCAGCCATTACAGACCGATATTACTCATTACAGCAGAAATTAAGGTCCTTACTAACATTTTATTTAGAAGATTGGAACCACATGTGGGCAAGTTAATTCATCACGACCAATTAGGACTTTAAAGGGGCTTTTCGACATCGTGCATGCATCTGAAGCAGATGAAAACCCTTGAGCTTGGTTGGGCAAAAGGTCTTCAATAGAGTGGGTTTGGAATATCTTTGCATGGTTTTGGAGAAGATTGGATTTTTTTTAAGGCACTTCACATCACACTGTACAGCTCTACAAACAGGTGATATTCTGTCTAAAAAATTTTCTGTGCAGCACCGTACCTGTCAAGGCTGTCCACTGTTGCTATTAGCATTGTCACTGGACCTGTTTGCACAGACAATTAGACTAAACGCCCACATCTCACCTATCAATAGAAGACGCAGTGAAAACCTCTCTTTGTGCAGACAGTGTGTTGCTCTGCAAATATTGCCTAGGCTTTGCACAATACATTTTTTCTTGTTCTTCAATAAAACACTTAACAAGCTTAACAGCTACTTCACATATTCTGTGGTACAACTCTGCTTTCACATACTTAGTTGAGGAAATGGACAAATTCTCCGATATATTTCATACAAATTATGATAAACTCAAACTGGAAATTTCATCCCAGAAATAAAGGTGGTCCGATCTTCAAATGTCATTGCAAGGCTGAATCTCAACTGACACACAATCGCAACTGTACTGTAACACACAAGCTGACAGAAGTGCGCTGCCCCTTTGAATCCCATTCGCTGTTCAATTATGTTCCTCAGGCTGAGGCCGACCGTACACATGGTCTCTCTTTCTCATGAAACCTTGATATTGATGGACATTGAAGACAATGGCATGGTTGGATAAATAGCTAGTCAAATTATATTTACTGTTTGTCAACAGTACGCAATGCCATTGACTTTGACTCTTGCTAGCAAAACGTTAGCTTCCTGGCTGATAGCTGAGCTAAAAGGTCGTATAAGCTGAGGAGACTAGAAATATCTCCCGTTGCCAAGTCGTATCTAAGGAATTAATAGACTCCATGGAGACCACTGTACTCAGCTGTGCACTGGACTGTTCTAGACTCCCCGTCGTCCATTAATTCCTGATAATCGACAGCTCATCTGGCATTATCCCTTAAAAGCTGTTTGTATGTGCAAGAATCCCTGTCTATGGCGCCTTGTGTACAACAATTTTCATGTGAAGAATTAATTTAAATGTTCACAAAAATATCCTTTTCTCAGTTGCTCACTTCTCTTTTGTTGTTGGCTGGATTTAAAAAGGGAAATCAGGAATGATTAATGGACAAATCATCTCATGAATATACTAAAAAAAAAACTGCACCAATATCTTGCGTATTCGGTGTATATTATAGAACTGTAAAATTGATTAGATGATGACGATGATTAGCCAACCTATTAGACAGAAAATTGACAATCTCAATTATAATATTCAGTAACAGATCACTCATTTGAGTCATTTGTCAGGGAGGAAAACAATATTTGATAGTCATCCTCTCTGATGTGAGTCCTTGCTGCTTTTTGCAGTTTTTTGAAAAAATAAGAAAGTAAATTATCTTAGTCACAGAGAAAATATGATGGGTGTTTTTCATAAATTTCTTACATTTTATAAAGTAAAACAATCAATTAACACAAAAAACTGTCAACAGGTTAATCAAAATGATCATCATTACATTGATAATAGTTGCAGGTGTAGAATGTAGTTCCTTTATCTGCCTTTCAACACTGACACAAGATTCCAAATTAGTAAAACAACACAGTATAAATAACTGAAACAGCAAATCATAGGTTTAATCTGCGTTCGCTGTGACCTTTCCAGCTACTGTGGGACAGTCACGACTACGTGGCAGAAACACTGCAGACATAAAACGCAGTGCTGATCTCAGACAGCCCTCTGAGGGGCCCCTATAGGACAGCAGAGAGGAATCAGGTGTAGCCACATCAGTGAGATAACACTGCCCCCTGCATCTTCACCAGAGTATCCGAGACCTCCGTGGCACGACGCTGCCTGTTAATATGCTTTTCATCTCATCTCTGATCTTTCTACAACACAATACAAACTCCTTCAGTCAGTGTAGAAAACACCTGAAGCAAAGGAACCCAGAATAAGGCCTTTGAGGTCAGAGAAATGCTCGCTGCTGCAGACCACATCTGTTCATCAAAAACAGCTCGTTCTCAACGTACTCAGTAATGTCCAGTGATGTGAGGCCTGCTTTACGCCTTTATAATCAAAATCGCACAGGAGAGTATTACAGTCATTGTGGAGGAGATGATGGCTGTTAGACTGTGATGTGTCCAGCCACTCTTGTCTTTTCTCTCCCGTTGTTAGCAACTTAATGATCCTCCACTCTCATCAAGGCCAAAGTGGATGGGAAGGACATGAGTCAGCGTGTGCTCTCAAGTCTGCTTTGAAACGGCTCCTCCGGAGTTGAAAGGCGTCGCTAGTTCAATAAACAACTGGTGATGATTTCAACTTTGGATCGGTGTTTTCTGTTTTACTCTGCTGTGACTCAGACGTGTGGATACAACAAACTGTGGCATGAAAATCACTAAAAATATCGAGAGCAAACACGATGTTTCAATTCCAAAGGAAGTGAAAGTGCTCTCGTTAACAGCGAGTTGTTGGGTTTAATATGGCTCACTTCTCACCATAGTCTGTCACCAGGTGCAACCATATGATACTGCCTCTCAGTTTCTATATAAACCACTTTTCATCTGCCTGGGTGAGAGCTGATCACACTCGCTCCATGGTGTGAATGTCAGCATCCTGCCGCGCTGTGATGTAGAAGGCAGTTCTGCCAAATGACAAGCATGAGCCTCGCAGTCGGAAGCACATTATTTCATAAGGAGCTACTTGTCTTTGACAAATCTTCCGTAGTCAAATGTGTGCAGTGGGGGAGCTGTTGTTGCCCTCTAGCTCTCCTTGGTACACTCTTTGACATTAATGGGATACCTCTCCTCACCCCTTTGTCCACTTTAGAGATTTCACACTGCCTAATCAAAAGACTCTCAGCTTCACTGCATGTTATTTATTAACTGAGCTGCACTCAGATGAGAGCGCAGTCCACTTCATTTTCTGTTTTGGCATTAACACACTGATCAGACTGATTGGACTGCCGGTTTAATTATTACGTCTGTTTTATGTGTTACGTTGCTGTGAATAATGTGCACCGTTTGAGTTAGTCTTTGTTCCTTTATATCTTCTTCTGATTACTCCACAATTTAGACACCGAGATTACAGCAGACTTTTTCTCCAAAAGTTTTTGTTCACTTGCTAATTGTACCAACTGTAGCTGTGGAGCTGAGTTTCATCTTTGCATTATTGCTGTCAACAAAAGATTGTTCAGCACTAGTTTCAGTACCTGTGAAGTAGCATCTTTTATTTGAAAAAACAGCCTAATTTATAAAACAGATTCATGATCAGTTTTGATCTTGAAAGGAAATTTGGCACTTCTCACATGGGTGACGAGTCAGTGTTGTTATTAAATGAAGTCAATCGAAGCAATAAATTCTTCAGTGTGTGCTTTATTGACTGAGGAAACTGAGTTCTGCTGCAAAATCTGTTGTTCTACTACAAAGTAAGCAATGCATCCTGGTACATGTAGGCACTGCAGGCACAGTGCGCCCAAGCCAGTAGTGAACTTTGCATATACTTCATCATTTTAAGGCGTGAAAGAAACTTTCACTATTTGGTCCACCAATAAAACATGATGTCCAGCTTCAGTGTCCCCTGCCATCACCATGATCTCATCTTCCAAAAAAGTTTGCATTTCTCTTTGATCCCTGAGCTCCGCCAACATTTTTGTCACCTGATGTTTTGCTCTGTCCAGCAAAGTAACATCAGTGGGATAACATGGTGGTAATGCAACATGACCATGAGCATCAGAAGTTTGCCCACAATGCATCCTGGCACATGCAGGCACTGCTACACACTCTGCTTTCTCCATCAATACAGCACACACAAATTGAATCAGCAACTGAATGGTGTTAAATGGGGTTCTTTCTAATTGCTGGTGTCTGACCAGAGCTATACATGAATATTTATTTGTTTTCTATTAAGACATTATATTTAAGTTTTTATTTGCTGTGACAGTGGAGTATTGTTTTGACAAACTGATCATTACAAGCTGACATTTCATGTGGCATCCTTGTTTTACAGGTGGGAGTTCTCGTCATTAAATGTGTTACCAGTGATAAATATAACTTAGTTCTCACAACCTGCACTGTAAGCTTTTTCCTCTGCACTTCCATCTCTAACACAACTTAACACTTTTGATTGGTGATATTAATATTATCATCCACAGCTGACAAGTTAGAAATTAAAAACATTCAACTAACAACCACTTCAACAAAACACTGAGAGAAATCGTCAGCAACCAAGAGAGTGCTAACGAAAAAATTAAATATAAGTGAGTGAACTTGTTCATATGCAAGCATCGTCATATTCTTCCTGAAGTAAATTGTAAGTCTCAGGATTTCCTCCTTCAGACTAAAAAGCTGGCAGATTTGTATCTCTCAGTTTAACAGACTTTTTCACCATTTCAACACGAGTTGTGTGAACGGTGATGGCACCGTCGGTGCTGGTATTTCCTTGGAGAATAAGTGACACTCATGCAGGCCTAATAAAGCACTGGATCCCATTCAGGAAGTTTCACTCCCTCAGGGCTCGGCTTGCAATCTGCTCCCCTGTGAAGTCTTTTAATTTCAATGCAACATTTCCAGCACGGTGGGATCACACTGTTCTTGCTCAGGGGCAGCATTTTCTTGAACACACAATCTGTCGCCATGTTGTAAGTACGTCACGGCATCACGGCCGTGTACAACTCACCAATGTGATGCTATATTGAGATGTTGGGCCATGACTGACCAGTGCAGGAACCATAAGAGGAATTTACTTAAATGTGAGAGAAGAGTTTAGACTAAAAACTTCCAATCAAAGGCCTGTTTGTGACGATGAAGTCCTGAAGATATTTTCATGTGTACATTTTACTCTGTGGAGGCTTCTGCTGCTGAAAAGAGTGACCAGCCATTGTCTCGATTCGAGTGCCCTGTAGGAGCTGCAGCGGGGGGCATGCCAAATGTAAAGCTGGGTAAGAGTGTTTGTGTCAGTGCAGAGAAAGCACCCATGCTGGGATGCATCCCGCTGTAAAGCATCATAAAAAGGTGAGGCAAAGTTCAAGATTTATTTTAAAGTGTTGAATAATCCCCTCTGGCTTTAAATCATTCCGATATGTTGTGATGGTTAAAGCCCCCCTCCATTCAAAAATATCTGTGTGTTCATGTTCCTATAGTTGAATGTTTGAACTGTGCAGAATGATGTATGTATTCTCATAGACTGAGAATGGACTTTAAATTAAAATAGGAAAAATCCTGTGTCCAGCAGGAAATCTTAAGAAATGGACAAAATCTCCATATTCATAGATTCTGAATTTTTAATGAGACAGAGTAGAGTAGATGCTCGTTGAAGGATTTTAATGTGTTAATTATACATTAAAAAAAATCAGACACACATTATTGTTCCAAGCAGACTCTTTGTATATATGTCTGAAGGGGATCTTTGGCTTGCAGAAGTGCCCATCATGACCAAAATAAATGAATAATTAATGTATGAATAGCCACAATGTTAGTTAAAGTTATCTGGATTTGTTAATTATCATACTTGCCTTCAAGTCCCCCTCCACTCAAACAGGTTTCTCTTGTTGTCTCTACAGATGGATATTTGAGCTTCACTGTGCAGAATAATGTCTGTGCAGAGTTTGACACTTGTGTAACACCGTGTCGTTTGGACGTCAATCCCACTGTAATTTGCAGCTTACACAAGTGTGACATAGAAACCTCAAGCCGCGAGTGCACAGCTTTTAAGGGAGCTATGAAATCCCAGTAAATTCGGCAACAAACTTGTTTAGTTCTAAAATGTAATGTCTACAACATGTGCTATAGTGTGTCTTGCTGTACTCAGCTTTGAATTTGTTTTAACTCACAGTCTCAACCTCTTGCTTTTATTAAAAAAGGCCTTCTAGGGACAGGTGTGCTAAATTAACATCTGCTATAAACACTATAATACTTGCATCTGATAAACTGTTTCCAGTTTGTCCATGTATACTGTATCTGTCCTTATCAAATAAACCATAAATAAAAAATAATGAACTGAAACTGACTTTACAGTGAAGAAAGAAATGTCCAGTAGGAAAACTTGAACACAATTTGCATATTCATAATTATAGAGTTTTTACTAAGATTGGAGTAGATACCTCTTTAAGGATTTTAATGTAGAAATTAACTTTTTCCTGTGAATAAAATGTATAGATACGTTATTGTTGCAAGCATATTAATACATGTCTGGAGGGACAAACTACAGCCGTACTGTTTGAACATTTGATCTGACTAATGAGTTAATTAGTGTTGTTGGTCAGTGTGTTGTAACTGTTAGCTTTGAACTCTTGTACTGTGTATTCACATTTGGAGAACCTTTCAGTGTTTATATCATTTATTTAGACACATCCGTGCCTCAACTATGGAAACCATTTGTCATTTCATGCCACTGAATCAAAGATGCTTTATCCACACGCTCTGCAATACAGTATATTTATTGTTGACTGTGGTTAGCTGAGGTTAATATAGCTTTGCACTGACTGTTGCCCTCTAAAGGTTAGCAGGTGACAGAGAGCTGAAGAAGACAGCTGAAGGAAAGTCTTCTTTCTAAAGCAACAACCAACCAGTAGATGCATCACTATGACTAAAATATTCATACACATAAAGTATTCAATAAGTATTTTTGTCTCCATATTCTCTGGTAAAGTTAGACGAAAGCCTGATACAAGTTTAAGTTCATCCAGGCACACACAAAAACAGCTACAGTATGTATGTTTGCAGAATGGTTTTGCTTTGTTGTGTGAGACAAAGACAAGATTATAAATATGCATTGTAATTATATCATTATCATTTAAAATATCAAGTTGCAGAATGTGTGCCCATTGATGATTTAAATACTGACCTAAGATTTGAATACCAATGTAACAAACACAGACCAGCCTTCGTTACCCTCCTCATTTGCATGCACAAAACATCAAATTAACTAAGCTGTTTTGTACATTATGCAGCAGAGACAAACAGGACAGGACTTCATCCGCTGATGACTGGACCAGCAGATGGTGTGTAAATAATGTACGTTGTCTCGTGGGAACATCTATGTCTGTCTCAGTTTGGTTTGATGCACCAAACCTTCTCCCTCACGCAAAGTGACCCTTTTAATGTGTTAAGACAAACCCTGGTGTTGATTTGATCCGAGGACTGAGGTAAAACAGTGTGAATTACAAACAGATGGGATGCATCGATGCTGGTGTATGCAAAAGCCAGTGTTAGGGAAGATACTTTGAAAGCAATGCAATTACCTCACACTGGAAAAAGCTACAGCAAAGCCACCCCAGGGACAAATATACCTTGGTTAAGTAAAGCTAATTGGAAAAAGTAGTTCAAGCTACTTTTCAAAAAATTACAAAGTATATGGGAAACAAACAACGAGCCACCAAAAATTGGCAGATAAAAAAAATCTCTCCCTGAGCCTAAACTATATAATTTTGTTGCCTAAATCCAACCAAACTACAACTGAAAATGCCTATTTATAAAAGACTGAGAACACTTAGTCGACAAAGTCTAAAAACTAAAGGTTGACACTGACTTCCAGTTTCACACCCCAGTCTCCCAGGATGTGACTCACATTCTAGTGTCCCACAGGAGAGTCCTGTGCTTAAACTATTCATCCACCGCAACCTCTTGGGTACAGAGAAAGTGTCCCTCTTTACAGCTAAACTAAGGGGGTCAGGTGTGAATAGCTGAATAGCTGCTGTGTGCCATTTCTCACCTGGGGGCAAATAGACATTTTGAAAATTCAAATAGAACACTAATCATGAAAGAGTGCAAGGCATGTCAGGTTTGGTCTTAGATTTGTGTATGGCGTCTTTGCAGTAGATTTCTCTCTCGGCTTGCAGCGCTTACAAGAAAAAAAACGTAGGTTTTGTCGGTGGAGCTAGTTGGTGTCATGTGTTTTGGCCATGGTGATTCTTTTTCAGGCTGAGATTCAGAGGGTTTATCCGTGCTGTTGCTGTGTGGCCTTTTGGACGTACACTGAGGTCAAGCATGTGATTGTGGCTTCCTGACGAATGCATTGCTTTGGCATGCCTTCACAGCAGTCAAGATGAAAGAAAAGGAGTGGAGCTGGTCAAAGGGGGTTCAATTACAGTAGAGACGCAATGGTAAAATAAAAATAAAAATCATTCCTTTCCTTTTATGGCCCACAAATGTGTGTAGTTTTTGTACTTAGCTACACAAAAAAGTAACTAAACTATCACTATATAAATGAGTTTAGAAGAACTACCTGCGAGCCACTGCAAAATCTAACAGTAACACCAACAATAGCACCAAGTAAACATCCAGTGCATAGTAAAAATTCTCTGTTCAGGTTTATCTTTTACCCTGCACACATACATACTATATGAAACATGTTTCAGGTGTCTAGTATTATTTATCTTGACTTAATTTGCATGCAGAAAACAGTTTTATGTCAATCTAGTTTTTCACAAAACCCTATTTTTGCTGTTTATTATTTCAAGTTTCCATTGTTTTGTTGATTTATTTACATGATAGAACCTGATAGTGAACTTATCCTCTGACTCTGTTCCAAAGGGATGTCAGGGAACAGACTCACAGTTGCAGAACAGCACTCCTGCTGCCGGGAGCTGCTGGGGATTCAATGTCTTTCTCAAGGGCACTTCATCTGGGTAGAGTCTTGTCATCAGGAGGGCATTCTCCAGTCACAGTGTGGTTTCCCAATAATATCAAACTTGCCAGGACAAAGTAGTAATGAATGAGTAATCCTCAACCCTTTCCTGCTCATGTCCTCTGTCTTTTTACCAGGCGGGAGACACTACTGGTTCACTACAGAACATAGCTGCTGCTCTGGATGGGTTCTCCTGTTCGACTGTGAGCTTTGGCCGCGAAAAACTCTCGTGCGGATGTGAAGACCATGATGTTGGCGTTCCCAGCATCCTTCCCACAGCTTCAGCAGTGACAATGATGAGCAGCTTTCACAGCTTAGATGTCTGTGACTGTTGTGGAAAAAATTACAAGAGATTCCAGATCAGTAATGATGATTGCAGTTGCTGGCAGTGTGCAAATACGAAGGTATTGTTTGTGGGGAGTTGTTGATTGTTCTGGCAAATGCAAGTGTTGTTTTTCCGTAACGATGATGGCTGTGATAATGGTGGTGATGGCAGTGGCTGCAAAGATTAGATGATGACACATTGGCCACTTTTCTGAGCCAAGAGGAGCCATATTGTCTTCAGCAGAAATGTGATTGGCAAACAGGCTAAAGCTACCCTTGATAGCAGGCCTACTGACTGTAAAACAGACAGGCGATTAAGGGCATACGTAATAAAAAAGAACAACTGGGTACAACTGATATTTTGATTTATGTTTATTTCCTCAAAATCAGTGTTATAGAGATAATAATGGCTCAAGCTTCTCCTCCTTAGTCCCTTTTGGCTAAAGTTTCTCTTCAGACCAAATAAATAAATTACATAACAGTCATTACTAACTTTTTGGTTGTTTTCACAGTTGCTACTGTCCTTATTATCTGAGAAAATACCTGTTAAGCTCCCACTCAACAAGCAAGTGAGTTGAGTGGGAGCGAGCTCAGGATGATTTTTCTCTCCATACTTTCTTTGTGCTTGAATGAACACAATCCATGATAATGCATATTTACCTGAAACAAGGTGGACTGTTTTATTCTTAAATGGATCTCATTAGTCATCGGTCAATTAATGCAGAGCACTGGATGACGTCCCGGTTTGAGTAATGGTCCAACTCAGTGGTTCAGAAAAACTTAAATTGAGGTAATATGCCAAAATGTACTTAAATACAATTTTGAGGTAGTTATACTTTTTGAGGTAGTATTTCAAATCTATGCTACTTCAGACTTCTACTCCACTACTTAAATCACATTTTGCTTTTGGTTTTGCCAAAGTACCATGAGTTGTGTACCAGAAAGGTATGAAATATTGCACAATATACACAACTCCCCATTAATCATCTCAGAACCACTTTATATTTATTGTGTAACCTTTCTGAGTGCTCTGAGCCATAGGTTGGGAACCACTGAACCAAAAAACCTAACCTTATACAAAAGAATTAAATGTAGCCTCACCTCAACTATCTACAACTGTGAAGTGCTGCTTAGCTATTGATGCATCCATATAAATCTGTGTGAGGTCACATCTATTTTTTACTTTTAACACTTAAGTATATTTAAGTATATTTTGCTAATAATGTTTCCATACTTACATTTAATATTTATTTAAGATTTTTGTTAGTTCAACTGTTTTTTATGTACAGTGGTGTATTTCTACACTGTATTTCTTTCTTTCTTTCAATTTAGAAAATTATCTGAAAACTTCTTCTACCATTGAAACAAACCACGAGAACTTATGGTAAGTTCATGGAGCTACAATGAAGAAGGAAAGGAGGAAACCAAAAACTTGACCACCTTGTTATTTCTGTGGTGGAGTGTGAGAACTCATCGAGACCTTGTTCATCTTCTTGGAGGAAAATGAGGAAATCAAAATGCTCTGTAAAGACAATCAACCAGGACAGACAAGATTCACCCTGAGGTGATTAAAGATTGTTGTCTTGGCTGACACACCTTTTCGCTATTGTGTAGCGGTCGAGGGCAGTGATCATGGACTTCTTGGTCGCAGTGAGAGGGTCCAAAGAATGAGCTCCAACTTCCAGGGTGTTCTGCCTCGCAGATATGGCTGATGTCACGTTGTTGGAAAGTAGTTTCCAACCAAATGTCAACTTCTGATGCAGGAGGAGGAATGAATGTGCAAAGTGGAGCAGCTCTTTCTTCTTCCAAAAATACTGCAGGGATTCTGGAGTTTGCCTATCAAGTCTACATGGACTTGTTGATTTGGGCTTAATGTTAAAAAAGTATTAAATAAACATGGCTGACTTTGACATATCGATGAGTTTCATTGGCAAGTATACACACAATAGAACAACAGAACACAGTGGGTGCTGCCATTGCTATTTTGCCATTGTCCAAGTAGGACGCCTGTTGTGGCGTTCCATTGTACATTTTTTAGTAGGTTGTAAATTTCTGACTTCCAAGTTGTCTTAAACGCAGCATAAGACTGCGTCCCTAGGAGTGTTGTGTAAGGCAAACCTGTCACCTACAAATTGAGTCTATATAAATCTAATTTGCAACAGAAGCAATGTTTTAATAGAAATGGAACAGCACCTTTATTATGTTTTTATCAACATAATGAGGAAATGTCTTATCTGCAAATTATTTGCAAAAAAAAAAAAAAAAACACCAAATGTTCATACTGACTGTACCTGCAAAACATTTTATTTGCTTTTTCCACAGTATCTGCTCATGGTGACTAAAGCAGTTTCAACATTATGTTTAGGCAACTCAAAATATATTTTTTAGAGTATGAAAAGATCATAATCCTTGTTAGGTATTTACAGAGTCAATGGTGACTTTAAAGGTGACTCTCTAACCTTAACCAAAATGTTTTAGTAGCCTGTATACAGTACTTAACCATACACAAGACACAAACTCCTGTCCCTGTTGTCCTGTGTTTTGGATGCCCACATCACACCATCCAGTCTCTTTTGAAATGTCTGTGCATGCCACTGTCCTATATCACAAGTACACATGCAATGCCCCTCATGAACACACACATGCCTGTGGTTGCTCTCTGACTGTTTCACCAGCTCTGCCTTGATGTTTGATTGTTGGCATCGGTAACAGTGTGCACTTCTATGGCAAGCACAGTGGTGTTATTTATTGCTACGACGCTGATGGCTGTGATGATGGTGGCGGTGACAGTGAGAGCAGTATTGGCTAGCAGAAGCAGCAGGCACCAGATCCCCTCCTGTTTGTTCAGAGAGACACACAGCAAAGCTTTACTGTGTTCAACCCAAGGCTGCAAACCCCGAGTAAAACCAAAACACTGGCACTGGTTAGAGCACATATTGTTTTCATGCCATTTTCCAAATTCATGCCCGTCTGCCTGAGTGTTTGTCTGTGCATCTGTCTTACTGTCAGGCTGTGTCTATTTATTTGCCTGTCTGTTTGAGTGTCATTATTCCGTGCTTATGTATGTGAAGGCTTTTGTAAATATACAATGTTCCTGATTGCATTTTTTGTGGTTATTACCAAAGATAAATATATAGATGAAGACCATAAACTCTCTTTGTATGCATTTTCACATGCATATATGTATGTCAGAGCATGTGTGGACATTTTGTATGCCTTCCTGATTGTGTGTGTGTATGTGTAGGGTTGTGCGAGCCCACATATGTGTGAGTGGGTGATTTCGGCTGTGCAAGCCCAGCACCCAACCATCTGTCACAAAGGGGCCACCGTGTTCTGAAGCCAATCATCTCCTTCCAACAGCTTCTAGGATCCTCGCTCTGCTTTCCAACAATGGTCCGGCACGCCAAACACACATTCACACACGAAGAATGACAACGTCTGCCACATGCTCCTATCAGCAGGCGCACACACACTCACACACACAAACTTAACAATCACACAGACGCTTGCCTTGAAAACTGTTAAGGCCCTTTCCCTCATTGGAGAAAATCTGGCTTTTATCGCAGTTCCAAGCAGTCGCTTGTTTGGTAGTTCAGAGTCGCTGTGATCGGTTGCTGCCATCAGCTGAGTAGTTTTACAGTAGAGCCAACACAGATGACAAGTATTTCATGTCAGATAGTCCATATAGTTATGAATTTTTAAGTGAGCAACATGCTACATTTTTAGAAAAAAATTACTGAGAGTTAAATGAGAAGACTGATATGACTCTTATGCCTGTGTGTTAAATTTGAAGCTACAGACAGCAGCAGTTAGCTTAGCTTAGCATGAAGATGGGAAACATGAAGAAAAAGCTAGTCTGGTTCTGTCCAGAAGTAACAAAATCATATAACTTACAAATTAACATGCTATATTTGCTTAATTCGTACAAAAATGAAAAGTAAAAAAAAAAAATATATAACTTAACTTTGGACAGAGACAGACTAGCCATTCCTCCATCTTTATGCTAAGGTAAGCTAACAGGCTGCTGGCTATAGCTTCATATTCTAACTGGTTGATTTTGCAACACTAGTAGTTACTGGCTAAATATAGTACAGAATTGATGGGGGCAGCAAAACAAACTATTGTCACTTTAATAAAGCAGCCACGCAAACCTTGGCTTTTTGCAGATCATGGTTCCTCACAGAATATTGGAAAAGGTAAAGTTAAAAGTGTTGGTTACCTCACTAAGAAGTTGGAGGTGCACAGCCTGTTGCCTGCAGCTCTTCAGCTCACTGTGGCGGCTCCCTATTGTCTATTTACTCCTTCAGTATTTCAAACTCATCTGCCGTCAAAAAATGCCAAAAACGACTGTTTGTCTTGTTTTATAGACACATTATTGATGAACAAAAGCGGTAAGTGCTACACTCACATTGACATACACATTGCATTTCTTGTGAATGCTTGATAACAAAAGTCAACTCATGTGTCACAAGTTAAATGCGTTCAGTTTGCATCAGCAGCAATCATGGACCCCACTGACTATCATCTGACAACGACTGAGCATTCTTCATTCATATGCAGATATTATATTAACAGAAATTTAATACAGCATTATTTCAAAGAATGTAGCCACAGACACCCATTTTATAATACCGCTAAGATATAAATATTACAATACTTTCAGCAGTTGGCCATAAGCTCAATCACCATTGTGTTACCTCATTCAGTAACAGTAACTTCACAGACATTTATTTAAATAAAAATCTTCTCTTTGAGATTCCTACTTAAACAGAGAGATATGAGAGCAGTTTTGCCCTGAAGGGAAGTAAATACATTCCCACAATGTTGAGCTGTCTCTTTAAAGGAAAACTATAGTTTCTTGCAATTTTGGGTTTTATGTTTGTAGCTCCAGCCATCATTTTAATCGATAATGGTTTCCACATGAGGTTTTTTTTTGGACGAGTTTTTCCTTTCCTGAATCGTCTAGAATATGTGTTGTGTGGTGGACAGATTATAAAATGCTTTGAGATAAATTTGTGATTTTGGGATGTATAAACAAAATTAAATTGACTTGCTGAGATCTTGGAAAACATTGTAATAAATAAAATAAATACTACAAGTTGTAAACAAATTTCCCATTTGTCAAACTTATTTGGAAGTTAAAAAGGAAAACTGTAAAATTATTACACAAACTGTAAACACCCAGAACAACTCAACTCTGTTGCACTTTTCCTGTTGTACTTTTCCAATTTTCCTGTGCAGAGACGGGTTATATAGGGACACTATGGGGGTGGTGAAATTGCAAAGCAAAACTCTGGGGTTGTTGACAACTTGTGGAATTGCCTGACTACTCATGTTTGTTGCCCTTTTGGACCTAATTTGCGATGCCGCTGCGTTCTGAGCTCTTAGCAATTACTTTGGTGAGTACAACCTTATCATAAGAAAAAGAACATGAGCAAAGCACAGAAAACAAAACCCAAGTTGTAATTAATCATAGTTTTCCTTTAAATGTTATGTAATGCACCCCCTCATACTCCACATACAAGCAGACTATTTTTATCTATCCATATAATATCTATCTATATTATCTCTGGATTATTGTTTGAGTTGTTTTTCCAGTTTTGCTGTGAACTCAACTTCACTTCCTGGTGAATTTATAACCCATGAGGATCCAAAAAATGTGTTATTTTTCCTCACGGTTCACTTGACGAGAACACTCAGAGTTCAAGTGTGACCTGACAGGAACTTCAATATATACAGTGAGTCAAAACACAGCCACAGAGGAGAACAACAACAGCTTGTGATATGGATAGAGTTGACCAGAAATGGCAGCAGCTGTCAAAAACTGCTGGAGGAAAGGAAGCAAAACCACCTACAACCTTCAATGAAATAAAATGTCGACATACAAAACATAAACCGTACAAAAACTCGCTCTGCTACCCATTCAAAGACAAATCAAGTGCCTGCAGATCCAACACGGATTTTATATTCAACACGTTTTCTGTCCAGCTATTTTTATTAACATGCATGCAATGTTGGCCGTGCTTACAATTCTCTTCAAAGACAGAATTGTGCGGGTGGTACATTATTTTGTCAACATCCTCGCTGATATCTCATTAGGGAAAATTATGTGTTGGTGTGTTTGAAATAATTTGTGAAAGGTTCCTCAATTGTTATCATCACTTGGGAAATGATTGGCACTGTCTTTATAATCTCTTTCCATGGGGTTATTAGTCTTGGACAGTAGAAACAATAAACAGTCTCAGTTCCTCAGAAGCGTATGCCTTCATTTCACATGCCATGGAATATCTCAGTACAAGTCTTAAGCACATTCCCACAGATGATCTCTCGACCTGCACTCTTAAGAATTTTTGTGTTTTGAATAACTGACCAGGACCCACTGTTGGCCTTTCACAAATCTCATTACAGTCTGCCCATTCATAAAAAAATGAGAATTTTGTTAACAGCATCAAAGCTGGTCAGACATGTAAGGCCTTTGCTCAAGACCACAGGTGCTGCATGACCTTCTCAGACCTACAAGTTTCATTTTTTCCATTCCTCATTTCATATCCTTCATCATTTTCTCTTGTTGTAACCACAGCATCCTCATGAATAATGTACCGTTCCCCTCAGAGCATTAAGTTGTTTAGAAAATGTGGCCTGACAGAAAGATGTGTATCTTACATGCTGTGTCTCTGAGGTCCTGAATACGGTAATTTAACTAAAACATAGACCTGTCCATGCTGTCAAAACAACCACTCGCTGTCTTCATCCAGGTGGTGAAGAAACAAAGCACAACATATTCACAAGTGACTTGAAATACTGAAATATACCGAAACACATTTACTGAGAGGGAGACGACCTCAAACCCTCAATCAGTCACCAAGTCCAAGTATTTTATTTGGTAACGCCTTCTTTGCAGCGGTATGCGTAAGACTGGCATGACACTATTATAACCATGACGTGACTTGAGTCTGCTAAGTTGACATTGTTTCAGTGACATGAATGAGACCATTGATGTCCATGTTAGCACAACCTGACATTAACCAAGACAACATAACCTGTCATGAAAATGCCATATCAGGCCATATTATCAAACTCAAAGAAACTATTAGCTTTATGTATAACATTAAACTGTCATTTGGTTGGGTCTCGTGTTGGCATCGGACCTTCGTAATTTCTTTTCTTCAATTTTTTATGGTTGATTAATCAGTTGATTATTTTCTTGATTGATCAATTAATAGTTGTTTGTTTTAAAAAGTCACTTTTCCAAATCCTAAGATCACATCCTTAAAATATCTTGTTTCACTCACAACCCA
Source organism: Lutjanus erythropterus (assembly GCF_056507025.1). Classification (NCBI taxonomy): domain Eukaryota; kingdom Metazoa; phylum Chordata; class Actinopteri; order Lutjaniformes; family Lutjanidae; genus Lutjanus; species Lutjanus erythropterus. The sequence goes on along the minus strand of NC_139323.1, from coordinate 29,251,538 downwards.
AACATATCCAGTTTACTGTTTTTCCTTTAAAAATTGCTCAAAGCGATGAATTTATTATCAAATTGATTAATATTCAGTTAGTCGATGAATCACTGCAGCTCTAAAGCAGCTGTCTAGCAGCAGTTAGAGACTACTTTAGCAATAAGTAAAACTGATCATCAGGAAACTCTGTAAATCACTTAGGTTCTGTATTCCCTGTCCTAAAACTGTCCTTGTAACATTTAATTACATCCTAAAGCAAAGTATAACATGCAACACTGTAGTTGAGGTCAAGGAAATAATTTATTGCACAATGATAATAGTGTCACTGACAGCTGATGTCAAAACCAACTATATATGACAGTTTAAGTTAAGGTGAATGCATTGTGCTAAATAGTCCAGTTTGATAATTAAGTCTGCTATGGCATGTTTATAACAGGTGATATTGTCTTTGTTAATGTCAAGTTGTAATTACATTACATAACTGACCAAGTGACACTTAATTCAGTTAAAAAAAAAGACAAATAAAACAGTACCTCTTATTTGTTCACAAAACTAAGTTCTGACTGTTTCCAGAGCTTCTGACATGTTTGCTGATGAAAAGAGGTTTCTTATCTCCAAATACAAAAGTTTGTTTAAGCTGATAAATAGCAACAAAAACTCTAAAAGCATAATGTTTAGGAAACTGCTACCCTCAGCTGATCACATCCAATGGGAACAAACCCACACAGAAGAAAAGTAATATTTGGAAAGGACCAAATTCACCACAGTGAATCACTTTGCCCCACAGATGAGGCACAGAGGTGGACAAAAATTCCACTCCCTGCAGTATTTTCTTTTAGGAGAAATAGGCAGTCCTCTACCGTGTGCATATTTCTTTTAAAGGAGAACTGCCTGTCCGCTCTCCACTCCCCTTGGTGTTTGTTCCAAGGAGAGCAGGCGGTTCACTCCTGTCACTGTTTCTATTTAAAGGACAGTCAGTAGTCCAGGATGGGATCCAGAATAGAGGAGACATGACAGTGTGACCCAGGTAAGTCTCACAGACCTTAAATTTGATCCCTACAGTACAGCAGATGATGTGTCCTTTCATAATGTCTTTAAGCATGAAATGTAAAACATACTGCTAGTCTCTACTTGATGGAAAAAGATAAAAATGTACTCGAAGTAGGTGTGTGTGCACAGTCATGTTGTGAAGAAGGCCCACTGGTTTGTCAGACAATTTGACCAAGGTTCAGAATGAATTCCAAAGTCAACCCCAGCTGTGATGAATGTAAAGGTGCTAAAGCTTCATTGATCCATATGTGCCGTCTCAGCTTAGAAAAATTCTAGAGATGTATTTCAAACACTTTCTCGGACTCTAAACTGTGTAACTGAACACAGCCCCTGAGCAGCTGTGTTTGAAGTTGCTGATGAGGATGCACATTTGAACTCAACTAAAAGCAACGCTCTGACTTTTGCCCCTCTTCTAACCAGACGAGCAGCATTAACTGACATGGAAGGAAGCTGCCGCACCCACACTTTCTCGCTGGCTTGAGAGCATAATGTGTCATGCCTGAAGCTCGAGAAAATTTGCTACTCTGTGGGTGGATCTGATAAGAAATTTTACAAGGTTTGGCGGTCCTTTCTGGCGCACTTCCAAAGAGCCCACATGGTAATAATCGGTGGTGTTGTCACTGATCTCTTACACTCAACTCCTTTGCAAGACTTTCATTCATTCTCTCATTGTGCACGAAGATAAAGACGCTTGTTTAATGACTTGTTGGAAGGGGGTGGACGTTCAAGGTTTGTTTCTGATTTATGTTGAAGAATATTACCTGCCATTGTGAGAACATTTACACTTTACAATGCCTCTTGGTGGAAAATCAATAAAAAATATTTTTAACAAGAAAATAAAATTTGACCAAGACTCAGATAAGAGACCACTGTGACTGTGACAGACTGCTGATTCGGTGGAGTTAAGGTGACACAAACTGCTGAAGTTTCATAAACAACAGAAGCTAACCTTAAGAACACACACACCTCTTACAGCTAGGCATGCCCACTTTCTTATGCAGAGAATGCACTGAAATTAACAAAAGATCATTAAGGCCAAGGTATCATTTTTTGTAGCATCTGCAGATATTTTGCAACTATTCAGCTCACTATGAAATTTAAAGAATCTCCTTCCCTCATGATGCGATGATGCTGTATGACCACAGTAAGGAATTCACTGAATTTTTGGCCTGTGTCCTCGCCACTTTGCGTGCCTCCTTTGAAATGTAAACCAGGTGGATGCCAGTGAATATAAAACACACACTTTTGGACAATATCATTACTTTTTGCTTGCTAAATAGTCAAATGCAGTTATAGATTTGTAGCATTTTTCAAATGATTTGCTGAGGAGTCATTGAATACAGGTATTCTGTCCATTATTTAAATGAGTGTGAAGTGCTTCCAGATGTCTGAAAGTCCTGGCATTGCTATAAAACATCAAATAAATGAAAATGCACGATGAAAATGAGCAATGACATTGATCTCGAAAGGAAATTAATGTACATACTTGATTTATGTAACCCATGTGTCTGTAAGTCAGTAAAAGAGGGTGAAACAGTGCTTGGGAGATTGGTGGAGTGGCAGTGATGTGAAGCTCCTGTTGGAAAGATAATCTTAATGTTGTGTGGCATGTGATGCACCATTATATTCTAATCTTGTAGTGAACTGGCGATTTCAGAGCAGATATGCGAAATTCTTACATGGGTATGTGATGCAACCTGATTTCATAATCTGTCAAAATGCAATCAGAGCCAAACCTTATCTGCCTGCTTTGAGAACTACCAGTGCTTGTTAAGACTTCTCAACTTTTAAATATTTTAAATAATTATAAATGTTGGTAAAATATAACTGAAATGATGACCAAATACATGGAAATCACACACAAGCTGTAAAAAGCAATTAATTCTCTTTATAAACTTCAATTTCCTTTTGCAAGTGAAGTGGACTAACATTATAGACTGTGGCCTTCCACAAAGTGAGGCAAAAACTTCTATGGTCATCCTTCACTCTGTTCTCAACAAGCAGAAAATTGGGGTAGGGTGCATTTTCCTCGCATGGTTTAGGCCCACTGCTCTGCTTAAAGGACAAAAAAGATGTGACTAAATACAAAACCAATTGGAGTGGTCACAGTGCTCCAATCTGCAGGGCATGAGCGCCCACTGAATAGTTTGATGAGCATCAACATCCAAAGAGATTTAAAGGTCCAGACACTTTATAATCTGCAGAGGCACACTGAGGCTGGTCAAGTGAACTCTGGTGGAAGGTCACTTTACCCAAATAACAAAAAAAGGGCCTCAGAGATATAATTCTGATTTTATGTGTTGAGGTTTAGAGATTTCCTCTGCCAGAAAATTTTGTTTGTGGTGCTCAAAACAGTGCACCAGTGTAAAATTCTCAAGTTTGCAAAAGTTACCCTTCTGACTGATGTTTCAATTCTTACTTTAACTTTGCAAGTCAAAGTCTAACAGCAGGCAAATTCGTGGACACCATAAGGTGACATTGACAGTGTAGGATCAAAAACTCTCAGCCGAGTCCTTTGATGCATTGCCATTCATATAGACACTACATTAACAATAGATTCTTCACTTTTTCTCTAAAGGCATTTTTGTAAAATTAATCATCTCCACCAAGGGTAAGTCTGGAGGGGATCATGTGTTTGATCATGTAACTGCTGATTCCTCAAATTCAAATAGCCTTCTTGGCATGACGTGATGATATACATACTGCCAAAAGAAAGGATTTAGATTATGAATGAAAACACATTGAAAACAGATTCTAACAAATAACTGACTGACTGACTTCTCACTCAGATGTCAGGGGCCACAGTCATCAACTGCTTGGCTGAAAACGAGGCTTACCTCGTTTGTTGTAGGCCACATTTGAGCCTTTGATGTTGCTGATAAACTGACATCCATAGAAAGATTTAGTTTCCTCTTAAATCAGAGCATCTGAAGATTAATTCCATACCCCCTGTGTTATGATCCTCTAAAGTTAGGCACGATACAAGATGAATAAATCCCTGGAGCCATAGCAAAGGATGCCTCATTAGTCACTGCTATATGTTGCTGTTATTCATGTGCATGGTGGCCATATCGGAGAGGCTAAGACCCTCCAATAATACACAAGTGTTGAGAGATACAGACTTCACTACGAAACTGACTGCGACTCGTTTGATTCTGAACCATGTTTCATGAAATTTGGCTCGTCATAAACATGAAATATTTAACATGATACTGACAACTTGTTGGGATTTAAGTCTGTTACTGGGGACCAATTTCATCAGCTCTTTGCCAAAACATCAACTCTCTGAATAATCAATAGGATTATTTTCACTGAGAGATGCAGATACAAAAACACTTTACTAAAAACTTTGCAAATGTCTGTCAGTTTTATTTGGCAGTTGTGGTGCCATTGCAGGACGTGCTTCACCATCTGTTGTCTGGTGGAGAAGCACTTTACTAATTGGACTCCTCATGTTAGCCATTTATTTTGTTGAATGGTTGTCTAAAAGTCATTTTTCCATTGGTAATGGTTGATTTTTATTTATTTATTTATTTTGGCTAAATGTTCATACTGCATATATTCTGTTTTTGTTTGTTTGTTTGTTCTTTTAGTTTCTGATTAGAAATAATCTACTATCTTTAAATTAACCCATTGTATGCAGGTTTTACATTAATTTCTTTCTCTTTAGAGTTTCCACTCTAATCCCAGCAAGAATCTTTCACATTTCATTTGATCTCATCTTATTTCCAAATTAATCCGAATCAGATTTATATGTTTATGACTGATCTGGACGTCTATGGCTAAAAATGACCGTTATGTTTTTCCCCACTGACAGATTTGACTATTAGTGGTTATAACTTTTCACTGGGAGAAGTCTAGCTTGTCCACTCCTTTTACAGCGGGTCAATTAGAATCCAACTGAGTAGTGCACTTCACTAATGGAGCACACTAAAATCTTTGACCCTCCTGATTGCACTGTGTGTCCACTAACAGTATAATGGGCTAAGAGTGCTGAACTACTCATCTACTGTAAGTGCCGGCCATTAAAAGTTAGAGGGACCATATCTAAGTCAATATGATCTATGAGAGACTTAATAGCCACTCAAAATTTAGATTCATTCACAGCTCGGCTCTTGGGTGGATGTGTGTGGTAATTGATTTTTACAAATTGTAGAGCAGCAAAAAGTGCAGGATTTACTCTTGGTATCATTTTGCTTTGATATTGTAATCTATCAAATTTGAGCTGTTCCATTGGTTTTTCACGAAGGTTGAGCATCTTACAAGATCAGCAAAATGTTGCGAACATTACTATATGTACTGCAGATATATAGAAACAACAGTATGCAGGTGTAATTTGTTTTATGTAAAAACACAGTGGAAAACAGCAGACTTCTCTTCTTCTGTATTGTTAATACATATCCACTCAGCAACAAAGTTCCTCCTCCCTCACAGATGAAATGGACGTGCTGCCATTTTCAGGGAGTCAGCTCTTCTGTCCGCTCTCAGCATGGTCAAATTCCTTAAACACATTCGCAAAGACAAGGCTTCCTCAGCAATCCACTTGGATAGCAGACCAGCTCAGCTCCTGCCCTCCGAGTGGTGCTGCTATATTGAACCGGTATCTGATTCACTGACCTTCTCGCTGCCTCATGCCTTGCTAATGTAATCTAGAGCTGCTGCTGCTGCCGCTGCTGCTGGCTCATGTCTCTCTGCCTGCAGCTCTCCCTCTCTCTTCCTGTTTTTTCATCTGATGCTACTCACTCGCTCACATACACACACACACACACACACAAGCAAATGTTCAGGTGGTCTCAGATTTTGTATGCGTGTTTGTCTACAGTTTGTTGCTTTAACCTCTCCCCCACAAGGGTCGGTTATCATTGGAAATGTTTTGATACCTGTGCCAGCGTGATGCCTCAGTTTTGGTACAGATTTAAAAAAAAAAAAAAAAACAGAAGAAGCTATTTTCACTTCCTTACTTTGAAAAATATCAACCTGTTTGGTAGTACACTAATAAGATGTAACATATTGTACTTTGTACCAAATAAGACAAAAACTAATAAAAAAGCATTCTTTATTAGACAGCATTACACTCTTTATTAGAGCCTAATTAGAGGCTAATTATGTACATATTACAGCAGTAGTGTTAAACCCATATTAGATGTTATTAAGCTAATTGGGGACACATTACAATAGAGCTGTGAACTTCTACTTACACATTTAAAACAATATGTGAATCAGATCTACCAATTAAAGGCCAAAATATACAGAGGTAGAGGAATATTTTGTCTTTGGGTGACTGCACAGACTTGTTCTAATGCTGGAGGCCGATGAAGCAAAAAAAAAAAAAAAAAAAAAAAAAAGTGGCCATTGGTGGAGAAGTAGCAGATATGTCACCTTGGTTTACAATATATTTCTGTACTAATGTGTCCAAAATTACTCTCTAAGAAAAGTTTAATACAGGTCCAACCCTGGGGATCAATACACTTTATCTTCCAAGAAAGTTTAATCAGGGTCTATTACTGTCTAATACTGGCATGTGTGGCTTATTAATGTACCGTTAGGTGTATTGTGTCTAAGGTGTAGCTGTGTTTTTTTGGTAATTAGTAAATTAATAAAGAACATGTTATTGTCTAATTTAACATGAAGTACAGCTTTTCTACAAAAGCTGTTTCTTCATTTAACAGAAATTCTATGGGTTACCGTAATTTAGATATAAGCACACTAACCTGGTCTGCTTTCATTGTTTTATATCTGCTCAGTTTCTTTTCTTCTCTTTCTCTGTTTCTTAATGATAAACAAAAGATTTACAGAGAGGTCTTCAGTGTTTGGGAAAATCCTGTTTGAAACAAGACATCCAATCTGCTTTATATTTAAGTGGGTGACCAGCTGCTTTGTCGTCGTGATGCTGAATCTCTCACTCTCTTGCTCATTTTTTTTCTCTCATTCCTGATTCATTGTGCTATCCGGGGAATATGTATCACCATTTTGCCTCAAGCTATCCAGCGGCCCAATCTATAAGTCAGGCTAAGGTACAAACTCGGCCCCAAAAAGCAGAGATCCAAACTATGGAGGCCAGAGATCACTTGCCCGCTGCCGGCCACAAAGCACCGAGCCAGCCTCTCAGCAGCTCTGGCTGGCTTCCCAGGAGATCCATGCTGGATGTAGAAATTGTAGGAACAAGGAATGAGTTGAGTAAAAATAACAGGATAAGGGGAGAAAATAGGGTGCTAGGGTTTCAGTACAAAAGGGGGAAGAAAAAGACAATTAGGGCATTTTTGTTTGGCCAAATATGGCAGGTTTTTCCTCTCAGACATACTGAGACATCAACATGGTTGAAAGGGGGAACGCACAGCAATAGCAATAGCCTACAGACATGCCCTACTACAGAATATATAGGCGCGAATACACACACACATACACACACTCACACACACACACACACCTAAAAAGGTGGAATTTTGCATGCATGGCTGCGCTTTCCTTAGCTGTGGCCACGGTTGCTAGGCTACGGGTGATTCCAGTCTTTGGAGGGGACTTGACATTAGGGAGAGCAAATTGACCACAGGAGGCTTTAATCTGCCGTGAAACAGCAGCTGGAGATCATACACACACGTGCCAGTAGTACTGTGTTTCAACATTTACTTCTCCCTATAACAAACACAACATATAAATACGTGTTACATATAATCCTTTGTGCATATCGTCACCGTTCTCTTTCCCTCTCACGCATGCACACGCTCACTCTTAGCCAGCAACTAACGTCCTCTTTGGGCCACCAGCCTGACCATCAGGGGACACTCTATTTTCCCATGCCCAACAGGGAAGAGTCTCTTGGGACAATAGAGTTTACCCTTTGTAAGCATGTGTGCATGTGTGTGAAGGTAAATATGTGAGGTGTGCACCTGTTAGCATGCCTAACATGTAGGTGAAACAAATCAGTAAAACCTTTCAAAAGAAAACCTGCATGTTGAACACCTCCTCTGACGCACATTTCTATTAGAAAATATGGACGGACACTTCACTTTTCTCTCTTTAAAGAAAAAAGGCTGGGGATATTCTATTTTTTTCTCTCTGTCAAACAGAAATAAATTAATACAAATAATTGCTTGTGTAACCCAAGCTTGATATACATAGCTTTTTCATCTGAGCAATAGACTTCCATTGTCGTCCAATAACTATTTAAATACATCGGTGAGTCACTCTGTTGCAATGGAGGACGTGGCCCTTCATTAGAATGAACACAGTCACTGTTTATTTTGAGTCAATCCCACACAGTCCTGCTGCTGTAAATACTCACTAGAGTACCAAATGTGTATTAATTCCTGGCTCAAAATAGTTCCTCACAAATAGTGTTTTTACTTCTGGTTGGCCATTGTTTTAGGAAATGACTTCACCACTTTTAGGTTAAGTTAAAGTATATATTTGTGACCTGTGTTTAAAGATTGTGTAAAGCAACAATAAATGTGTGTTCTGAGTTTGTCTCATCACAGACACATTTTAACAATCCAGCCAAATTTGAATGATTTAAAAAAAAAGAAAAGAATCACAAAATATAGAAAATTAGGTGTCAAAATCATGAAAAAATTCACAGTTTTCTCTGCTGACATGTTTGAGCCACCGGAGCCAGAGGGTGGTGACAGGATGGTACTGATTTTTCGTGCCGGGTCGCTTAAACTGAAGTGAGCTGAAGAGAAAACTGCTGGGCTGATTTGGACTGAGGTACATTTGTGACTGGCCATTGAGAGGGCCGTATCGTTTGTGGGGTTTATTTAGTGTTGGGGGACCATGGCTCTGGCATGTCACCAAGCTCCACAATTCAGTACTACATGGTAGCACATATGTATAATGTGTTGAGAAGAAAAATGCATATGCAGGATTTTTTGGTTGCTGTTTGTAAACACAGCATTCAAAGTTGACAGCTCAATGAGTGGGTGAGAGAGAGCATAGCTGTGGTCAAGCAAATCAGTGACTCAGAGACGTAAAATATATATCTTTTTATTGTTTGTCGGCAGTTATTGCGTGCGTGTGTAGCTCAGTGCATCCCTCAGTCAAACAGACATTGCCTTGGGGCTGCACACCCACTGCCCACAGGTTGATGTCCAAAACATCCAGAACATAACAAAATACCGGCAGGTACCGATGTCCACACACGTTTCATGGGTAATAAGTAATGATTTACATCAGGGACGAGGAAGAAGGTTAAGTTATCCCCTGGCCTACAAACCATTTGCCTTAGAAGTGCCTTAGAAATAGGGTTCCATCAATGTTGTTTTCAGCTAGAACATGATATAGATTATTTTGTACTGAAGCTGCTGACTAACAATACTTCTGTGACCACAGTAGGTATTCATCTGAAATTAATGACTGCTCTGCAATTTTCTTTAGATCTTGCAAAGTCATCCAATAGACTTGACTGGACCCTTTGGCAGGCTGGTTCTGGTCTGTCAGTGGGTCCAATCTATGACACCTGTTATGTAGAGGGATTATTATTAAATCCTGCAATATATACCTGTTAATGTGCATGAAAAAAGAGCTTGGGGCTAAGAGCCCCAGACAGGGCACAGAAGTCAGAAAGAAGAGATGCGTTGTTTGTTTTGGTCTTTGATGGATTTGTCGACTATGAGGAAAAAAAATCCAAGTAACAGCAGCTTTATCCTGTAAGTACACAGCATACAGTAAACAGTTCACTGACTCTGAAACAAGTGTTTTGGTCTTAAGTGTTGTGTAAAGCATCTTGAACAGGGGTCAGTCATCTAACTCATCTCCAAGTCAATCTAATTAAAATGGATGAAATGTCATAATAGTTGCGGGACTCTAATTCCACTTCTGCTCCAGACACAGACACCACTTTGATAATCTCTTTAACGTATTCTTGCCCAAACTCTTAAATTTGTTGCAATTACCATGTATTTGACCATTTTCTCTATGCCCGCATTATCTGGAAGTCTCTTAAATGAACCTGTAATGCTATCTGATTTAATTGCAAGTGCAGATGATTCCGCTTTATGAGCAATAACCCATTCACCCCAGGGGTATATCAATCCTAATGCATCTATTAAAGTCTGCCTATGACATTATTATGATTAGTCACTTTGTTGTCCCTGGGCTGGAACAGTACAAAATCTGAATATGAATAAAGAAATATTGACATGATTATCTACTGTCACTGCACATTAATCACTACTAATCTCCATGACTGTGATATTAAATGTATTCATGTGTCCTTTTTGGATGGTCTCACCTTGTTTTTGAGAAACAGATGGTATCAAGCACTGTTAAATAATTATTCCTGAGAGGATGTCACTGTTGTTTCTTTGATGCAAAAGCCTAATATACATGAACTGATGTCATCTGGCTTTCATGTCTGGGGATTTGCTGCAACAAAACAATTCAGCAGGGAATCAGTGTGTTGGCTGTGGCCATCCACTGGTAACACGGAGTTTCACATTGGCACTTTAATAATACTTTACCCTTTTTTGACTAAAAGCATTTTATATTCACAACCTGGATGACTACTGTGTGGTATATACATCCAAAAACCCTATATTGCCCTTTCACCTGCCAGAGAATAGCTGGACTAACAACCCCACCAAGTGGTCAGGTGTGTCACATCCATATCCAGACACTGGCTCATGTCTAATTTACCCTAAAAATAAATGAGCAACAATTCAGTTTCTTGAGGTTTATTTAGATTATTAATCACTAATAAATATTAAGCAGAATGAAGCAGTCTATTCTCATTCAGCGGTCTCTACAAGGCACTGGTACGTAGCTAACCAGCCGAAAGTTCTGATACAAAGCAGACATTTTCTTTACAGTCAGTTACTCTGAAGTTACTCTTACTGATGTATTTTAGCATCACACTCATAATAAAGATGTAGGGGAGACTAGGGAGTGTTGTAACACCTGGTTAGTTGCAACATGGTTACAGTTTGACTAATCAGAATCTGTAAACTTTATATATATAGGTCTGTAAAGGCTGATTGATGTGGCGATAATTCTAAAAGTTATTTAAAATGAGGATTTCTGCACTCACTGTGTGCATGGAGCACATTGCAAACTCAAGTCTTTGTAACTGACAATTTTTTATTATTATTATTTTTCTTTTTTTTTGCAGAACACAAATATGGGTGCTGCTTATTCAGGGTTGGGAGGGTTACTTGAAAATGTATTCCGATAAAATTACCAATTACCTATTCCAAAATATAGTCAGTAACCTAATCCAAGTATTGCATTATTAAAGTAATATAACGGCTACTTTATGCTACTTTTGGATTACCTCAATATCAAATATGGTTAAAAATATTTTTTTTTGTATCCAAATTACATAATTCCATTACATGTAATCACTCATACTCCTAATTATTCCTCAAGCCTGTGCATTTTAAAGTTTGAGAGATCTAGTCAAAACCACCATTGAGTTACTGATGTTTAAACAGAAAGTGTTACTATCATCCCCGGTCTCCCCTACACTGTACACTACGGTGGAGTTTTAAACTATAAAACTTTACGCCTGACAGATCTCTTCTAAAGTTTGTGAACTAGCCTAAAGGCATTAAAACTACAATATGTATGACAGAGACACCATATTTCCAGTCCTTAGGGAAAGGAAGAACATTTTCACCAGTATCACATTCCCATTTTAATCTCTCACATCTCCTCCTACAAAGAGTAATAGAGTTTGATGTGTTCTCATGAATTATTCATTCAGATGGTTATTCTGTTCACTTATATTTTGTCATTTACTTTAGATGCTCATCTTACAAGGGATCTACACTCCCAGCAGACTGAAGCACTGCCTTATTCTCTGTGGAAGCATACAGGTGATTTACCCTCACAAAACTGGAGCATTTATCTGTGCCATCATGAAGGCAAAGGTAACAAATCATTGGTTAGCCTGCATCTTAGAATATTTAAAGATAATATGCCCACGTATGGTGAAGAATCACTGCAAATCACCACATTATCCAGAAATTGTACTGCAAAAGGTGCTTTCCACATGTGAAATTTTGAGGTCAAAACCAGAGGTTAATCAAAGCACTATAAGTAACCTTTTCTCATCCTAGGTCATGTTGGCATCTCATACTGAAGCACAACACCCTTTAGTGTGTGTATGAGCTGCTGCCAGAAAGCCTTTTTAACATTGTGAAATGCTTGCAGTTTAATTAGGCTTCTGCTTGGCCTGGTTCAGGAAAATACCATGGTTTGCGGTAAAATAAGCATGTTACATTATGTAAGTCACATGACATAAGTGATGCAAGTATTATTATGTAAGTCAAAATTTTAGATAACATTTAATTTTGGTTTCACATGAACCCTTACCTCCTGAGTGAAAGTCCTCTGTTTGTGACCCATCCATCCATCCATCCATCCTGCTCTATACATGGACTTTCTTGCCTTTTATACCATGTTATCTGATGTGTATGGGTTTAAATAGAAATTACTTGAAAGCCCACTGCATCTCATACAAATGCTAAAAGGTACCTGCTGAGTCGCTGAGGGTCGTGACAAAAAGTCAGTATTTCATGACCTGAGAATGAGAACCGTCTGATACAAATTAAATTGTGTTTTGGACTACAACAAAAATCACAGAAGCCTCAAAAAGTCTAAATCAAAAGACAAAATTAGACCTGTGAAATCGTGCAGCTGCTGTCCTGCGAATTCAACACAAGATTTACCAGAGACATCTTCAAGACTCCCTCAAGCACCTTAACACATAACAGTTTATGAGCGGGCACACAGGTGCTCTTAAAAGTAGTATTGCACTTCTGTACAGTTAGGGCACTCACAGGAGACATATTAAAAATGAATGGTCAAATTTGACGCAGGAGAGGCTGAGATATCCTGACTTTTAATCCCTAGTATGAGTCAAGCGCCGCAAATTCTGGATCCTACATTTCCCATAATGCAACCGACTGCATTTTATCTTTACTCTTTCCCTGCCTGTTACTGCAAACACCAAGATCTTTCAAATGCCACACCTTCAGTTTGTAATGTTTTGTTACAACAGAGGTGTCAAACATACGGCCTGCATGCCAGACATGGCCCAGTTCTCTGAAAAACAGTTGTTCAGTTCTAAAAAACAAATGTTTCGTGCATTTACACTGTGATTTTTATATCAGTGGACTGACTAAATGTAATTGAATGGGGCACTTACATGAGATTTTGCTGAAATTGCACTCATGCTTCTTAAGAAATCTCAGGCTGTCCCTGATCTGTTTGGTAATTGGAAGGTTTCTTAATTATGAATGCGTTAAGAATCTACTTTTTAATCACTAAAAATATTCGTATATTACACTTTATGGAATATACGAAGCTGTAGCCTATGTTGAATATCATTATAGATCCCTTTTAAAACAGGTACTGTAGTGCATGCTATATGTATGCTTTCGGTGTAGAGTACATAAGTACACAAGAGTACATAAGTACACAAGAGTACATGTGGCTCGCATTTAAATCAGTAAATGCAAACGAAAAATGGAAAAGAAGCTTTTTTGTTATTTTTTCATAAACAAAACTGTTCATCAGAGTAGCACCCACAGCTAACTGTTCATCAGCTACCATCTCTGTTTTCTCTCAAGGGTATTCAGAAGGCAAAATGGTCAATCCATCATTACGTGTTTTGTGGAATCGAAATCAAAAGAGCCATTAGCAAAGGTTGATTCATTTTCATAAAATTTGAGAAATTATTTTAACAGATTCCCACAGTGGATTTGCAGTTTGGTACTCAGTAGGGGTTCACTGACAAATGACCCCCCACCCCCTACACCTCCTGGCAACAAACACACAAACATATGCAGAAATTGTAATAAAATGCATAAAAACAAATAAATAAAATGAAATTTAAAAACGATATATTATCAAATAAAATGCCATAACTGACGACATGCCAAAAATAATGTAAGAAAATGTTAATAAGTTATTAACAGATTCATTAAACTGTATCATGATGCTCAAGGGACATAGATTTATTGAGTATATAATATACAAAATAGCGAAATAACAGTTTCGTTCACACAGTACACTTACTGTGTGTATTAGCAACGTACAATTGTTTACACGGCACAGATTTAAGCCCATGTTAAATGCCACAGTCTACTCCCACTGTACACACAGGCATAAGGCATTGTTTATCAAATGATACAACAGTCACACCATGGCCAATGTTAGGGCTAATGAGAAATTGCAGCAGAGAGAGCTGTGATGACAGATATACGGTCTGCTATCTGCTGCAGCCCACCACTGCTCCGGCACCTTGAACAGCGTTACTCCACTCAGCATCTCAACACACATAACAGACTGTCAAAGAGCAATCATACCAACTGCTGAGTGCCAGAATACAACAAGATGATGTGACGGTGTGAACTGCGGTTTATGAAAAGAGTATCATGCAGAAGAGATGAATGCATAACAGAAATGATGCTCATAATAAGCATCCCAAGCTGTGCAAACAGGGCAAACAGAAAACACTACAACTATGAAGAAACATACAGTCTCCAGACTGTCACGCTGCACAGAGCTACAGTTATGGAATACAGGTTTTGCCCTTAAGAGTTTCTTTATTGACCTTTTGCGTGCAAATTCATCAAAGTCACAAAGCAGAGAGATTCTGGGTTCTGTCACTTCTTTTGGATGTTATTACCTTATGATATGATGACAGCAATATACACACAAAGCAACTGAAAGTGAGTAAAACACTTTTCTCTTGCTGCAGTTTGATTGTAAAAGGCAACAAAGAAGGTAAGATAGCTTCTTTTTCCCATAAGAACTTGGTCCCACTATTTTATCTGCCCTTTTCTCAAATACTGCAAGGCCATGATAAGAAGTTGCTTCCCTGAGTTTCACAAAGAGTTCCCACTGATTTAGTATCTAATCCTGCTTCTGTTGATTGGGTTGAAGATGATCACCATTTTCTTTGCAGCTTCATTTTGCCATCTCGTCTGTCCAACTACTTACTTTTGTTACTTCTCCAGGGTGAACACACTACATACTTAAGACCTGCTCAGAATTAAGGTGTTACAGGGATTTGGGGCACAGCTGTACTCTCTTTGCTGAACAAGTAATATTATGCTAATTTTGTCCCTTACCATTTACAGTCTCTGCTGACAGCAGGTTGAACACCGGAGCAGAAACGTTTTTTGATGCAGACAGAATTGTGTTCGGCAGCTAAACCTTAAAGCATGGGTCTTTTATTAAATAAAATGTGTTTTAAAATGCACTTTAACATGAATCAGCATATTACATAGGAAAGAAACTGTCTCATTCTCAAAATATCCTAAGCATGACAAAAGGCTGCACATGAATCCTTGGGCAATCATGTCAGTTAGCTAACATATTACTCACTGTGCAGCACCTATCCATAACAGCAAGCTAGTTAGCTACATATTATTGAAACATATTGGCCAATTACCTGTTTAATTATCTCACAAGTGACACTCTTGTGAGCGACAGTGGAAGAGACCACCAGTGAAAGTGCAGAGGATGAAGCTAACGCAGCTAACATTAGCCTTGCTCCAACTGCTGCTGATTTAGCAGCTATGAGTAAGAGTGAATGGAGAAGACCCAAACTATTCAATGTAATATATGTGGTAAGAGGTCCCTGCTCTGTCTCTCTATCAGCAGTTTGTGCAGTGTTTTAAAGGGTTTGTTTAGATTCACTTATGTCATACAATAACACAAACAAACAAACAAACTGATTGAGGCAGAGGTAGATGAACAGCTCCAGTAAAACTATGGTTTTTGCCAAAGGAGTGTGGTGACTGCCATCTACCGACTATAAGTTCCTCATACAACTCTGAACTATCCCTTTGTATGTATGTATAGTACTGTAGATGAAAATACGGCAGCTTTTTACTTGTAGCAGATACTCCGTCAAATCATATACCCATCAAATGATCATGTATTGATAGGAAATGTACCTCTCTCTGTAATATAACTCGTAATTGGAGTGTTGTGGTCACGAGATGCTGCAGGTCATTGACCTTCCTCCTTGTAAGTTCAGTCCACAACCTCTGGCACATTCTCTTCTGCTGGTTTCTCCATCTGAATGAGATCAGCATCTTCATGACCTTATTACAGGCGGAGAGGAGGAACAGTTTGTGTTTGTTTTGTGACCATATGGCCCCATTAGTAGGGTAACGACCCCACAGTCCCTCCAGGACACACACACTCGTTTCTGAATTTCTGTGTGTGTGGGTTGTGTGTGTGTGTGTGTGTGTGTGTAATGACCTTGGAGATCCTCCAGGACACTTAACACTGCCCCCAGTGGCCACTTACGCAGATGAAGCTTCTCCATGCGCCATTTGGCCCACGACCACTGCTTGGATTGTGAAGCTCTCACCACACACACACACACGCACACACACACACACACACACACACACACACACACACACACACACACACACACACACACACACACACACACACACACACACACACACACACACACACACACACACACACAATTCTGCACAAAGCTTCATGCTGGTCATCTTGTCCATGCACTCATACACACTTGCACACAAACAACTGTAAAGTCTAACAAAGGGCAAAGCAAAGTAGATCTTTCCAGCATGATACAAAAAAACCCGTGGGGCTAGGTCAGCAGAAAACAGAGACCGTCAGCTGTGGAGACGTACGTGCCTCTCAGACGAGTCATTCTGAGCTGTAAACACAGAGGCAGAGGTCGACCTGCCGCTAACACCTCACACTGTTGTTACTGATGTGTCAAGCGCATGTTAAGAAACTTTATTTGACCTTCTCACAATAGCTTAATAGAAAGTAGTCGAACCTTCTCTATACAGTGCTGTCTGTGGGTAACTGATGCTGCAGGTGCTGTTTACATCTGGTTATGTTTTTCTTCACCCGGGTCTCTCTTAGAAAAGACATCTTGATCACAATGTGACAATCTGATGAAATAAAGTTAGATGTTACCTTTACACATTACCACATTTGTGTCAAATGGCTGTCTGCATGTAGTGTATTCACTGAAGGGTCTAGCTGTATAACTTACAGTACAAAAATACAGAAATTAAATGAAATGTAATATAATCAGCATCAGAGTCATGTCATAATATCTGTTGTGAAAAGAGTGCTAGTTTATTTCAGTAGAGTGTGATTGCTGGTTACCTGTCAGAGAAATTAGACCGACTCCATTAGAGTTACACAGATTTATTGGCAGAATATAGCAGAAATTTAATACAGTATTCATAAGTATGTTTTCATTAGTGTATAATCACCTGAAAATAAGTGAGAGAGAATGAGAAAGAGGTGTTTATATCTACAGAGGGTGCAGGTCCTCTTCCACAGAGGCCACCATGTCAAACTGCCATTTTCAACAGTAGCCCAGAATGGACAAACCAAACCATAAGGTTCTCCGACACACTTGGAAGGAGCAGAGTGAGGCAGGCATCAGTTGGTTGCAATCTACAATCTCACCGCTAGATGCCACTACATCCTACAATCTGGTCCTTTAAAGGTAGAATAAGTAGAATTTGACAGCTGTTGTGTGCAAACGCAGCAGAAAGATCGCTACCAATACCAAAGTTTTGGGTTGGTAAAATGTCGACAGCAAAGCAAAATAATGAGAAAATGAGAAGGAGTGGGCAGGTTGTGGGTGATGATTGAGAGGGATTATTTTTCTGAGTCTATGCATTGTGTGCTTTGCATAGCTTGCCTGTAAATACTCATTTAAATTCACAATGTAATTCTATCATGCAACTCCTGTAGCATCTACCTCAATTGGTTTTCTTTTATTGCCTTTCTGAAAAGCTGAAAATGTTCCTGGGATGGACATTAAAGTTCCCTCTTGATCTCAGGTACAGTAGTTTGATTAAAAAAAAAAAAATCTTACCTAACCCAAGGTCCACTTAGTAGCTTTTCCTGGAGCCTTTTCTTTTCTTTTCTTTTCTTATTTATTTCTGGGTCTGGAAAGAACTAGAACATGGACCTTGAGTTAAGTTTATTTTTTGTCAGTTCTAAGATAAATGGAAATCCATTATCTACTACCAAATAAAATGTGAGCCCCTCAGTATTTTAGCAGTGATAAAATAGTTTCTTTTAGCAGGCAACAACAACATATCACATCAATCTCTGCCATGGTGATGCTGTGGACATTTTAGACTCCTCGTCTACACTCTTAGCTCCTTCATCAGTGTTGTTGCACGATAGATTCCAGCAGCAGTGAGAGCGATGTCGCTGAGCAGTCAGCTATCCAGCTGCTGAGCGAGGAAGTAATTATGAGCCCTCTTGGACTGTACTCTGGTTGTACTGAGTTTAATGGAATTCACCTTCACCATCAGAATAAGTCCCGGTGTACAGGTCCTGTTGGTACTTTTTACAAGGCTGATATTGACATGAATTCTCTTGAACCCTGGCTCAATTCGTCAGTGAAAACATTGAGACAAGGAAAATGACTGAGGACTGATTGCCACCAAAATGTATTGCAACAGAGGTATGTTTACTTTTGGTACAGTAATTGCAAAAAACTATGGCAATATAATATACTGTTGTGCATACTACATACAGTAGGTGTGGACTAATATGACTTGATTTCAACTTCAGTGACAAAATCATTACTTCAGACTCAACTTAACAGTATCATAAAAGACTTGCAACTCGGCTTGGACTTTAATATCAATGACTTGTAACTCCACTTGACCATTTTGACTTGCAAATAACTGATACCTTCCTACAAGCCTACAAGCCCAAAGATTAAAAAGCATGTTATTGTAAAAGTGTGACACAAATCAATTTATTCCCCCCTCATGTTTTGAATCAACTCACATTAACGCCAATTATTCTCAGCAAGTTGACAGTTAATTTCCGAGATCCGCTTTGTTTGAACTAATCCAACAGCATCCAATCAAGTTGCAAGACAGAACCATGAAAAATGATTTTTACTGAGCTCCAGTTGGAAAAAATGATACCAAAGATGCATAAAAACCTGTGCAGTGGTCAACAAAAAGGAAATTATAGTATGCAAATACACGTGAATCAAAAATAACAGATACAACTTCCAGCTTTGTTCAACATTTGCACAAAGAACAATAAGTTGAAGCCAATATTAACATAGTTAGCTGGCTAATGTTTGGCTAATGTTATTTTAAAAGTTGACTTGATTAAGTTGGGACTTGACAGTCTTGACTTTGCACTTCAGTGCAAAGACTTGAGACCAACTCATAATTTGCAAAACAATGACTTACTTTTACAGTTGCTTTGTCAGTCAATGGGTTGCGGTGATGATGACATGTATAGGTAGGACAGCTTTCAGGATAAAGGTGCTGTCTAGCTGTGGCAAAAAAAAAAGTTCACGTTGTTTGTGTGTTCTGTGGTTAGATAGGTGTGTATTATATAATATGTGGATTTAAGTTCATGGTTGACCCTATCATGGTTGTGCAGATGCATGCATCTGTCTTCAAAGCAAGATTAAGGTAAGGGTCTGTGATAACCATACCCAATTCCTTTTCCTGGTAAAATGCCCTGCCACACGACAACTGGTACATTTTTATGTTCCTGGCAGCAGCAAGACTGGCTTGTTTGTAAGAGCGATCAAAAGCTGCCATAAGGAGGCACAGAAAACAGCATCCCTACTGAAACATAAGGAAAAAATGACACTGTATTATTGTCCTTATCGTTTGACTGACAAACTCTTTCACAGGAACGCATTGCAGAAACACCACAGCAATATCCAATTATCACCAAGGATGTCACAAAATTAAATTAACAATGAATTTTTGCGAGTTATTACTTTGAAGAAGACATTCACAAAAAAAGTTCAACAGACCACCAGACAGATATCTTGTGATTCTATGACAGCTGTCTTCAACAAAAAGGCTTCTGTCATTGGTGTGTCTTAATATCTCAGGGGCACAAACTAATACTTCACAGGGAAATTCACGTGTTTGTTTACTTCATTAATCTCATTTTATTCCGTTTTTCATTCAATAAAATTCTCCATTAAATGTGAATTCTCTCCTTCAGTGCTTTGGAGGTAAATAGTTGACCAGCTGGTCTGCGTTTTTGATGTTCATTTCCTCTTTCATACCAGTCTCTCTCTCTGTCTCTCTCCCACTCCATCTCTCGCGCTCTCTCCATCAAACCCTTCTGGGTACCAATTAGGGCTCAAAGCTGCTGCAGTGTGTGTGCATAGGTGTGTGTTTCCGCGTGTGTCTCGCCGCATGTGTGATAACGGCATCTCAGACAACAAGCTATAGGCTACCTGTCAACAGGCACTTCAATGCTCACCATCTGCTCACGCTGCAAAATGGTCTTCATTTACCCACCACTCACAAACCAACACTACCATCCATGAGGAGAAAAGGGAGGGATGGGGGCATGGCGCTGATTTTAAAAAAATGTTATAACTGGTAGGTGATACTTGGAGCAGTCAAGAAGAATTGTCATACTCTGTGAATGTGTGTGTGTGTGTGTGTGTGTGTGTGTGTGTGTGTGTGTGTGTGTGTGTGTGTGTGTGTGTGTGTGAAGGAGGCAGTGTGTTTGTGTGTGAGTATGTGCACACATGCTCACACGAGTGTGAGCTGTAGCTGAGTGCATCTGCACCGAAGCCCATTTTCAGTGTAACAAAAACAAAACAAAACAAGATAATCATGAGAAACTGAAGAAGAGGAGAAAATAATGACTAAGTTTGTCATTGTTTTGACTTTATATATAACTATTATACAGAACTATTATTGTCTTGAGTTCATTTAGTTGAGTTGAGGAATGACCAAAATGAATTAAACTTACAATAAAAAGATATTAAGCTCTTATTTTGAGATACTAATCTATTATTTGAAATACTAAGTAATTATTTTGAGATAAGTCATTATGTTGAGATGCTAAGTCATCATTTTGATACAAAGCAATAATTTTGAAATAAGTCATTTTGTTAAGTGATTACTTTGTGATAGTGACTCATTTTTCAATACTAAGTAATTTTATGAGAGAATAAGTAATTATTTTGAGATATTCCATCTTTATTTCAAGAAAGTTTCACATTATAATGTCTTACCAGATCTTTTTTTTTCTCCATCACATTGAGCTTCTCTACATCTGTGTGCAGCTGTACTGTCAAACAATAGTTTATTTCATACAGGCCTCTGATACCATCTGATATCCTTGTGCTAATCCATAATTAGTTTATTTATTGGCGGCGGTGCACATTAATCAACACTGACATTTTGAAAACATATCTGTCAATGTGCCAAGGTTACAGCTAATTTGCGCCTGTAGTCTCAAATATCTCTGTTGTAATCAATAATCAATAGTCCTTTAAAGCAAACTTTGATTTTATGCCAATGAGAAGTTTTTAATTAGAAAATGCCTGACTTAACAGTGAGACAGTCAAAGTCATTCTGCCTGGAGTGTTATTTTAGGAAGGTCATAAGTGTGTACAGTATGCCTCTTGGTGCATCAACTCAATTTCTAATAGTTTAGGATGGAAAAATGAAGTACAAAGCAAAATGTAACAAAACGTCATCACACAAGCTGAACTATAATTTTCCACTTGAGCTAAAATGTTAAAATGCTGAAAATGTTTGCCCTCTCTCCCCTCATTCTCCCTCTCTCTCTCTCACACACACAGACTTTCCACCCCCTTGTTCTCTTTCTGTATAATGTCATGCAGACATACATTGCCGGCAGCCTTCAGGCCATGGGGATTGAATACAGCCTATATTTATAGAGGGGGCGATCTGTTCAAACATATGTTCCCCTTAACAAAGTCATCAATGTCAAACCCCGCTCTCTAGGGCTCCACTAATGCTACATTTAGCTTTGCATGCATAACATTAAAGGCAGCTGGACAGAAAGTCTTGGACTTGGAGTGAAAGCTAATAAGCTATGCTGTTGACCTTCCAGGGTCCCAATAATTACTTCAATTATAGGTGAAGTAGACTTTGGAGAACGTGTGTTTGTGTTGAACTGGGACAGAATGTAACCCAAAGACTGAAACAACTATTAGCCTGGACAAAATATTATTACCCAGGTGAGCACTAGATGTTTTCATTTCATTGTTGATATGCTGAGAGCGTATATACATGCATAAAAAACTGAGGTGTGTGTTCTTTTGAAGGTTTTTAATACCTCAGTGCAGTACAGGGTGTTGGCTAATAAACTGTGGAGTGTCAGATGTATGAGAATCCAACACAAAAAGTGATGATAGCAGAAAAATGTTTCAGGTCGTATAATGGAGAAGGACAAGCAGAGTAGTATTGGTCTTCAAGTGGAAGCTATCTACTGTACAAACCTCTTTAGCTTAGGCTGCAAAGATTATATTCCAATTATAGACAGCAGAGTAAGCCTGCATGCTTTCTAATGGCCAGTAGGGGGTGACTCATCTTGCTCCAAAAAGAAGTCTGACTGTATGGAGTCGTATGAGAAAATGACCCCATATCTCACCTGATGTATGACCTCAGCTAACAGTTTCCTAATGAGTATATATGGTCTCAGTCGCTAGTTTAAGATAAAGCAGGGTATGGAAGCAGCGTATGCATAATATCACCCTACAGGGGTGATATTATGGGTGATATCACAGTTGGCAGAGACAAATGACAGCTCATTAGCTGTGTCCCACACTTTTTCTTTTTACTTAAGATTTCACCCTACAGACCGCATTGTATGTATGAGCAAGAGGGTCAAAGGTCAATGTGCAATGCTGTCGAATGTCCCAATTGTATGCATACTGCATGCAATGGTATGTACTTTGTAAGTGCAATTGCAGTACGTACTCTCATTTGGAACGCAGCTCATATCTCCTTCAGGAGGTCCAGGAGGACTGCCAGGGTTAAGGTCTGAGAGGTCAAATTGTGATTTTCCAAGAAAGAAATGCAGAATTTTAACACTTGCACTAGCACACAAACAGATGCTTCCATTTTTAATCCACCAAGCAAAATTAGACACAAGCTGGTTGCTCCACCATCTATTTCTTCATAAAGTAAAATACATATGATTTATTGTATAGCGTAGATATGGGAGGAAGAAAAACTTTTCCTGCTGTGAGAGCAGAGGAGCCTTGAGATGAAGGCTCTGCTTAAGGCAGAGAAGTTGAAATAACTCTTAATCCTCTTGGAAAAACTGGAAAACTCTCTTAAGTCCCAAAAGGTGCTGTGGAAATGTCCCAGATGTCTCCACAGAAGGGTAGATTGCTGAAAAGAGGAGGATCAAGGCTGCCCTGAGCCACACTGAAAAGCAGATGAGCAGAAAGACCTTCCACAGCACTACGAGGAGAGGCCTTTTCTCCTTAGGGCCATAACTGACACACACAGGGTGCTGCTTCTGGACTGCCAACACCGTTAGCAGGTCAAACTAGGATACGGAGAGGCAAGAGGGAGGTGTGAAACTCTGCTGAGCGGGTGGACAGAGGAGTCAGTGGATAACGCACAGAACCAGATAAACTGAGGTGAAGGGCAAAGAGAAAGACTAGCAGGACAAAACAGTCAGGTCCAGATTTCCTGATGTAGAAAGAAGCCATATTTCATATGTGCCAACAAAACAGGTAGACAGATGGAAACAGACAAATTGTTCAATTAAAATATTGATACAATTTTAATTTATAGATCCTATGCTTTAATATTTTATATTATATAATGTTTTATGTGTCTTCTATATATAGTTATATGTTATATATTTTGTTTAGTTGTATACTCACATTATCCAAAGTGTTTCAATGGTCAAATGCAGAGAAATCCATAATTTAATCAAGATAATAATGCATTTCTTACTAGCTTCTAGTTGCTAACTTACAGAAAACACTAGATATGTCAGAAAGGGACACATATCACATATTACCTTGTCCATGAACATTTCTGCCTGAGTCATTTTTATTATTTCATCTGCAAAGGTAATTGTTTAGCAATGAAGAAAACAACTTCCATGATCCCACACTATTTCAGATGTCAAACCACATCTTTTGTTATTGTTTTAATCTGAGAGAGACCCCTAGCTGCAGAACTTATAGTGCATTTCATTCATTCTCAGTACTCCAAAATGCAAAATAATTTGTTTTATTTTTATTTCTATTACTTATTTATTCAACCAATCTACTGTATTTAATTGATGCATATAAGATTGTTTTTGTGAGTAGCAAAAAGTACAACTTAACTTTGTTATATAACCCTATGTCCTAAAATGATAAATAAATTCTACCTTTTACCTGATGGTAATGGCCTGGCTCTGTGAGGCAGGCACTAAGCACCTGAATGGCGACACAACAACACGTAAGGCGCCCAGCTTCCCTCCATTGGGACCAGGCTTAAAGCCATTTGAAAGCATGTTTACAGTTTTTTAAAAAAAGAAAAACATTTTCATAGCTTGTTGGGTGGGAAGGAAACCATCAAAATCCTTGTGTCTTGTGATTACCTGTCACCACCTGGATTTAAAACAGGGATATCAAAAAGACTCTATCTAAACGCACATTTATTCAGGGTGCTTCACACCAAGATAGGCCTAGATAACTACCATCATGCCCTTTGTTCAAAGCTGACATGATTAAACTCAAAGAATCTGATGTGGCTCCTGCACAGATCTTGAAGATGCTGCTTCCTCCATAGTCCAAGTCCAAATATTCTATAAACCAGCTGTCTATATTAAAACAATTACATTTCCTTACCTTCCAATTAACAAAATTATCTGTTTCACTGAGAGAAAGGCTCATCTAATCAAGTGACTGGATTCTTTTGAGGTTACTGTCTGTCTTACTTCCCAGCAAACTGTTGCTCATAATGGGAATATTATGTCTAATATTTTGCACAAAAATGTCTCATTTACCACTTTATAACTTCTGGGCCATGCCACAGTTGAAGCATCAAAGTGCCACAGCCATGCCAGCACATACCTAAAACATTGCAGCTCACTTTCTTCAGATTGTGTGGGGTGATGTGAGAGCTAGAGGTTTTCAAAGTGGGAGACGGGGCTTTCTCAGGAGGGGGATTGAGATAGTTTTTGGGGAATCTCTGGGAATAGACATTAAAATTTTTTTTATAATACTAATGAAAAGGAGATCACAAAGAATAGTCTAAATGTGTGTGATCTTTTTCCCACTTTTCCAGAGTCAGAAAATAAGAAATACCTTTGGACAGACATTTTAAATGTATTTTTCAGAGTCTGAAGTTATGTTAAACATCAAAATTAATTGATCTTGGCTCAATATGGGATCAAATATAACCATGATTCCACAGACATCCAGGAATTGAGTAAAACTAAGCAAGTAAACTGTGGGGGGGTGAGGGGGGATACATTTTTTCCACACTTTGTCTGAGTCGAGGCCTACAGTCTCAGACTTTGAAACCCCTCACACAGCAGTGTTCGAAAGAGAGTCTGAACAGCTCAGTCTGGCCTCCCACCGAATGTAGATCCTGCATGTAATGAAACACCTGAAAGTGTCTTCTCTTTTCAGGTGTTTTTATTGGACGATGCCAGGAGGCCACACATGCTGAGCAGAATCCTCACAGCCCTGATAAGGACAGAGGACGAGGAAAAGGAAGGTGAGAATGTAGAGAGGGAGCAAAAGAGGATGATGGTTTCCAAGGTCAACAAAATAATTTCCAGTTTTTACATATCTTTTTAAAATTAATTTTAAGTGGCACTCACAGGAGGGCCATAAATGTTACTTTAGGTTCTGCAGTACTGACTTTAAATTTTATGAAGTCATGTTTATTCTGTCCATTTTTGATAACAGATGGCTTCTTGTATCATTAAATGACAGGTGAAATTGATGGAGAAAATCCTTGCTTAGGTGCACAGTTTTTTTCCAGGGTGCATCTATTCCCTGCTAATAGCACTCTCACTCGCTCTCGTCTCTTTTAGTTCAAGCACTTAAGTGAAACTATTTACATATTCCCACGGGAGGACTCCTCTGTTAAAGAGCTGATGCTTTCATTCTGTCTATCCATCTCTCCTTTTCCGTCCATTGCTCAATTTTCCCCACATTAATATGGCCACCCTCGATATCGCATGAAAGAAAAGTACCAAGTCAATTTTTCCTGCTCACTTTGCAGCGAGCGCCTGCTGCTTCTGCTACAGAGTACAGCTGTGGAGATGACGCAGACAGTGGTTGGCTCTCTCTGTGCAACCAGCTGCAAAAATAAGCAGATTTAGAGAGGGTTTTTTGCAGTGGAGTTTCTTATACATCCTTCTCTATGTTTCTCTGAGGCCAGATAGAACTTTGAAAGTATATTGTATATCAATATCCACAGCCCACAGGCCCTCCTCAAACATCAGCATCAGGGGCCATTACAGAAACATCCTATCTTAAGTCTTAAGTTAAGACAGAGAGAAGATTTGGTATTACAGAGGCAAATCCTAACTAATTTAACAATCATACATAATCTTACTTCATTCTACTTTATCTCAGGTTTGGAAATCCTAAATACTCAATCCAACATTATTTATCAACTTTTATGTCTGTTGCCTAGCAACCAAAACTACTTTTCTCATCTCACTGTGCCAAACAATTTTGTTGCAGTTGTTTTTTTCACTGAAACACACTGAAGCATCCTGACACAATAAAACAATGGAGAAAAAAAAAACAAAGGGCAGTTGAACGTATTGCATAGAAGCAATAAAAGAGCAGCCATGGAGTTTAAACAAGTTAGTTAACACTACCGTTAGCTACTGTTAGCTAACAGGACTCCCTAAAAAACTTGGTGTTTTGCCCAGGAGCAATGCCTTTACATCCTGCATCACACACAGTGTTGTCTGCCTGATGCATGTTCTTGTCAGCTCACTTTGGGTCGTCTCGTCACTGTCTGGATAAAACTAACTGAAAAAGTTGTTTATAATCCAGTCTTTGCTTTAACTCCAAGACTGAAACCTCAGGAGACCTCACACCTAACTGTAACTTCAAACAGAGATGAATTTTTATATTTATGTAATCTTCAATTCATGAAGATACACTTAGATTTTGGCTCCTTGTACTGCCGCCACGGCTGCACCTGTGACTAACAGACTTCCTGCAGATTTTCAAATGACTTTTACCCGACTGTAGATGAATCCTTAAATTGACCATCATAACGTCATATTGGAAAATATAACTAAATCAGGAGTGTGGAGGCAAATACAGTAATACAATACTTGTTTTTTTCCCTCCCTCATTGATTCATGCAATGAAAATAGATTAATAAACTCTCAGCTTCATTTCTAAGAAGTCGAAGTTTGTTGCAACCGAGTTTACTTGGGTTTACCCCCACTATGTATCTGACTGAATTAGTGCTAAAATGTATTGACAAGATGGGCTAAATAATGTCCAGTAACAAAAACACACCATGTTGTGGAGTCTGTATTCTGATATCAGTGCAGTATCTTGCCCAAACAGACTAGCAAGGCTTACAAACATCATATAAACTTATCTCATATTGTATTGTTGACATGCTATCCAACTTTTTGTTGAGGACTCGGGCAAAATACTGTGCTATAGTTTTTTTCTAAATCAGGTACTGACCTTAGATACCTGGTAACTAGTTACTTAGTCAGCTTGGTTACCATACAGTGAAGATAGGATCTACAAGTTATGAAGTTTCTGTAAAAGGCCCTACATCCCATATTTTATGACCATATTCTCTCCAAGGACTCTCATTCTTTTCCCGGAGCTTCAGTTCAGCTATCTCGGCAAGATCATGCTGTGCAGTGGCCACTTTTTGCCTTGCGTGCCCCATTGCAACGCCATGCATTATGTACGCATCTCTCTGTGGATAATGTGCTCAAAAAAATGCCCCCTGCCTGCCCTTGTTATTGGAAACCCTCTCACAATGAATAATGACAGACATCAGGGTGCCAAATGTCCCGTGCAGGACACCGTAGGCATTTCTCTGCTAACAGGAGGGGAACAACATCTGTTTGGCTGCTGAATGCAACGCTGATTCATCAGTCTCACAAACACACCTCGTCTTAAAGTCACAGTCAGCTGTTTCAGAAATGCACTGAGGGGTAAGTTTAATGCAATGTCAATCAAACACCGTAAACACTGGATCTAATGGCTAATCTGAACATAAATAATCATAAATAACTGTGAAGGTATGATGGTAAATGACGGGGGGAGGAGATCTTGTTGCTCTCACACAGCTTGATTGATGACTGTACCTTTAATCATGACTTGGCTCTGATGCAGGGCGCTGGTCTATGACTACTCTGAAGGACACTCAGCCTGATGCAAATTCCCCTATGAGGGAAGAAAATTGCAGACATTTCATTTTAATGCCTCAACACTCATCAAACTTGCTCAAAGTTTGCGGTGATGCTGAGAGTAGAGGTGGAGAGGGTTCATGTGACCCATAATAGAGGAACATAAGAGACATAGAGGAGCTGCTGCTGTTTTAATGGCTCCACTGCCAGCCTCTTTTTGTCATCTTGAAGGGGCCTTGAGGATTAATATCGGCCTCTTTAGTGTGTAACCTCCTTTGCCCCCTTCATTTTGTTTACCCCGCTGTCTGACGGGTCAGGTCATATCACATGTGATAGGGAGAGGGGCTAAGTCGAGTGTACAGTCTGCATGTTAACAGACTCCGTTGCCCTGACACCTCCTCAGTGGAAGTCGTTTTCACAAGCCTCATTTTGAATGAAGGCGTTTAATACAAGTCAAAAGTGCGAGGGGATTTCATTTCGTATTCCTGAATAAATCTGCAGGGGGAAGGATTGTGGAGGGAGGAACTGACATATGAATGGAGAGAAGAAATGTATGCCTCAAGGAAGAGCGGAGAGGGAGAGGGAAAATAAAGAGAGACAGAGGAGTGTGTGTGTGTGTGTGTGTGTGTGGGGTGGGGGGGGGGGCAAATAAGCATAAGTCATTTGGAGTAGCCTTCCCTGTTTCAGAGGAACAAGCTTGGCCATCTGACAGGTAATGATTGTTTCCACTCACCAGATACACACCACTTCTGTGTCTAACGAAGGTTCACCATGGAAACCTGTAAAGCTTTTGTGTGAAGTCAAACAACAAATAGCTACTATCTATCTTACTAACAAAGACCGCAGGCAGAGAAGTAACAGTTCTCAAAATGAATTAAAAAAAGAACCTACAATCAACTTAACTAGCTCTGTCTCCTAGAATTTATGTTCATATAGACCTAATACTAAGTTTGCAAGGCTGTGGTAGAGATGCGTGAACTAAAGAAAAGCCCACAAACACCTACTTTAATATATTATGAAAAACCTGAATATCAACAGAGTTTTGGATATGTGCAAATGCTGCAATGCTGACCTTTTCAAGAAGGTTGCTGAACAAATGAAAGAGGGAGGCTGTGTTCCCACAGTCAAACAAGTCCGCCACCAGAGGAAAACTCTGGAAAAATACTATTTTGATGCAAAGAAACAAAAAAATGCATATGTCTTCATGTAAACAGGAATATCAGTGTAAAATTCATTTTCATTAGCCATGTTAAGCCCAATTTCCATGTTGATTAAATGCAAAATTTAATTTAGACTAGCTGACTAGTCTAACAGTAAGAAAACACTCAAAGATGTTAAAATTGAGGAGACTTTATTCATTTATAATGTTAAACACTGTGAAAAAATACTGTGTATTAAGAGCCATTTGAAGATGTTAATCACAGTCTACAATCGTCAAATCATATTTTAAATGCCACTTCACGCTGTGCAATATAAACTTTACACTTTAACCTATAAAATATGACAACTCTTCATTAAATGCTTCAACTTTTCAGACCAAAGAGGACCACAGTGTCAGCGAATAAATGATTTGGAGCTGAGTTTATCTGCCAGCCTGACAAACAGTGTGGCTAATGTTAGCAATGCTAGCAGCAGCAGCTGCTCTGCTTGCAAGTTAATGTCTGTGTCTGTGCTTAATGTGGTCAGATGTTGCTCTAATCAAGTGATCATATACCAGTTTATTTTACATTCAACATTATTTCCATTCTGTAGATTAAAACACTGCCAAATCACACTGGTTTTATGAGCAGTCATCTGTCCAACTCTGCTGATATCAACATCTTGGGCTGCCTGGGACATCGCAGCACTTATGCCATAGGGCTGGTCATGCTGAAAAACGCCTGATCAGTGCGTTCCTATTTTCTGCCAAAAATTATATGCTCATAGCAATAAAAGAATTATTATACTGTTTCATGGTTATGTTTGGGCACTCTAATCACATGGTTACGATGAGTGAAATTTTGTGGTTTTGGTTTAATACAGGAGAAGTCAAGAGTAACAAATTTTAATGAAAGTGCTTTTATTGCAAATTTAAGTTCACATGCAACAAATCCCAGTCTAGTGTCAAAGTCCTGTGGTTTCTACAGCCACCATCCACCCTGACCACCTCATAATCCAGGCAGCAATTATGCCTCTCCTCTTGAGGTAACTGCTAAAAGAAATCCAGATTTTATAAAATGAATTTCTAAGAGACAAGGTTGAACACCAAGAGCCACATATACTAAGAAAACAGTGCAGCACAAATTTGCACATTTCCAGTGAAACAGGGTTCCCTGTGCATCTTCCAGCATTATGCAGCAGATGCTGGTGTTTCACAGTTCAAGGACAGCAGACTTTTCCAAGAGGAAAAGGAAACGGGAACACACTGGTTGATTTGCAGCCTTTAATTGTGCAAACAGACTAATGTTTCTTCACTACACTGTGTCTCCATCAGAGAATGGACTCAGTCTGAGAAACAGACAGGTACATTCTGACACTATAAACCACCTAATACTGTGTCCCGGCTGTCTAATCAACCTACAAGCTGTTTCTGCTGTGGCCACTGTGCACAATGTTCTAACTCGTCCGACACAGAGTACTCAACGCATCCGTGTACTGTACGGGTAAAAATACACAATAAAATCCTTCATAAACAGCAGCAGTACACATGTTGTCTACAAGCTTAAATGTCCATGTCCATGTGGACAAACTAAGCATTAAACATTCACATATCTGAACACAGAAATGCTACATGCATATAAAACATGGATTATGCTATAGCGCAACATTATGGACAGTCTAACAATAGGCTCTGCAGTGTCACTAAAGTTCAGGAGATGGAAAATATTTCACCCATTATCAACTCACTGCTTTGCAGAGAAGGACATTGGATTCGCACCCTTAACAGAGTTGAGCCTTTTGGCCTAAGTGAAGAACTGAATTTGTTTTCTATTCATGAATGCAGTACTTCTGTCTTTGTAACTTTAAGATATATTGATGTTCTTTTGTTTATGATGTGAATGTAATTATTCAAATACAAATGTGCGTTTGTTTTACGTTGACTATATATGTATGTGTTTGCCTTATGTCTTTGATTAATTTTACTTTTCAACACTCTTGTGTCAGTCAGTCAAAATGGACAGTGTGTAGGGCTCCCATTTTCTCCCTTGGGATTTGGCTTTTTATAATTTGGTCTATGTTTTTATTTAGTTTGCATCTGTGCAATGTGAACATTATAACACTGGTTAATGTGTCTCCATCTGTATTTGTGCGATCCTCCTTTAAATGTATGCTGTAAAGAGAGAGACCCACCCAGCATCTGTTTAGTAATAGCATGGATCTGGGGCAGAATATGTTAATCTCCTAATACAGCTGCAAAAGTATTTAACCTTTTTTTAACCACGTAAAAAAAACACCAGTCAAGATAAAAATCTCTTTTTCTGTGATGACCAAAGCAAAGTTACACACTGAGTGCACATCGATTACAAAGAGTAAGACATACGAGACGATTACCGATAGATCAGAATAAAAGACTGATGTCCATGCATCACAGAAGCTGTCAAATGTACACAGACAGTACATGCAAAAATGAATTACTTACTTACTGACAGGCAGCACCTTTAAGCCTAGCCTGGTGCTGTGTCTAAAATTACAGGTATTATTTACAAATACAGACTTAGATCATATGAACATGCGTAATCTGCCTGGAATGTGACGGAATGCAATGATGAGTCTTGTAGCCTGAGTTTGAATTAAATCTCACAGCAACATGGTAAAGTGGGTTAAGTGAGGCCAAAGGAGAGAGCAACGTAAATCTGTAAATGGTATCACTGCAGTCTAGCTGAGACAGGAACAGACCTCTGACCAGACATTTACAGAAAAGAAAGACTTTAATCTTTATAGGAAACCCATCCAGTTGAAGTTTTTGCAAAACTTTGACTGGATTCATGATATTTTACACCACTTATTGGGAGTCACGGTAAAAGAAAAAAGAAACCAGCCTTGAAATTTGTCTGGCAACAAGTCAGGACCTACTTAAAATGCCTCCACTTCACCTTAATCACTGGGCTACAGTGGGTAGTTACTTGGCCTAAAACAGTAGTTCTTTAGCTTGAACCATGAAGGCTCAACCAACGAGTTTATCTCAGCCTCGAGAGGCAGCTCTACCTCTGAGAAATGTTTCTATGAAAGGCTACTGCTGAATCATTTAATCCCAGCAAACACTTTCACAGTGGATAGATGTGGAGAAGATGGTCTGCACTAAATTGGAAATCTTGTATAACTACATTGTCCCTCTGTTTGTTTCTCTCTCTTTCAATCAGACAGTCATGATGCTGCGTCTCTCTTCTCTCCGTCTCACTCCATCTCTGTTTCCGTCTGTCTCCCCCCTCAGGCCAAGATGCCTCTGTCCAGGGAACAGGCTGTTTATGAGCATCCCCACTGGAAACCCACTGATAAATGTCACTGTCTGCAGCAAAATTAAACATTTAGTGAGAGTCCTTGGAAAGGGCTCAGGGAGAACAGTAAACTAGCATATCCTCGGGTTCTCTGCCTTTTTTGTTGTCTTTTCATGTTTTTTAATTAAGACAGGGTTTAACAGAACATCGGCGTCCACCAGTGCTGGCTTGCTTTTCCTCATCCTCCTCCTGAGTTCTGCTGTCACGTTCAAGGAGAGAGCAAGGAGGAGGCCGGCTGGAGAGGGACTGAGAGCCAACTGCTTCCTACTTTTGAACAAAACTCATTAACAATGCTGTGTTAGTTATTTCAGTTTCCCATTCATCCCGGAAATGGCTTTTGTTGAGTATCTCTCACCCACGCCCTTTCATTTACCGCATTTGCATCACAAAGAATAAAACACATTTTCATAGGCGGCTCTTTTGCTGTTGTCTACAGATCTGAGTGTTAGACTAATGGTCTAGGAATGATTCCTTGCTCTGAGCTGCAGATGCATCCCAGCACCCATAGCAGCCATTTAATGGCTCAGTCTGCGCCTGGCTTTTATGGCCACGAATCTTAAAGAGGCCCTTTTCCAGAATTACTGCACATTGAGGTGTGGCAGAGGCAGGATGAGAGCTCTCGGGCGTTTTAGGGGACAGGTGTTTTATGCTCTGTGTTTGCACATGCACGCGCACAACTTTGTCGAGGAGTGCGTATGTGTGTGTGCGCTCATTTGTGTGTGTGTGCGTGCGTCTTGCGTGGTCTGTTGAAGGCCTGACAGAGGTAATCACTCAGTGAGATGGAGGGACGAAGCAGCTTTAAACGCCGACTCTGTTTTAGGCTTCACTGCATAACCAAATAACGCTCTGTGTGTCGCAGAGGCTAATAAGGCGTATTCCTTTTCCGAGCAGCTCAAGAGGAAAATAGCCTTCCTGCTTTCAAAAAAAAAAAAAAAAACTACTTTTACGAGATACAGACTTCTTTCTTTCTCTTTTTTTCTCCCTTCTAAGCTGACAAATAAATTGCATGCAATTTTAATGGTTTTTCTTCCTTTCCGTGCTGTCGGGAGTGGAAACGACACATTTCACTGCCCCTGCAATGTCTTCATATGGGTATTTATCAGCCCCAGTGACTCCTGGCTGTGTTAATAATCCCATAGCACTGGTGTAATGGATTCAGCCAAACCCCTGCTTTATCCCAGGTATCCTCCCTTTCTCCCACTAAATCCACAGATTATTACTGAAAATACTTTTTCTCTCTTATACTTGTTCTGTCAAATTAGCTCTTTTAGCATCCCGGCCCTTTGGAGGAATTACAGGACTTATTTGGTTTTTGCTGAATGCAGGATAATCACCGGTTCACTGTAGGGTTTTAGACTTGGGATTTCAGAAACGAAGCTCAATCTATCTTCTTTCTTTTCTTTCTCTGTCTATCTCACTGAGCTTAAAGTCTTTCATTTTTACAGATGGATTCTATGACTAAAGGGCATAAGAGATACACTTAACATTATGCAACTTCATATGGCTGAAAAGTCTGTCTTCACAGATTTTATCTCTATTTATTCATTTATTTATTTTTGCATGTACAATTTTGCAACTCACTTAGTGATGAACCTCACTGTTATATTTGAGATGGCATTGTAAAAGATGTAGCCTGGCACTGCCAGACCAATTCACAAATGCAAATTAGCCTGGAACCTCTGGTTCAATTTTAATTTCCAAAGAGGGTTACCAGCAGGCACAGACCAAAATGCCTCTGGACACGATTCGATAGACCTACAACCAATCATAGTGATGAAACATGTGACGTAGTCATAGACTGAATATAAAATAGAGGACAGAGCTCTGGCTGCAAAAAAATTAGTCAGATTGTATGTACACTTATGGCATAATTACCCAACTTCTCACATGATTTATGACCTCAGTAAACAGTTTCCTAATGGGTTTATGGTCTCAGTCACTAATTTAGTCTTCTTTAATGCAACTTGATGTTAAAAATGTAAATTATGGCCCTGTTTAGAGTAAAAAAGATGATATAGCAGGATACATTTAGGGCGTGGCTACTGTGTGATTGACAAGTCATTCTCACTGCTGTACGTCATCCACTGGCTCCACATTCTCATCAGTACTGCACACGCTCTGGTTGCAAAAACCAAGATAGGGACCAACATAATGCCAAAACTTAAGGGTTCAGAACTGCAGTCCAAACACCAGTGGGTGACGTCATGGTTAGTTCACACGTGGTGTAGTTGGTTAATTAAACTTACCAAATTCTGACAGAAGCACACCAAACACACTTTAAGTGCAATTGTTTGCTCTTTCAGAAAAAAAATATACACTCTAGTTTGTATAATACTGATGTGGTAGCAGATTCAACAGACACAGTTCCACATCAGCCATCTTGGTTGTTTACGAAAATGCCTCAACGGCCAATAAGGTCAAGTCCCTCTGTACAGTCATCATATCAAACCCGCCACATATTAGATAAACGGTTGTGATTGGCCCAACCAGATCCAGGAAATCTGTCTGAACAGGAGGGTGGCCAGACGTATCTGCCAGAGCAAATAAACACAACATTTTATTCTGGCGACTGGACTGCAACTAAAACATGAGCTCACAATTCGTCTGGTTCGCAGACTATACTGCATGTGCTGGACGGCAATATGTAATGTCTGGAACACAGAGATGGAAATTATAAGTCTGAAGCAATATTTTTGTATATGAAACTTCAAACTGGACTCCAGTAGATCTTTTCATTTCTGACACAGTAAAACAAATTGCAGAAGTTACACATGAACCTTGCTAAAACAAAATTTATAGACAATTATATGAACTTGCCTGTATAACTTAGCTTTTTCCAAATTATATTATTCTATTTATAGCATTATTTTTCACCAGTGTGGTGTGTTTTATTGTCCTTTTCTGATAAGTTTACATAAATAATTTCTGATCAAAACTCTGCAAACTTTTGTTAACATTGGCATATTGTTATTTTTATTTACTT
The DNA here is from genome assembly GCF_056507025.1 of Lutjanus erythropterus. Taxonomy (NCBI): domain Eukaryota; kingdom Metazoa; phylum Chordata; class Actinopteri; order Lutjaniformes; family Lutjanidae; genus Lutjanus; species Lutjanus erythropterus. Next base: position 29,215,943 of record NC_139323.1, on the reverse strand, counting down.
TTTATAAGATTCTACTGATTCTCTAGACCTTGTAAATGGGGCAATCTGTCTGTCTGCCATTTGTCTGTCCATATATCTTTCCACTCACTTTCACATAAAACTTGCTCGTTCTTTTTCAGTCCCTTTCTATCTTTTCCTCGCCTATCTATCCATCAATGCATTCATTTATCTCCGTATAGCAGTTTCTGATGACTAGCATCCAGCACAATGCCTTGCTCAGGCAGGCAAGGTCTATGGATGCGTGATGGAGTGCTCCGCTCAGCAACCTGGCAGCGACGTGAACAAATTGATTTTCTGACAGATTAAAAAAGATTAAACCAGCCATAAAAACAAGCAGGAAAGTGCTTAATGGACCATATGTGCACAATAAGCTTTCATATGTATTCTTTCCCAGTTTCTCCTCAGGCCATCCATCTTATTTACACTGACAGGTCACAGGCCACGCTAACGTGACTGTCATGACGACTGGACTGTGTCCTTCATGATATTTTGTAAACTTTGGACAAATCCTCTAAAATCAGTGGTGCACAGTTTTTTTTTCCTGCATCCTTTTATACACCAGCTTTAAATGAAAGAATGTGACGGGTCAACGTCACATTTTGCTGCCCATATAAAGCTAAAGGTTTTCAGTACATAAACAAACAAATCTTGAAGATCCTCAAACTGAAATAACTGTGCTGAGTGACCATCATCACAGACCAAACCTCTAGCTCTCAGCAGTGGAGCTCCCCTCACTGGTGACTGAGAGCACCGTTGGCAGCTCAATGTGATACACTGTGCTGTTAAACCCTTTTAAAAAGACTCATAGAAACATGCATAATGTGATTAATGTCACAAATAAGTAGCTGCTGAGATATTAACCTTGTAAAGAGTGCTGCTTGTATCTGCCTTTTCAGAATCAGGTATATGTACACATGCACAAACTTTGACTCCGTTTTCTCCATTGCTCTCAATGTACTTACACAGGAACAGAATGGACAGAAAATTGACTAAACAATAAAGGTAAAGAGTGGACAGAGCCGTTGTGTGCTTAAGAAAAAAACAGTTGTGGATACAAATGTATATGTAGATATATAAGAAGCACTGAACTGAATGTACAGTAAGCTTGAATCAGTAAAGACTGAACATACTCTACTCCATAACAAAACAAGTCTCTGAAATGTGGAACCTCTCATAGTGTGGATCACATGAAACGTCCTAGATAATATACTGCTAACAAGTAGAAATCTTGAACCTAATGAAAGCAAATAAAAGCACAGCTGCCTGCAGATTCTTACCATGGGTTTACTTACAAGTTTATACACAGACACAGCAGTGAAAATACTGTATGTCTGACCTTTTTCTTCAGTATAAAAACAGCAACAGATGTTGTCCTCCTGGGATTAAATAAAACTAATTCCATTAACAGTCTCTTTAAAGCCTTCTATCATGCAACTCACACCGTCACTGCTAGCCAGTTAATTAATCTACAACTCAACAACAAAGTCAATGGTAAAGACACAATGTAGGCTTGCATTGCCTTTTCAGAAGTGAATCCCATCAATATATCTGAATATTAATTTAAACTAATGAAAAAGATATCATCTCTCATGGGTCTGTGTTCACCAATGACTGCTTTTTCTTTTGTCAGTCCCCAATGCAGTGCATGAAAACACATCCAAGTCTGCATGTGTTCAGTTCTTATTTCAGTTTGCATTAGTAGCTACACCCACTGACAAGAACAAAGCCTTCCAGTTGTTACAGTGGAAACAGCTTGTACTGGCCATGTCTATCCAGGTAAAATTGAGGCCTATAAGCAGATTATTATAGCTTTTTTTTCTTTAACGTTATTCACAATCTATTGTTCCATACCCCGAAGTGCAGTAGTCAGCAGAAAAACTGTAAACAATATGGTTAGACTCAATATGCTCTGAGCGATGGAGCCCAATACAAGAGAACCTCCTCAAAAAACATTTATTTGCCAAGTTGTGTAATTTTATTTAATGTTTTTTTTGCCCACTACTGCAGGAAACCACCAAAAACCAGAACCACCACCTTTTAGTGCTCTGGAGCTAACTATGCTAAATCTAAATCTAATGTTGTTAGCTGCTACACCAACACCTGAAAACATGAAATTAGTCCCCCAGTGATTTGTGCATTGCACGTCTGCCCTGGTGACTTTTGTTTTCCCATCATGATTTCAATATGCATAGTGCACCAGCCTCAGCTAGTAACTGGAGGAAGACAGATTACTGTGAAGGAAAGTACAGCATCATGGGAGTAAAGTAGAAGAAATAGAATTACTGTAGTTTAACATTTTTTTTCCACCTGCTGTCATTATGAAAAGACCCAAAATTAAAACTTTAAGTGGACTATTTGATTAAGATAAGCACATTATTTAAACAGCATTGGTGTAGCAAATATTCTTATAAACGAAAATGCAGACAATCAGTTAATCGATTAAACATTAATAATTAATAATAAATAATGGATTGATACAAAACACATATTTTCTCATAAAATCAAAAGAGGTGCAACTACAGTCATTACTAGACTACATTTTTAATCAGTTAAAGTCTTGATGGCAATTGATTAATGATTCATTAAAATCCCTAACTATATCTGTATCTCTATAAGACATTTACACTGTATAATTTTGATATGAAGCAGATGTAAGATGTGCTCAAAGTAACAGCAGCTTTGGACATCAGTGGTTTTTGTTACAGCTCTGATAGCATGGTATAAAAGAGGGGATCAGAAAAGTGTAAAGCTCCCATCTATTTGTGTCAGAATGGGAAGATATATAGAAACAGCCTTTGCTCTCATTTTCAAGCTCGATATAGAGGTTGTCAATATTGTGAAATGAGGGAATAACTTGAGAAGCACCATCTCTGACACACAAAAGCATGCCCACCACCATATAACACCAACCGCAACCCGGCTCAACTCAAAACTCTTTTTATGAAGTTCAGCAAAGTAGTCAAAGTCTGGGTTGGGTTCAGTTTCTGTCAGCCAAGATGAGCTAATGTTAATATTTGGCTCAGGCTCTGACTATGACCTGTGTCTGAGGATGTAATTAACCAGTAATTAGCCGGGCAGAGAGACAGAATCCTTCATGATTGAGTTCACATGAGGTTTACACAAGTCAGAGGGATTCTGGAGTTCAGTGCGGCTACGTTCACTTTTGGGGTCAGTGGAGAAATGAAAGAATACCATATCCTTTTCAAACAAATGTCTGTAAATTCCCCAGTTTCCTTGACGCTGCTGGTCAAGTGCATTAGAGTCAAAGACTCCACATGGATTAAACCAAAGCTTACCCCCCCTGAATGGAAATTTAGGCTTCATATTCTGTGATCTTCTCAACCTCTGAGCTTATTTGGACTCGAGACAGAATGGACACAAATATCAGCAGGAACCACAACTAAAAAGTGTTAAACCTCACAATTTATGCACTATTATCTGTGTCTGTTTAATCACTGGCTTTACTCTGAAAACACATTGGATAAACAGCTCTCTTGGCCATTTTCTGTAATTGGACCATCAAACATGAGCACTGCAACAACACAGCAGAAACATGAAGCACAGTTTCTTTGACAAAGCAAGCTGAGCAGCACAATGTGAGACTGTTAGCTTTGAAGCCGAGGGAGTGCTTTGGGAGAAAATTTTCTACTCTAATGTTGTGTAGCAAGTGTTTGAGGATAAACAAGATGAGGAACACAAGTTTGGGTAAAGCAGTCTAGTTGTGAAATGACAGTGACCTCAACATTGCATCTAGCCAGTCGACAAACACTCTGCTGCCCCGTGCTAACACTTCAGCATACAAAGCGGTAGCCACAAGCAACTCAAAGGTGCAAAAACTGGAAACACACAACAGCACTGCGGTTAAACAGCAAACAGTGAAACAAGTCTTGATTATGAAACACTCACCCACTGAGGAGTCTGAATTGTTCTTCATTTGAATCATCACCATGTAGACAGAGTAACTGGGAAAAAAACACATGGATATATTTACTGCATGATTGAAAGATGTCTCTTTCATTTTTATTTTGTCCACATGCCACTAGCTACATGCATCAAAAGAAACCACTACTTGAAAGGAGCACATGTAATCCATTATTACATATGAACTCTGTTACAGTCTGTCCTTTACAGTGAAATATGAATACCTTCTACATTTATTTGTAATATTTTGGAGTACAGTAAGAAATCAAATGTGGACCCAGAGTCAGATTCTCAGACAGAACAATAGCATTAAAGAAAAAAACAGGCTTACAGTTCATCAGTGGACAATCAGTCAGAACAGGAAAGCAAATCCAAGAGTTGTTCAGATGGGTGAAAGTCAGGGAATACATCATGGGGAACCAAACTAAACAAAGCTTGTCCTGCTACAGCAGTGACATGTCACAAACACAACCAAACAAAGGAAACTGGGAGCTCCTGCACTGTGGGTTAATAACCAGTTGAGATCAGGTGTGCAAGCAGGTGGCTAATCATGTGACAGCAGAGGGGGGGCAGTGAGGACAACTAGTGGAAAGATAAGGTATGACAGGGACTGGAAAGTTCCAGAAGACATGGGTGTGCAAAGACCAGAGGAAAAGTCTGAAGGAGAAGGAGCGGACGAGAGAGACAGAGCCTGAGTTATCATGTCTTTGGATGCGTTAAAGTAATTAAAATAAGTAGTGGAATAGAGAAATCCCTGTACATTGTTGTGAGATATCTCTACCTGATGGACTAATTAATTTTTCTGCTCCAGTCAGATGTGAAATGTTGGTCTATTACTCCTACAGCTAAGCTAACATTTGTGTATCTAAAACAAGACAACGAGGACTGCAAAACAGCTTCAACTCCAGTTTCTTTAAACACCACCAAAGGAGTCTCTGCACACTTTATAAATTAAATTAAATAAAAACATCAGGCACAGACATGGATACTCACATGCACAAACTCACTCAGGCAGAATCACTTTTAGCTAATCTAATCATCAATACCATAATAACAAAACTGAAGTGTCTTGGATGTTTACCCAGCCAGTGGAAACTGAGCCGAGTCCAGAGCAAAGAGATTTAGACCTAGAGCTCGACTGAGATAGAGCAGAGGCTCTAACCCCAACTTATTATTTTTAAAACTAGGAAAAACTAAATAACCGGCATCAGCAGAATGAAGAGGACAAAAATGGCTATTCTAAGTTATAACAAACAACTACATTGGCCTGCCTAACTTCCAAGGATAAACTTACTTGCTCTTACTCAGCTCCAATCAGTGCACATATTGGTTTCTTCAAGCAAAAAAAAAAACATGGCTGCAATCACAAAGGTTTTTTCTCCCTTTATTCACCAATTCATGGATACAAACATAGACAATACAAATATACAAACAATACATAATACAAAACCATTAAATGACACAGATAGGCAACAGGCGACAATAAGGAAAAGAAAACTTAAATAAAAGCAAAACAACAAAAACAAGACTAGAGAGAAACAAACAAAAAAAAAGCTAAAAAATAAATAAATGGGGATCTGTTCTCAGATTTTTGCAGGATGGGTTTGGTTTAGTAATTCTTTCTGATCATACAAACCTTTTTTTGTTTTTTCACTTTTTCCTTCTCTGCCATCCCCCTCCCCAGCAGCACGCCTACGTTTACTTGTGTTGTGGCATTAGCTCACCGACAGCTGAACAGCTCTAAGAACTGCTGAGTATGTTTTATCAAAGTGCTCGATGGGGTTTTTTTCTGTAGACCTGATTGCTGTTCCATTGATATCTGTTGTGTTCAGAGATCAAACTACTGGGAGATGTTGACTTTTTCCCCTAATGTCAAGATTATAAAAATTATTTTCTTGCTGATAGTTAGGACTACAAGTAGAGGTACTATATCATAAAGATAAACTCGAGACGTCAAATAGCTCTGTAACGAATTAATACTTGATGTAATTGTTTGTATGCAGGGAAAACAGTACACAGATTGAAACAGGTGCTAACAATGTAGAAGCTTTACAACACTATCTGAGTCTTTACTCCTCCCAGGCTCCGGTGGAAAGTTGCTCTGTTGAAATGAGCCTTGGATTACATCCCATCTACAATAGGTTGCACAAAGAATGAGATAGGCATATATCCACCTATTCATATCCAACCACATCGGCTTAGAGCAGCACTGCTGACTAGACAGGAGGCACGGAAGATTAGAAGACCTCAATCTACCGTACATTAAGGCTAGAGACTGGGCCTACAGCCACAGGATGATCTCCCAGTCAGTCTTCCTCTTTGATATTTTAGCTTTTCACAGTCTTTTGCCTCTCCCCCCAAAACCCTGATCTCCATCTCTCCCCCTTATTTCTGCCCATTTCTCCCACTATTCAGGGGACCTTCCTCCTGACACAAGCCCCGGCAGCTGCAGTCGGTGGAGCAGGCCGGCTTGCTTCTCGATTCAGTCGCATCTCCACAGATGCCTCCCTGGAACGCTGCAAACGGCTATTACATAAAAGCTGAGTGACTTACAGGCAAATCCTCTCTACCCCAAAACTGCCAGAGCATACTGCCAAACCACAGAGAGAGGGGGAGAGAGAGAGAGAGAGAGACAGAGAAAGAGAGGGAGAGGGATGGTGGTGTATTTTTGGGCGCCGAGAACTGCAGAATGTCAGCATTTAATCCCTCCCCAGCTCCCCATTTTTTCCTTTTACTTCTTTCTTTTTCGCTCTTCAGTCCTCAAACCTTTCCCCACCCACAGCAACTCCTCTTACACACACACACACAAACACACACACACACACACACACATATCCCCATGCAACATGAACAAACATCATCGTTCAGTCTTTACACAATGCTGGAGAAAGCAGCTCATCAGAACCGCTTCATCCCTTCACTCAAAGTGAAGATGTAAACATCGTTGTAGGTTGTGTGTCTGTGTGTGCGTGTGCGTGTGTGTCTGTGTGTGTGTGTGTGTGTGTGTAGTGGCAACTGGCCTGCTTTAAAATCTGGCTTCCCAACAGACACCAAATCTGTGTTTGTTTCTCCAGCTTCTGTGTTTCTCTGGATCTCCCTCCAATTCTCACCAGTTCTGGGCAAACAACTAAAAGTGCCGCATTTAAGTATGAAGTTGTGTGTTTGAGCTGCCTTAGATATGAGCGTGTGTGTGTGTGTGTGTGTGTGTGTGTTTGTGTGCCTGCGTGCATGTGTGTTTCCTGTGGAGTTATATTGGAATAAGAACACAAATTCACTGGGATGCAAATATTAATGACACATGAACACATGCACTTGCTTACGCAAAGAAAAAATCATGTAGAACAAGGTCAGTAAAGCACACACACACACACATGCATACACATTGTACATACACATGAAATATATATACACACCACTAGTGGCAAAACAATGTAAAGGGCACCATCTATATGTGGCAGAGCACCAGCATGACAAAAGCCATGATGCATTTATGGTGCAACACTTCTGATCTGTGATTTAGTTTTAATTATGTGATTTAAAGTACAACAACTACCTGTGTAATAAAAGCACAGAGGGAATTATTGCAAAGGTCAAATTTCATAGCCTATAGGGCAGCTTACATGGTACTGCATAACTTTTTGTCCAGTTAGGGAACCACAGAGGAAGGTCACCCTAGAGGGCATTTTATCATGTTTTTCTGCTGGAAGGTCAAGCAACAGGATACTTTTATCAATTGGAAGCGCGCCCTTGAGGGAACTTTATCATATTTCAGCTGGAAGGGCAACCTTGAGGGCATTTTATCATGTTTACCATGTATTTCTGCTAGAAGGATGCTCTAGAGGATACTTAATCATGTCTCATCCACTACAGCACTTACCCAGTAAGTTTTGTCCACTGGATGGGCACTTTTGCATTTTTTTTTTTTTCAAACATGGCAATAGGAGGAGTAATCACCCTCCCTGCCCACCTTCTTAAGACCACCAGTGCAACAGATACACAAATGTATATTCACACAAATTTATGCAAGCACACACTTCACTGCCACACTCCTTTTGTATATAGACACCCACTGAACACACAAAAAACGCTTGCAAGAACACACACACACTCACACTATGTTTGTGTGTGTGTGTGTCAGTGATCCCACAGCATCTCTGGCTGGGCTACAGTGTCATCACAGTGTGTGAGCGCCACACTCTGTCACTCTGCCTTGCTGGCAACCAGCCTATCAAGACGCAGCAGCCCACACTTCCTGATGTGATGGAATTGAGCCTGTTCCTCTTCTTCTTCTCTTTTTTCCACTTCCTAAAGATCCAGCAGTTGTTGTCAGGAATAGTTGTGTCAGGATTTTTTTTTTCTGACAGAAGATGCTAATATTCCTAAACACCTCAGTTGCTATTGACTCAGATGGATTAAAAGTCATTAGAACATGTGGGCTTTTGTGTGCTGAGCTCATTTCTGGCAGGCACACATCAAAACAATGTAATAGGATTTCCTAACAGTGAAATGCAAATTTTAAATCTTTTCCCTTTGAAGTGTTAATTAGTATAGGTAAATAGAATCCATATCACCTGCAGTACATGAAGCTATAACAGTTATAAACATTCAGCTGTGCTCTGTCATTCACTCTCATATTTTAACACTGGCATCCACTGAGCATTTCATGGTAAATTTCTAATCTTTTGTGCATTCAAACCAAATTTGTGCTTAACAAACTGGTAAATAATCAGATCCTGAATCAGTCGCCTGGTACAGAGAAGTCCACTGGTCGCAGGTTTGATTCCCACAGCAGCTTGTGTGTTCAAAGTCAGCAGTTTGTCCCCTGTCCTAAATCTCCTTCAGCAGGTCATTTAGCTGCCCACCTACAGTAAAGCACTCTAGATAATAACATCAGCTACAGTGCCTTAAAATCTAACACACAATTTGTCTCTGATGATTTCATTAATTTCTCAGCACAAGACATTAAATTGAATTAAGTTCCTGGACTCAAAAACAGGTGCTGGTTTTACTGTAAGTGGTCCCTGAAGGTAACAATGCCATTACCAGCTGATTCTGCAGGGACAATATACTGTTTACCTTCATCCTGACTCGGCCCACAAGACCAAAAAAATTAAGGAACACGGATGTCTGTGTCCTTGACTCTTAAATTTTATCATTCCCAGGCGCTTCCAGCTTGGCTCTGCGCTCCATCAAAGACAATTAGCAGAGAAGGTGTGAAGCCACTGAGGGATCATTTTCTAGTCACTGCGCTAGTGACTCCTACTGGTGGGTTGGGGCACATGTGCTGAGAGAGCAGGGCCCTCACTGTTTGGTTCATCAGCTGAAACATGTGGCTCTTTAAACTTCAAGCCACCAATAGGTATCGGCAGGGACAAGGACTACAGTGCATTTTAACAACATTTTTTAAAGGGACAGTTCAACCCAAAATCAAACGTATATTTTTTTTTTTTTTATTTGATTTTTTGTGTGAGCAGTTTAATCTAGATACTACATCCTTTCTCACCCAACTGTATTACTGTGCAGAGTGATGCATGCAGAACTGCTGCCAGCCATTTGGTGTATTTGCTTTGTGGTCCCCATAATGTATTGCCCATAATGGTCTAATGGTGCCTGCCTGCTGTCATTGTGCTTCATGTTAAATAATTAATCATTATGATTATAATGATCAATGATCATTAGCAGAGAGGAAAGGAAGTCAGTTACAGTTGGAAGGTGCTAAGAGAACATCTGTATGTCGTTTGACTGGCCAACTTATTTCTATGTTATTAACAAAAATTTATTTCAAAAGCTCATCTAAAACTAATGACCTATCTCAAAATAATAATTCAGCATTTCAAAATAATGATTTAGTATCTCTAAATAATGAGAAACTTTCTGAAAATAATGACTAAAGGCCCAAATACATGCACTGCAGGCTTCAGTTTTAAAATTCAAACACCACAGAACCAGCAGTTTTTTAGGAAAAGGTTGCTGTTCATGTGCATCTATTTATTTCCTTAGTATTGTTATTGTTAATAATAGTTCATTTCTTTAATAAAATATTGCCCTCTGAGAAGAAAAATATTCCCCTTTTTTACAGGTCTGTCTATATAATGACTAAATGATGCACAATATTTATGTTTTTGTATTCGGCAGCAGAATAATTTACATCAGTTTTGATCTAACAATCCATACGGGGAGGATGTTTTAGACCACAGAGAACTGAACACCGACATACACCTCAGAGATGAGGGAGAAACAACATCTGGACACTTCATCATAGTTTACAATAATTCAGCGCAGTGACAGATGTTTCATAGGGGAAATGGGCATCTGTCTGTATATCATTATAACAGAGACTTTGGTCTGCAGTGTGTAAACCACAGAACTGTATAGTAACATCAGTATTCAGGATGAACAAAAGTTTTTATATCAGTTGCCACTTGATACACTCTCCTTCTCTTTCCTCTCTGCTACCTTTCTCTCTTTTTATTCCATTAAACTCTCAACAAACACGTACTGCATGTGCTAAAAAAAACTCTTCAAAAAGTCTTCATTTGACGCTCCAATGTCGAAACAAGTTCGCCATGGGAGTGTCACGGCAGTTTGACATGTGTCAAGATGCTTTTAGTGCGCTAAGTCATTATTTCTCATTATAATTAATTACAGGATGTTCTTTTTTCATCATATTGGTGGAAATGGGCTTCCATACAAACAGATGTTTGGAGATGAGCATAGAGCATGGCTCTATCTGTTTCACTGTTAACAGACTCCAGCCTGCAGTGCATTTCATTACTTTGCTGACAAATCACAGAATTATAAAGAAACATTAGACTTTGTGATCAAAGCTCTTATATCACATCTTCACATTTCTGGTCACATTCGCACTTTCTCTCTCTCCCTTTTTCACTTGTTCTGAGCTTTCTCCCTCTCTCTTGCTCTGCTGTGAGAAGTATACTTTTCACGTGCCTGAGGCTGTTTTGTATGCCCCCTCCAGCACTCAGCGCCTTACACACACCACATAATGCACGCATACTTATAGTGGCGGTACTGGATGCATGCGTCTATGGATGAGAGGCTCCTGCTTGAGACAGCAGAGGATGTAAACATTAATGGTGTCCTTCTTGGTGAGTGGTAACCCTTTGTCCATGAGCAGATGCACGTTTCCTTCTGTGTGTTCATACGGTTGGTGGTTTTAATTAAGTAGACAGAAAACTGTTCCTACCAGGTCTGTCTGCTGAAAGTTGAAGATTTGAATCATCAGTTGGAAACCCTTTATTCTACTGACATTCTTCAAGAAATTTGTTTAAAACTGGAAAGAGGAAAAAAGAGAAAGAGGCATACAAGAGGAAGAAGGAGGAGAGAAAAAGATGAGAGAAAGAGGAGCAAGAGGTAAACAAGACGAAGATGGAGATAAAAAGACAAAAGAAAGAGGAGGAAGAGGAAGGAGAAAAACAAAAAAGGAGAAAGAGGCACATAGAAGGGAAGGGGAGAGAAAAACACAGAAGAGGGAGTTAAAACAGAGAAAAAGGAGAGGAAGGACAGAGAAAAGTAGGCCCCAAATGTCAGCCTCCTTTCAAGACTGGAGCAACATAGTTGTCATTGTCACCAACACAACCTGTGAGACTGAAATAGTCAATGCATTTGGTGAGAAAGTTAATTTTCATAATTTCAGCTTAAGTTTCATAGAAGTCTGCATTGCCTCATTGTCTATTACAATGTGTGGTAGGTTTGAATATTTGGCATTTGTTTTAAATAAGCAAATTAATTCATGTTAATTACACAGCTTGCATAACCTATGAGACACTGGGGGATACATGCTCTTTCTTTTTTTGCCAAGAGTAAGATACAACAATAGATACCACTCTCATGTCTGTGCATTAAAGAATAGATTTGCTTAATTTTTCCAGTGGTGGAAGTACATTTACTCAAGTTACTGTAATTAAGTTTTTCTGGGGGGGGTACATGTACCTTTATGAGTATTTGTTTTCTTACTTAAAAGTACTGCAAGGAGTTTTGAACAGGTTTTGAAAGAGTCTCAATTTAATACTGCCTCTATAAGATCTACATAACAAACATTTTTGTGGTTATGGTGGTGGAAACACTATCACTTTTGTACAACTGAGGTCTCCCTGTTCCTTGTAATAGCTTCAAAGGAATAGGTCAAGACAAATACGCTGTCTTTATTTCTTGCAAAGAAAAAGATACAAAGATCAATACCACTCTTTTGTGCATGGGTGGATGTAGGCCGGTATGGTACGGTGCTTAAAGACTCATTGCCGGTAGGCAGTACTGGGAAAAGGGGACAGAAGCTCTCTGGCAAAAACCCACATACAACAACCCATCACAATTGCATTTTCAACAAGAAAACACATCTGTCCTGTCGATATTAACAACAATTTTCTTATGAATTGCTTCTAAAATGTTGTGTGTTTGTACCCAGCACAGAACTGTAACCCGTGACGGACAGAATCCCACAGCCTTTCTGTTCAGTCAATTCAAAAAAGAAAAAGTCCGGAGAGCTCGAAAGTTCAAACATGAAGGTGCTCTTTGGTAAGGAACACAAACATTAAAACAAATAAGAACAGTCCAATTCACTCTTTTGGCAAAAAGCCTGTATTCAGGTGGCTATTTCATAATAAAATTCTAAAATCCTTGAAAGTGAAGGCTTATCACAACCCACTCATAGCGGCACAAACAGCCTTCTTCAGGGTGTCAAGGCTGTTTGTGCCGCTACGGCTACCTTTCTTCTTAATTGCACTGTTTAGTTACTGCTGAGGCTGACTGTCTGATATCGAAATCTTTGGCTTTGGCAGGCTGTTTGATTTTGAGTTTGGATGCATTTGATTTAAATTTATGTACTTTTATTGTTTTTTCCACAACCAAGCCAACATCAAAGTGTTTTGCTTTTTAAAAAAAACACTTTTATCTTCCATTTTAATGTGCATGTAAGAGATACTGTGAGACATTTTACTTATCAGCATCTCTTCTTTCATTTATGTGTCCAATGTTCTGAAAATTCAAAGAGAAAATTGTAAACATCATCTGTCATCAATTAATTTAGTTGAAATTTTCCTTTTATTCTACTGCACCTGCAATTCCTCAGTTAACTGAGGAAGTATGGTGCAGAAAATAGGAAAAAAAAATAAGAGAGCAGAAAATGCAAAAGACCAAGATATTGAGGGAGAACAGAAGGCGACCAAGTCCTTGTTCTGCTGGGGACTTTGTGTGTCCAGGACTAAATCCAACACACAGTTTATCAGTGTTTAGGGGTGGCTGCAGCTTGGGGCAAGGGATGGTGGCTTGATTCCACATCACAAAGTGTCCTTTAACAACACACTGCACCTGAAAGTAATGGAGGCTCTGGGGGAGAATCTCAGAGTTCCATAAGTATGTTAACTGCACCGATCAGGTCAGGCATGTTCAGATTCTCAGAGTCTGGCGTCAATAAGACAAAACCAAATAGAGTCATATCACTCATAAGAAAGGATCATGTATGGGACACTGTTTAAACACTGACATCTGATGCCAAAAGACTGACATCTTTGGGACAACCTAAGACAGGCACAGCCACAAGTACTTGACCTGGTTGCCATTTTCAGTATTTGAATAAGAAAATGCATTGCATGCATAAAAAAAAAAAAAAAAAAAAAAAAAAAATCTAATATGCCAAAGTTTGGGACCTGCTACCTCAGTGACCTGTAGGACAGAGGGAAAAGCCTCCCATGATACCACCAGCACTACCTGCCGTACAGAGGCCACAGGGGACTGTGAACAAAGCCCTGCATCGTATCCAGAACCTGCGCCAGAACGTCCTACAAAGCAGCTTTTGCTTCTACAATCACCGAAGCTGCGATCCATCTAGTCTCCTACTACATATGTCGAGACAAAGCCCCGCCTCTCCTTCTTCAATCGTCTCTTTATAACCTCCTTGAATTCCTCCCACACCATACCTTTTACCTCTGCACAACACAGAAGCTACAGCTCTTCTCGAAACCTCTCAGCTGACCTTGATAGAAATACACCAAGACTTCCTCTAACACTGGTGTCAGACTGGTGTCTATCTTGAGGAAATTTGGCACACTCTGTCCAGTGCCCGCCCCAAGTTTTCTTGAGATCTGGGGATCTTGATCATATTAGGAGGGAGAGGTGTTACACTTGGACCTAATTACATTGGACTGCACTGTACTGTGCTGTATTGCGTTGTATTATATTGTGCTTTGATCCTCCAGATTTTAATTTTTTTTATGGCCTTCCTTGGTGCAGTGAATGTCTGATGAAGCATGGCATTATGATTTAATTCAGCAAAAAGAACAAATGTAGCAAAAACATTAGCAAGGTTTTGCCATATCACTGACACTTTTCTGAATCTTAAAAAAAAACAACAACAAAAAACCCCCCACCATTTTAACCCCAATTTCTCTTGACATTTATATTAAATGTAATGAAGAAACTGCTCCCCTTTTTCATTTAATATGGGAGTGGCAGAAAGTGTTCCTGTTGAAGCGAAAATATATTTATTACATACAAACTCTTAAGATTTTCTAGTAAATGTGAGGAAATGTAAACTAATTAATTTCTGTCTGGTACAAGCCAAACGTGTAATTGCTTTCAAATGGAGGAATATTCAGAGGTCTAATTCTAGTCGGTGGATTAAGGAAATGTCTGACTAGCACAGGTAAAGTTGAGGATTTTTATAAGATGTGGGCAACTTTCTTAAACTTTATGGATGGCCTGACTGTATATAATGTACTGTACACATTTTTCTTACACTCTAGAATTACTTATTTGTATTTAATATACTTTTTGAGGCCACAATGCACATTTTTCCAGTTTTCTATAGTCAGTAAGTTTTTGCATGCTGCTAATCATAATTTTGCAGGAGTGCCAATGCCAAAAGCAGCCAATACCACTCTGGTTTCAGTGAAACCAGATAATCTTCCTGTCAATTTATTATCATGGTCTCTGGTGAAAAAAAATGCATCACTGGGTGGAAATTTCAACATTATTTTGTCTTTAAATCAGAGAAGAGGCACAACATCACAGTACAGTGACGGCTCTGCTTTCAGCTATGAAAATGCTGTCATCACCCAAAACTGGACATCTAATTTAAATAAATACTTAATGTTACAGAGAGGACAATCACTAACATCAGCCCCTTAGAAACCAAGCAGCTGGCTAACCTGGCTAACAATACTTGGATCAGGTTACTGACTAGACTTTTTTAAACAGATAATTCGTAACGGTATTGAACAACATCTTTAAAGTAACCCTCCCAAGTCTGCTTATGACCCACTAGAAGTGTGCGGTGGCGGCTGTATCTGCAGAGACTCTGCCCTCTGCCTGTATTTCTCATTATTTTGCAGCGCTTGGGACACAAAACATTGGTATCTGACATCCTGAGAATGAGACACAACAATACATTATCTCTCTGATGCGTATACAAACAGCTCGAACAACTGATTGTACCTTTAAGCTGTTAACTTACTTCCCATATCTCCTTTTCACCCTCTGGACAAGCTGCAAGTTGCCCCATGATTTCTGAAGCTGTCACGTACCCACACAGATCTCAGTTTCCCTGTACCACAGCCTCCCACCCTCAGTCAGAGCCAGAACAACTAGAAAGTTAACTACTTCTACCTAACTAAAATAAATTATTTTCTTTCTCTATCTGCAAAATCATAGTTAGGCTGATGACAGGTGATCCACTGGTTTGCCCTGCAATTTAAAAAAACACGCACCACACTGCTCTTTTAATTGAGTAACAGCTTCAACAAAAAAGAGGCAGTGCAGTGCACTTTACGTCTGATTGCGAACTAACACTCTCATATTACAGAGAGTGTTGTGTTATTGGAGATGGGAAGGAGGGAAGGGGTTACATTGTGAAGCCAGGGAAAGAGGGCAACATGAAATGCAGATGTTGCAGTGGTAAATATATTGGTAGCGGTAGCATTACGCCAGCTCATCAGTGTCATGTCTATTCTGATTGGTTGGTTTTATAAAAGCAGGTCGTAGCAGCAGTCCCAAAATCTAAATCAGTCGACGGTGTTTCACGACCATTCTTTGGACTGACTACGCCTACATAGGACTTCACCATGTTTCTCTCATGATACAGCCCACAGTTGCAGTGTGGAGGGGCCTTTGAGTACACATTGAACATCGGCACTGGAAGTAAATTGTGAGCTGCAGATTTATTCAATATGAACATAATTAGGGATAGTGGGCTGGTTCAATGCCAACATGCAGTGCCAAAGCAGGAAGATGTGTTCAATGCACATGAATAGCTAGACAAATAGTCCATATGATAATAATGCTGTATCCTTGTATGCAAGGTTGATCCCAGACCCAAATAAATACCATTTTTTAATATTTACTGATGTTATACAATCAAATGTTTTAGTTGTGAATATTGTAATAAAAGTTGATAATGAATGTAGGTCTGGCATTTCGCACAGTTGACGTGGAATTTTCCATTTTCAACTGGCAGGGGGGAACGAAACTAAAGAAGAAATAAATACAGTAGAAACGTCATTAACTAGCTCTGTGGAAATGTGTCAGCCGTCAAAGGCAGCTTACACACACAGACTTACAGCAATAACATTTCTAAACAACACGCATACTGTATATATCCTTCTGTGTACACACACACACACACACACACACATTCAGATGCATTTATTGACACAAGTTCACACGCACACACACACAAACGTAGTTAAAGGCATACATTCCCAAACACACACGCCAAACTCTCTTTGTCACACACACACACAGACACACCCAACACACACGCACACACACACCAGGCGTTCAGCAGTCATGCCTTGCTGTAGGATTCTCCTCTGGGTGCTGCGTCCAAGGTGAGTGCGCTGGCTGGCAGCTCCTGAGGAGTTGGTAGGAAGAGATAGCTGAGCGAAGCTATTAAAATACGGGCAGGAATTTCCCTTATCTCTCCCACCGAGGCAGCTCGCGCCGCTTTGTGCTATTATGGAGATAAAATGCACAGAGGCTTGGAATGAGGGAGGGAAGGAGGGAGGACGAGGAGGGGAGGGCGAGGTTGGGGAGGGAAGGCGTAAGAACGTCAGATTTATGGAGCTAGGGAAGCTTAAGGTTATTAAATCGGAAGATTACTCGACTGCGAAATTGTTGAAGTTTTTACGAGAAGTTGAGGGATTTAGGCCGGTATTAAACAGCAGAGCATTAGGAGGCCAGCAATATACATTATTCACAATTTATTTTTACCCCTTTTCTTCTATTCTGTTCACCCTTTTCTTTATTCCTTCCAGTCTTTCTTCTCCCTCCTTTCATCCAGCTCACAGTCAATATCGAGCTTCCCCTAAATTCTTATTCAGGGGAGCATCTTCGCCTCCCATTTTCTCCCCTCTCTCCCTCCACGGGAGCAGCAGGAGAACGAAACAGGAAAAAGAGCAACGAGAAAGAAAGAGATACAGCAAAAAAAAAAAAAAAAAAAAAAGATGCTCTGACTGTCATCCCGTGTTTCAGTATTGACGCCACTCACAGTGTGAGGCAATGCATACTTCTATCAAGGACATTCATCACTGTCAACTTTTTAGAGCAGAGCAGGAGTTTGAGGGGGAGGTGACGGTAAAAGCAGGGGGAAGAAGAGAAAAACTCTGATTTTACATTAGGATTTGAATAGTAAGCTGAACTTCACCTACACCTTCATAAGGCTAAGCAGTCTCTAATACACTGTACAGGCAGCACGGGCAAATTGCTTTCATGGTGATGTGAGCATTAACTGTTGTGGCATTGGGTGTATCTTTAGGGTAGATGAATAGCAACACTCCTGCAACACTTTGTTGTTAAAGGGAAGTAACAGAAAGGCTTTATTCAATGTCACAGATTCACAAAAGCGACATCCACTCTCACAAATATGTTCCTACACCTACTTTTACAACATAATACATCTTAATATATCCCGCTGTGTTTGTTGTTTACCATCGACACTTATAAATGATAGAGTCCTTGGTTTGCAAAACAAAATCACTTTTACTGAAGGGATCATCTAGATGTTTGATGAACTGCAGGGCGAGACAGATTTTTTTTTTCCCTCAAAATGGATGGCCTGAGTTTTGCATTAGGAGTCTGCATTTAAACTGAATTTATTTGTGGATCACTATTTGCATTCTTAACAGTATGTACAATGTGTTTGGTTCAGTTTTCCTGAAGAGAGAAATGCATTTGTCTTTTTCAGAGGGGCCGTTACTACACATCATCACACCACAATACACAGCAAACATGGGTGAGAAATTTGTCTCCCCTCTGCCTCTACTCACACACAGCCTGGTCTCACTCCTGACTCGCCAGATACCCACATTCTGCCACCACCCCTTGGCGACTCATACAGACGTGCACAGTACCCGTTAGTGGCTGAAAGAGATGGACTGGGCTTTCAAGTGTATGAGACACACCAAGCTTTTGATGTAGCATAAAGAGGGAGAAAGTCAGGTGGGGTGCAAAGGTGGATATTTCATATCATGGACAGAAAATATGTCTTTTTTTGTCTGTTGTTGCAAAAATGTCCCAATGAGCTTAATAAAGAGCTGTCAGTCTTAGGTGTGGCGCATAGCATGAGGAGAAAGATGCTGTTCTGCTGCCAGAGAAATACTGACTGATTACAGCATGCATGGGAATAAATGACAATATAATAGAGTATATTTTTGACTTTCCCCTTAATGGTCTGAATAAACTTACTAGATTTTCTGCTAGTCACTTAATTCACATATTAAATATTTTGGTAGTAAAAAAGACCCAAATTTAGGTAGGAAATGGACCAAACTACTGTGAGGCTTGAGGGGGGAGAGGCAGTCTTACAAAACTTTAAAAAAGCATTGTTTTCTGTCTGTTCTGTCTATTTTAGTTTTTTGATCAACAATATTGGACTATTCGTAGTCCCTGGATATTGGTAGGGACCGTCTCTAGCTCTACTTTAAGTGGGGATGACAGATGGGGTTCATGTTCTATGTTAAACTAGAACTGCAAATATTAGCTGATTAATCAATTAGTGGTCAACTATTAAATTAATCACCAACTATTTGGATAATTGATAAATCATTTTGAGACTTTTTTTTCAAGAAAAAATGTCCAAATTATCTGGTTTCAGCTTCTCAAACTTCTGGTTTCTTTAATCCTCAATGGTAGTAAACTAAATAAAGTTTGGATTGCAAACAAAACAAGGCATCTGAGGACATCATCTTTCCAGCTTTGGAAAAGAGCAATCAACATTTTTCACCATTTTCTGGCATTTCATGGACCAAACAACTAATCAAGACAATGGTTGCCAGATTGGATAATGAATGGATAATTAATGTAAATGCTACCCATGAAAAACCAAAGCGTGACTCAAAGTTTTCAGGTACATAAGGTCACATCCGACATGTGACTTTTGCATTGCGAGTTCCTTCAGTGACGTCACATAACCCACATAATCTAATGTACCGATTTTAACCCCATACATGATCTTATCCTAAACCTACTTAAGTACTTTTTGTGCCTAAACCTACCTAACGACCAAATCATGATAACTTCAACGGTGTGTTAAATGACTGTTCCTGGCAGCGTCTGCTATCGCTGCTAAAGGGTACCTTGTGCTTCAGTATGAGATGCTGAGGGGTGGTGACAAAATGTTGGTATCTGACGAGTTGGGATCAGAACAGGTTGTCACACACACACACACACACACACACACACACACACATTACAACCTACACTTTCCGCCCCCCTGCAAGGACTCAAACAGGATGTGACACTTCAGATCCACAACAACAGTTTTATACACACACACCTCCTAGCTGGTGGATTCCCGCATACACACACACACACACACACACACACACACACACACACACACAAGCACCCACACTTCTTCCATGTTGTCTATCATTATGTGCTTGGCTTCAAATGTTTACCATGCCTCCCTCCATCCATCTATCTCTCTGCTTGTCTCATTCAGGTCAGGCTTGTTGCCTCTCAGTAAACAGAAAAAAAAAACACTTTCTCAGAAATGAACATCAGGAGGGGAAAAGTGAATAAAACATTTCTTTCACACCAAACTCTTTTGATAACATGTATGCACATACACATACACACACATATAAACATGCCTAGAAGAGCATCCTCCCTCTCCATATCCCCCGAATTTCCTGCCATGGAAATTATTCAATCTCCACATACAGTAAATTTAAAGCAACAGAAATTCTATCCATTTTAAATGGAGAGATTTCCTCAGCGATTATCTGAGGGCTTTGCACGCCTGTGTGTGTGTGAGCTTGTGTGTGTTGTTGATGCTGGTAAGCTGGTAAACACACAGCTGGTCGTGCTCTTTGATACACCAGGAGGCCTTGAAGATATTTCACACTTCTTTTATACTTGTATTCTGCAGCGCACTTTCTCATCCTCTTCTTCTCTTCACCTAATTTGCACAATTCCTCTCCATCCTTCATTGACTGCAGTGACGTGGGGAGAATCTACGCACCCCCAGCTGTGATCTGAAGGATGGGGAACTTTATATAAGCCGGCCAGATAAGTTATTTGTATGCATTTATGTGTATGTTTGCACATATTTGTTGGTATATATCTATATCCTGGTGAAACTCTGCCATGGCTGTTTATGTATAAATGTCTGTTTGCAGTTTGCTCACAAGTTCTCTCTCATTTTCTGCACTCATTTGCTTGTGTGGTGAGGCTGATTACAGTGATTTTCACCAAATACTGGTGAGACGGCGGCATAATGCAGCTAAATGTGGCCAGCTACGTCTTGTCGTTTATGGAGGACTCCCCCACTGTTTGTTGACACTCAGAAAGAGAGCCAGCCATCTCCCGCTTCACTAGATAATTCTCCTCTGTGGCGTAGCGGAGAGAAACTTCATTAACCCCACTGCCACGCAGCCAATCCTGGAGATGTGCATGTGTAATGTGGCTGAAAGCAGCCTTTTAACGCTGTAAACACTAACTTGCTAAACGTCAGGATGTATTACACACTCCAGCTAAATCGTAAAGAGCCGGTCTACCGGCTTGTGTTTCATGGGCTGTGGATAAGTGCAAAAAATTATGTAATAAATATTATATGAATGCAGATATGTAGTTTCAGCAACAATGCGCTCACATTACATGGTTCTGTGAATCATTTGTATGTTGAATTTATGTTAATATGACATTTTGCACCAGTGACACATGAGCCTGTATCCAGTGCTAATGTGAAAGTGAAAACAATATCTGCAGTTGTTATAATCCTGGAAACATGGCACTGTCTCTCTTTTGTCAGTTCAAATGAATCTCTAAACATGCTTTAAAGGAGCTAGAATGTTAAAAGAATTTTAGTTTAAAACATTAAAAAAAATAATAATTATCAATAGAATGTGATGAAATAACCATTTTGACATTATGTCAAAGATGTCTATGTATTGTGTTGCAGAGTTATCTACTGATGTTAACATGCTAACCAGATAGCTTTGGTCCATCCTGTCTCATAATGCCACATTGTACCTCAGTCCAACAACACCACTGGAGTTTGGTTTTTGGCACTCGAGGCCGACCCCACCGTAATCCCCAAACTGACAGATAACCAACTACACAGCTAACTAACTAAGTAGAAGTATGATTCAACCCAGTTTTTGCTCTCTGCTAACTCCTGATGGAAATATCTGGCTCTTTAGCTGCTTAATGTTCCAATATGTTCACCAGCTAGTCACTAACTGTGTCTGATGTTTGGTGAGAGGCAGCTACTGTACGGTAAATTTTTGGAGCGTCTTTTGGTAAAAAAAAAATCTGCCTGCTGTGAATGAAAATCATGCTGTCATAGCACTGAGCGTGAACAGAAACAGTAAATTTGCAGACCAAAAAAACGAAACAATGAGCTGAAAGATGTTAAATGCTCGGACGACATGAAGGGAACTGCAGTGTGAGGTGATAATTCTCTGTGGGTTCATCACTGTGATTAACATCTTTCAGATTAGACAGTCATTTGATCCATTGTCAATGCCAATATATTGAAAACAGTAACTTTAAGGAAAATGTTACAATCTGGGAACCAATCCGCGATCATCTGATGAGTTTCTCTCCTGGGGACAACAGCCAATGATTCAGGGCTTCTGGGGTCTGGGAGAATACTTCAGATACCAAAATAGGTCCTTTGCCAACAAATTCTACATTTTCATATGCAGATATTTGTTTACAGAGTTTAGAAATGCTATGACCATCAGGTTGCAAAAACTTGTGCTCATTTGGGCTCACACTCAACTTTCTGCAGACGCTGTATGTGTTGTTATCAAAAATTCTTACACAAAATAGACATCTATATATGCTATTCCTAATTTAGCAATTTACCTTCAGGCTGCCAGTGGCTAAATAAAGCCTCGGGGGCAAATTGAACTCCATCCTGCATCCATCCGGTCCTCCCACTCCCTGAAGCCCACCAAGATGCTTCCTCCTGGGACGCTACTCCCACTCAGCCTGAGGGCTGGAGTACATATGGACGTGTTGGAACCACCTTGAAAATCACCAGAGAAGAAGAAAAAAGAGGAGAGAGAGAGAAAACTCAGTTAAAATCAGGTTTGCATATATAAAATGATGTATTTCTCTGGTGTTTGTGCACACTTTGGTAATTGTTGAAAGATGAATATAATCGCTTTAAGTTAAATAATGACTTTGGGAGGACACACAGTCAGGAATTGCCATCAGTGATGGCACCCAGTGTAAACTCTGAGCTGGGCAGCTGCCTGCATGTCGTTTATTTCCTCCAGTATCTGCCTCCAGCACACTCACGCATACCAGCCAACAGGCTCCTTCTGTTCCTTTATCACGCACACTGATATTCACACATACTGTAGGACTGCAAAGGGAGTAAATGAGCGCACACACACGCGCACACAGAGGAGAGAAGATGAAAGGTACAGCGACTGAGGGAAAAAATAAGAGAGAGAGACAGTGAAGATTGCAGCTTAACCTCTTGGCTGCACTGTAAAGCAGCACTCACTCACTGGAGCCTTGCTGATAGCCATCTGTCTGGCAGGGGGAGACGGCCTCACCTTCCCAACACATCAGCACGCTCACAAACACTCATCCCACAAACACAAGGGCAGCCACGCACACACAACAAGCCTGCACTCACGGGTGATAAGTACACAACGTAAAAAAAGATATTTTGAGTGTGACTTTGGTGCTGAATAATTTTCATTCAGCCAACAGAAGTCATCGTTTAGATGATTCATCAACTGGATTACACAAACAATGATTCATTTAATCCAGGTTTAGTTATGATCAGATTTTAGCAAAGCTAGGTTTAAAATGATTACAGACAGATTTAAAATGAAGCAGTGCTCAACTGCACAATAAAAATGATCTCTCTCTGCTTAGTAAATCCAAGTTTAGTGATGCAAACCAACATAAAAAAGAGCTTAATAAATATAGAGATGTTTGCTCATCAAAATTAAAATAAATGAAAAAAAATTAAGTGCTGTCGGGACCTAGTAAAGGGGAGGCTCCATTGACTGCTCTGTATTTCTTAACAAAATGTTACATTGTTTTTTTAGAGTAAAAACTAAACTGAGGATTAAAGCTTTAATTGTAAGCTAGTTTAAAAGTTTGGTGCAGCAAAACATTAAACCATGATTCAATCAGCCTTATAAATTAATCATTGTTGGTGCAACATCAGCTTTTGTGTGCAAAATGAATCCTGTGACCCCTTAAAGGTCCAGTGTGTAATAATTGAAGGAATTTATGTACATAAATGAGATATATTATATATAAGTTTGTTATTTATTATTATCAATAAACGTAAACTCATAATCTATATGTTCCTGTTACTTTAGAAATAGCCATTTATAGTTACATACTGTCAGGTCGACTTACGGAGATCATCATCTTGTGCCGTCTACGGCAGCGCAGAGCGGACAAACTGCACTAACAGTGAGTCTTGGGAAGCCCATGGCGACCTTAGTAGACGCCGCAGCGTAAACACAGAAGTAGACGGGGAGGATAGACGCGGGTGATTGCTGGCAGACCATTTAGCGTTGTGAACCTTGACTGGCACAGTTTTGACAAATGGAGGATCATACATACACTGTACCAGAACAAAAAGCAGCGGACAGTGAATCCCCGTCATCCAAGAAGCGGAGACGCGAAGATAGTAAACGCAAGCATGACAGGAAACAGCAAAAACACGAATCAACATCGGCATAGCGTTTACACGTTGGAAATCACTGATGGAGGACAAACGTTTTCACAGTGACGCCGAGGTTGCCTGTTCTCTGCTGGACAGGTAAATTCATCCTACACACATAATTGTAGTTTGTTACAAGATAGCTTTCACTCGCTATTTTGTCCGCTGACAGCCACCGTACTCTTGGTGAGAGAGGGGCGGTGTCGGAGGAAATCCTCTTAGTTGCAATCTAAGGTTTGAACGTTAGATGCCACTGGAAATCACACACTTCTCCTTTAAATTCAACCTGCACTCCCTCAAGTCTCAACATAAAGTTATTTTTCTTCATTCATAAAAAGTTAGCTTTTTAGGTATGCAGCGTGTGCACCCAAAGCAATGACTAACATCAATTTAGAGTGAGCGTGGGACATTCATTGACAAAGAATGAGCTATAACTTGGAAATCCTGAACAGAATCCAAAACACTTTAGATTTTGGCTATAAATCTGGAGCTTAGTCAATAGCTCCCTCTCAAAGTGATGGCTGAGCTAAAGAAAACCTTTGCTGTATCCTCACCCCCTCCTCTCCCTCAACTCTTCCTCCTCTCCTCATCCTACTATCCTTTAGCCCCACTCTTAAAACATAAATTCCTTGAAATCCTCCCACTTCTCCACCTCCGCGGCCCTCTCCTCGCCGCTCGGTGTCCTCTCCACCCCTCGATCCATCTCTGTCCTCCTGATCAATAATCAATCTGCAGGGGCCGAGGCCAGGGGCCCCGCGCCATCTGTCTCCATCGCCAAACCTGAGAGAGAGAGAGAAAGAGGGAGAGCGTGAGAAAACGGGAGGGGAGAGGGAGGAGATAGAGTTCAATCTATCTCCATCTATCTCCATCCGTGGTCAGGTCCACTCTGCCGGTATAGATCATAATTTGGAGAGGTGTAATTGCTGGTCAGAGACTGGGGGTGGACGCTCGAGGGGGGAGGAGGGGGTGTCAATAATGTTTCTACAGTCCAGTCCTCCCCTCTGCCCCACCTCCCCACTCTCCTGCCTGACCCAGTTTTCCTCATCTTCTCCTCTTCATCTCTTCCTCTCCGTCTCTGTCTTCTTCTCACTTCTCCCGCTATCTTTACTTTTCTCAATTCAATTTACAAAGATCCACAGACCAAAACAACATAATTTATCACTCCTCTTCTTCTACTCTGTGTTGGTGTGTGTCTGTATGTGTGCGAGTGTGCGTGAAGTTTGTTTTCCACTCTAATCCTGGAGGACCAGCACCAACAACGCCTACCTTCAGCGTCTGTGCTGCATTTGACATCCGTTTGAGCGTTTATGCGTCAGAGGAGGATGTCGCTGCTCTGATAATGATCTACCTAGTAACACCTGCCTCGGAAAAATAACTCTTGGCTCGATAAACGAATTCTCAAATGCACTTGAGAATGTTGCGCTGAGCCTGCCAAGACCCAGTGGAGATTTTTCCAACACCCTAATTTGATCACACTATTACCTAAGCAAGTGCGTGACGTGTGATAGCAGCTCTGAGAGAAGCTCATCCAGCAATGTGTTTGTTTAAAGCCAGAGTAAAACTGTTTTTGTTTTCTTTGATCCCTGTGGTAATTATGAGAACAGATCCATACATTTTGTTTTATTTTTGCCAATTTGGCAGAAAGCAAGTTACCTCATTTGTAACTCGAGGATATTTTCACTCAGTCAGGAGCAGGTTTTCTCTGATAAATGTTGTCATGATCCTCATACATCAACAAGACAAAGAGTCAGCTGCCGTGCTTGCAGCTCTGTGAGGGTGTACTTTGGCACGTCAGTGAGCTAAATGCTAACATCAGTTTGCTAACATGCTGATGTTAAACAGGTATAATGTTTACCATGATCACCATCTAAAGACATAGTACAGCTGAGCATGATGCAGAGTAATTTGGACCTGATGATTTCTCAGTATGGAAAGTGAAAGGATCATCAAAATTATTACAGCAATGTGTGCACAACATTTCATGGCAATCCATCCAATAGTTGTTTTTTTTCAGTGAAATGTTTGTTTGAGACATTTCACTGAAAAACGTAAATGTCAACCTCATGGTGGTGCTGGAGGAAAAGTCTGGGCATCAGGAGTTTCATTGTACCTTAGCATTCTACAAAGGTTTCTAAGGTAAGGTTTTTCAAAGGAACTTTCTTTCCTACGAGTGTTTCCGAGACCATCCCTTAGTGGATGCACTAAGGAGGAGCTGCTAAGATATATCGTAAGTTGTATCTGTATTTCACTGCGGTGCTGAAAGTGTGTCAATCAATGTTATCAATTTCTTTTTCACAAGTTGGATTAGTATTATGGAGGGGTCCAATATTTTATTGTCATCATGATGAGAATAGACAAGTAAAATGACAACATTCTTAAGATGTGCCATGCACAAAAACATTTTTCATGATTAATTTTCATGAAGTTCATTTTAAACTAATATAATTTGTGTAAGTAGAATGGATACGTACTATATTGCATGCCTAATAAGGTTAAAACTGTGACAGGATGAGGGACAGCTTATGAGTGGTTCACAATGTAATTCTAAAAGGTATAACTTTCAGAACGTATACCTTAGCTAAGGAGACTGTGGGAATCAGCCCGTAAGCTAACGCACTTACAGTACAGCTTATGATGCACGTAGCTCTAAGGAGGCTCTGGGAAACAGGGCCCAGGAGATTACCAACAAGTCTGTTTAGTATTAACACTGATAACAAGTGGAGAGCTCAGGTATGAATGGACCATAGACACACTGACAACATACTGAGATCTGATTGGCCAGACCACATTTGGAGCCACATTCTGTTAGTAGTGTTTATGCAGTGTGTCCTGAGTCACAAGGATGGACTGCCTACTCATCTGACATCCTGTAAGTACACTCAAAACAGCTGTTTGATTATGATGCTGTTCACTGAAATGCAAATTATGTGTTTGGGCTCTTGCCTACCAGGATAGGCAGCGGGTGTTTGTGAACACACTAGTGACCACAATATCCCATGACGCACTTAACAAATGTGCAATTTTGAGATTTACTGAGTGAAAAGAAGCTCTGTAAACTTTGTGAAAAGCTGTCCATGACAAATTCTTGTTTATTTGAGCCTCTTCATAAGTCGTGTTATTTATTTTATTTTTAAGTTATTAAGTTATTTCTCTCTTTGTATAAAAAACATTGTGTATGTTTGTTTATCTTGGCGACTCATCTTCGCCACGAGAACATGGTGGATACTAAATAAATTTCGCTGAAGGGAGCCACAGGGTGCAGACCTTTTTTCTCATCTTCTTTGCTACTGTTCATGGCCCAGTACCTGCCTCAAATGATTTTTGGATGTGTGCAACTACAATACAGTGGCCTGCGTGTATTTGCATTTAGAGTGGGGACGTGAAACAGCCAACACAAATTTGTAATCATTTGTGCCTTCTTTTAAATATGGTATTAAATGCACTATCAATGATATTTCTTTCCTTGCAAAGAACATTATGTTGCTGTGAAGAGCAGACTGGAGAGATGCTCCATGGTGCGCTGGGATGCACACTTCTGTTTTCTCTGACTTTGTCTGTGTCAAACTGCATCCCCTCTGACAAAAATCTGTCAGGCTGTAAATGAAATTGGAGAGAGCTTCTGGTTGCATGGCAACTAGTGGCACCTCGTGAGTGTTGCAGGAATTACACCCTATCATGCTAGCGATGTTAACTAGCATTAGTGATTTTGGTGGAAAAACTGCAGTACTGCATCAATTTAATGTGGAAGTGAAATGGAAAAGCTGCCATGGAAAAAAATGTTAATTCGGTACTCAAGGAACTGAACTGAACAATAATTAGACCAATCACAAATCGTGTTCAGGGGTTTTAATGTGAGGCCCTCAATCATATGCTGGCTCCCCAAATTGGCACTCAGTCACTATAATTTTGAGAACCCCTCATCTAGATGAACAGTTTAAGGTGCATTTCACATTTGTATTTGCCTTGAAGAGCACCCTCCTGTGTCTAAGACCTTTATCTCCACTATAAACCCATGTAAGTCCCCAGTGCAATCTTCAAAGTTCAGGCAGGTCCTACAGGTCTGACACTGAGTGGGTGTTGCAGGTAAAAGGTAATGCATGCTATCGCTTCTTGGTCCCCTCTGAGCTGTAAAACACTAATTCTTTCACCTAGTGGAGAAGAAACCTCTCTCCTGCTCCACCAAGCTGCGCTAACAACGCTGTTAACCTATCCCATCTCCCATCTTCAATTAAAACACCAGTAAGAAGGGATGTGCTAATTTGAGACTCAATGACTCATCAGTGCAGCGTGCGTGTGTGTGTGTTTGTGTGTGTGTGACATTGTGAAAGACAGGGCCCATTTAAATGTGTGTTTGGGTTGTTTGGTGGGGGGCAAGAAAGAGAAAAGAGTCAGCAGAGCACTTGAGAGACAACATTTCTGTTGTTTTTCACAGCTCAACCGAGAAGGGTGTGTCATAAACACATATTCTCAACCCTAGCACACACACACACACACACACACACACACACACACACACACACACACACACACACACACACACACACGCACACAGCTGCGTGGGCACTGACTGAGCTCCTGTGAGTGAGAGTACCTGGTCTGTGAAGGATAACCCAAAGGGGAAACAAAGAGCCAATGAAACTTTAATGAGCTGGTCACGTATGAGCTGAAGCCTGCTGCTGCAGCTGCACCTCCGCACCGCTCTCAGTCTCTGCTCTGCTCTCAAACCATAAACTTCTCCCCAATCAAACCAGTACGGAAACTCAAAACCTCTCAGACAAAACCAAACACAGAAACAAACAGAAGAACCAAAGATGAGGATATATTTAGCTTGTCTGTTTCAGGTTCTGCACTGTTCTTCCCTAACTGCTCCCAAGAGAGCTAGTATTTGTTGTGCAAAGCCAAGGACAGCCGAATGACAATATATACTTTAGAAAATATTCAAATTGCCACCAGGCCAGTAAACTCAGCATGCAGAAGTAGACAAAGAAGTTTGGAGACGCTTTTTTCTGATTTACATTAACCTACTTGGTGTGGATTTTTGGCAAAAATCAGCACCAGAAAGTGTCAATAACTACATGAAGTTCTACATCCCTACATGAAAGGATTCTTCCTGAAGGTCTGCGGTTCTACCCAGAACCATTTGCTTACAGTGCTAACAGTAACATTGATTATTAAATTGATGGATGACCACGATATACAACCTATGGGATTCAATTATTTTTTTGGCTTATGTGTAGAATATGGTTCCTCGTAGAACCCTCAGAAGAGAGGGTTATAGATGAAACCCTGCACACTGAAAAAATATCATCATGATAATTTTATGCTTACTCATTTGTACCCATCAAATTAGGAAAAGTCATGAAATATGAAGCAAAAAAAAGGTCAACTATTATTTTTTGAAAGATAAACATTGAATGGGGTCAAATTGACCCCAAGGATGATAGGAGGGTTAAAAAAAAAGGGTACTTTTAGATCACATTTGTGGATTCTAGATGAAACCCTTGGAATATATAAGAGTTCTTGGGAGGACCACCAGGGTGGATTCGTGTTAGCACCCTTCAGGGAAAGGTTCTGGATAGAAACCCCAGAAATGGTTCTGGCTGGAACCATTACACTAAAGAATGGTTCCGTGTATATCCTCTAGGTGGCTCTGTGTGAAACCTTTTACAAATGGTTCTAGCCATAACTCTTTCTGTTGGGTTGTAGGCAGAACCTCAAAGGGCTCAAAGTGGAAGTTTTATAAATGGTTTTACCAGGAACCAAAAAGAGTTCTCCGATCAAAGAACCCTACACAGTTCTAGTGCCACTTTTATTTTTAATAGTGTATGTGTCTGTTTATTATATGCCGTATGTATTTATATTTAACGGGTTATCTGGGCTGTCCCAGAATACCAAACTCTACCTACCCTGGGTCTCACACAGATTTTAAAAAGCTAAACAGTTGCAAATATTTGACCTGCAGCTCTTATAACCATACCGTTACTGTAACCAAAAAAAAGGCACTATTGCCATTCACCCCATCTCCTCCATATGTAATATACATACAGTGTACTATATGTGATATGGTAATAAATTCTGAACACACGTTAAAATGATGCCGGCCTCTCCCAGAGCCCCCGTTCTCGCTGTTCCTCATCAATGCTTTCTGCTGAAACGTACGATTTGCAATATGCAGTTAATGAGTTGTTGAAGGCTGAGAATGAATCCCATTCTAGCCGTAATTGTGTAAGGTTTCCCGAGGGGGGCCAGTGTGTGTGTGTGTGTGTGTGTGCATGAAAGTTTCTGCATGTGCACTTCAGCATGTATGTGTGTCTCTCTGTGTGTGCCTGCATGGTGCCTAACTGTGTGTGTTCCTATCTGTGTGTGTGTGTGTGTGCATATCAGTGTGTATGTGTCTGTGGAAGTAGAAGCATCTTTAATCTTCATTTGATGACTCTCACTCAGAGCAGGGAGGCTGAAAATACTGTAAGTGAAAAAAGAAAAAGAAAGAAAGAAAGTGAGAAAGAAAAAGAGAAAGAAAGAACTAATGGCAGAAAGAAAGACCTAGTGAAAAAAAGAACAATAAATAACACTGCAGAGGGCAGAGTGAGAAGAAATATAAACAGAGGGAGAGGAAGAGGAGTGGAAAAAAATCTTTCCATGATCGTGAGGAAGATGTTGAGGAGGAGATCTCACCAGGAAAAGAGCCAGAGAGGGAAGAGCTGTTTCCTCACAGACCTACTTCTGTCAGTCAGTCGAATGTTGCTAAAAGCAGGGTGAGAAGCTGCAGAGACACGCACACATGCTCGGCTAATACTTGGCAGACAACAACAAATATAAGAAGAAAGAAAAACATTAAAATTGTGCACTTTGTGTGTAGGAGTGGGGATCAAACAATTGCTGGAGAAAGTGTCTAAATTTAGCATTTTACACTTTAACAATGATGTGTGGCATGAAAGTTAGTGTGTGTGTTTGTGTGTTGAGGTTTGCTATGACAGTGAAAGGTTGGGAGCTCATCACGCTTGACAAGACAGACGTGCTACATGTCCTGTAGGATTTCACACACATACACACATACTGTACATGCAAACATTATGCACACACCACACACAAACAGAAATCAACCCAATGCAAACACTCACACACACACACACACACACACACACACACACACACACATATTCACATTCCAGCACACCTTATCTGCCCCAGCAGTGTTGACTGACACTCTCCACTTGAGGAGATTAAGTGTGCTCATGCTGTGTCGGCACAGCTTGACGTCCATTTATCCTCAAAACTCATATGAAGCGTCTCCGTGAGCTCCGTGTCAGCCATGTGCACACACACGCACACGCACCACGTGCATGTTCCCCAATTTCAATGTACACACCTGCTACTTTATTATCACTGCTGTCGCTGGATGAAATAAAGTTGCACCCTTCGAAATAAAGGTGATAACTAGAAACATATAGGGTTCTTCAGCTTGTCCCCATAGGAGAACCCTTTCTGGATCTTCGTGGAATCCTTTATAAAGGTTCCATCTGGTTCTACATAGAAGCCAGCACAAAGGGCTATACCTATAACCATCTGTGTTCTACCCAGAGCCACCTATGAATCTGCTTTCCCACCAAATTAGCTCCGGTTCTTGAACTGGTTTTGAGAAGAACCTTTGTAATCAAGGATATCATCAACAGAGAGCGTTGCACAATGCACATCAACCTGTAGAATATGACAAGACCACTTTGGTTCCCAAGGACATCCTGCTATTTTGTGGTTCCAGCTGGGAACCAATTTTGGAAATGCTCCATGTTGGTGGAAAAGACCTACGAGAGGTTCCATCAACAACTTTTCTATGGTGTAATGGTTCCACTCAGAACCCTCTCTGGAGGTCCTATCCAGAACCTTTCCACCTTCTAAGGGCACCAACAAGAACGCACCCAGAGGGTTCTACCAAAAACATTTCATATTCCAAGGGTTTCATCTAGAACCTATCCAGGGTGATCTAAAAATACAATTTTTTAGGGTTTCACCTACAACCCTCTTGTCTTCTGAGGGAACCACATTGTATTCTAAAGATTTGGCAAATACACAAGAACACAAGTAAAATTAATTAAAGGGATTCCAGTTACATCTACATTAAAAAATATCATTCGTAACATGGATAAAAACTTGAGTATTTGAGGATCTTTTAACACTCACACCTTCAACAATCCTTGAAGAACTTGTTCTCCCTAAAAGGGTTCTTTTCTTTGGATGAGGGGGTTGATAATGAAACCCTTACCCATGGCAAACCCCTTCTTCAAAACAGGACTTTCTTGTGAAGCAAACGGTTCTGGCTGGAACGTCAGCCCTTCAGGAAGAACGCGGTAGCTGCAGCTTGGCTTCTCTTCCCTCTTGAATCAGGTGTTTACACGGTCATTTGTGTGCTGACTTGATTTCGGGGACCAGTGGGACTGTGAAACTGGGTGAAAAACCCTCCCATTGTAGGTTTTTCAGAAAATGAGGATTCTTTTCTTTGCTCTTGAAAACATTTTGTAGGTATGTGTTTTTCATCCAACATCAGCTGTGTGCTGTTTAATTGCCACACAGAAAAGAAGAAGCCTGTGGCGTTTGTGGTTCCAACAGCAGCAGATTTAACCAACACACACTATAAATACACACAGGCCATCTGGATACTTGCAGGGTACAGATAACTCGCTGGCAACTGCTGCGGGTCTTTCTTTATGCCTGTTAACATTAGTATATTACTAATTTTTTACCATTTTACAGTCTGCTGAGCTAATAATGGGGCCGAGGTGGGCTACATGAGGAGCCCTCCTGGGACGGACTGAGCTTATTACAGCCCAGTGTGGTTATATATAACAACCTGGTTTTCATTTCTGGTTTTAAAAGTGATATCCCAGGTAGCCAGCCAAGTTTTGTTTATTGCAGCTGTGTTTTGGCTCTCTTTGTTTTCTGGCATCAGAGGACAGAATGTGAACTGGTTCTGGTAATGGTTGAATTACCAACCAGGCAAAGAGGACAAGGTTCACTTTGTGTCATTCGGCTTTTGTTAATTTCTTTGAGAATTTCCATGTACAATTTCAATACAGGTGCCACATAATTAAGTCTTCAGTTATGTTGTCTTTGACATTGACATGCACTGGTTCTATTTAGAGGAGATTTGATACTGGCATTGTTCAATCCATTGACAAGTTGCAGCTGTGGATGTAATGGATGGATGTTAGCTGTGCTGTTGATGATTTTAAGCATTTTATTTTATGCAGAAAATTTTTGCATTGTTGACTCTGTAGTCACATAGACTATGCCTTTTTGATGTGTTTTTGTCCCCACCACTTTTCATCACAAAGTGTTGCCTTTCACTGTCCATGAGGGGAACTTGGAGGCAACAAGAAGCCCAACAACACATTAAACCCAGGGCCCCCAAATAGGTTTATCCAGCCACAGTTCTAGCCCACATATGGCCATCTGATTTGGCCAGAGTTTAGAGTTACTGAATAAGAATACGATTCAGTTTCCACCCGGGTCAACCTTTGGTTTCCCAGATTCTAGGCTGTCATCGATGGCACTAGGCGTGCCAGATTTAGACCACTGCTGAGATGAGCATGTTTGCCTACCTGGAATTCATTCACAGTTGCCAACTGCATCTGTGTTAGCTTCAAAAATGTGGGCAGGTTTCCTTCCTCTGCTGCATCTCTGAAAGATCACACACTGCAGAGGACTGCTGCATCGTCTCAGCTGTAGACTCTGAGGGAAAAACATAAAAATGTGTCAATTTTAAAGTCAACGTGCATATTTTTACAAATATAATTATAGAGTTGTTACAATAAGGCATTTCTTTTGTAGATATGTGCTAAATACCCCTTTTTCATCAAAGTTTTCCTTTCTATCAAAACCTGCAAAACCCACATCATAAGCAACACTGCGCATCCAGGTCAGAAAAGCCCGTGTTGATCCATTCACAGCACAGAAAAACAGAGGTTATTCCCACACAGTTGCTTTGATGTGAAAGGGATGTCACGTATGATGGAAGGATGGCTTGAGAGAAGAGAAGAGAAGGAAAGGGGGCAATCTGAGGAGGGGGTGAGGTTGGTGAAGGGCGCTTCTGGGGCAGAATGATGAAGGGACCCTTTGAAGGACAGATGGGAATGAGATTCCCGAATCAATACCATCCAAGGGTGTTTTGTTATTAACGCATACAGCGAGAAGCCCACGCTCGATACTCCTCACCTGACTGCTCACACACACACAGACACACACACTCAGCCTTTTGCCTGTGCTTTTATCTCCCTTTCTTCCCTCAGTCACACTTCTTCACACTTTGTGACATTCTATCTGATGGTGGGAAGCACCACAGCTCTCAAAATTGCTCACTTACAGTGCAAAGTGGGAAACTGCCTGGTTCCCCAGACACTGAGGGGCTCCAAAGGCCTCAGGTTCATTTGTTACTTTGTTTTAATTAAATAAGAAGAAATGTAGCTTCGGGTGTGCACTGTTTAAACACAACAGTAGCTATCTTATAATATGAGACAGTAGCTGTTAATGAAATTGAGTTCACCTCATGTTTACAGCGACAGTTTGCAGTTATTTTAACACTCATAACTTTATTATTGAGACAAGATTATCGTTGGTGAGCAAGAAAAGCTGTAAAATGTCTGTATGCATACTGTAGCTCAACAAGACAGTATTTATTTATTTCACTGTGAGTGTGCTGGCCTGTAAGAATCAGGACTCTAAATTCAGTGCAGAATGCGCACAATTGTTTTTGTCTCAATGTTGGTTTGTTTTGCCGTTATCTATTTGTTATTCTGACAGTAAACCAAACAGCGGCTCTGAAAATGAAAATGGGTTTTATGTATGGAGTAATAACCTAAATGGATTTCTCTCTCTCTCTCTCTCTCACCGCTCAGGGAGCCTGTGGCCATTTATCTGCCAGTGTCTAATTATTCATTAGTGAACACAGAGAAAGAAGCGTGGAAAACAGAGTTGTGTATTCACTGCAGCAGAGCAGCAGACCTCTCCAAACTGATGCTCCTTCCTTTTGTCTCACACTCGACTACTTCAGCTGGACTGTCACACACTGGGGCTATAGTGGTCAAGGATCTAACACCTGACATGTTGTAGATGAAGTTTACTGTGATTACATTTCAGGCACTATCTCCAAATACAAAGGATGTAAAAACAGGGTGTTTACCTTTAGCTGCTGCTAGAGTTCGACCACAAGTTGATGTAAGTCACCAGTAACCAAACAGGAAAGACAACCACTGCTGTGTCTGACTAATTAGACTAATTAGGCTAATCTTGTTCAGGTTTGACTGTGGGGCTACATACTGTGACTTGGTGCACTGCATACAAGTGGCCAGCAGAGGTCAGTGTCTGAGCAGACTTACTTCAAATCAAAAGTCAAAGCCAGCACCTCAAGTGAGTAATGTCTGTTTACACGCAGGCAATGTACATTTTATTAAATCACATTTTTCAGTAGTTGTCTTTTATGTCAAGATGTTTAACAATACATATTTATCAGGCATTATAAGACACAATTTAACATAAGTCCAAAATGTCCATGCTGGGACTCATAAATGTCCATATGCTGAAACACCCAGGCTTTTGTCAAATTAATTCAACTGAAAAATAAATGTATCACATGAATAGAGTGTGTATATTTAAAAAAAGAACCTGTACAGATGATGGTAATTCACTGTAAGTTGTGTTTAATTCTCCAAAGTGCAGCAATGACTCATTAATGTCTGCAGCTATAGCATCCCACTGTAAACTGTGTCATATTCGTCTGTCATATCTTAATAGCGGCTCTGCAGAGGCTTATTTTTTAGACAAGACTGTCATCTAGTGGTCCTGTCTGTGTCACCGCAACTGTCTGAATGTGAAGGCAGTCAACATGTTCCACATCAGCAGCATTAACATTAATATGGCCAGTGATTATTTGATTTCTTGGGCTGTTTGATATGATGACTGTTCTGCTGGATGTTTGCAGAATCTGCATTGTTCTTCCAGCCTATTAGATCCAGGGACAGCTAAAGTGAAATTAACTAGCACAACCGAAAAAAAGAAATGAATAAAATGCCTCTGTACTGCTCATTTGGCGTCTTATAAAGCCCCAACGTGACAAGTGGAGGTTAATGAGGAATAAACTGAATTTACAGACTCTGCCCAACATTACATCAGTGGCATTATTTATAGAGTTAGGGAAAACAAACTGGGCCTCTATTAAAGCCAGCAGCTCACAAAAATTATAGTTCAAGACTGATTTGTTTGAACTGGTCCCAAAGAAGATGTTGGCTGAGGAAAAGGTTCCATGCGTGTTTGCATACTGATCTGCTGCGTGTCTGTTAAATTTAGATTGCGAAATATTATTTTCGTGATAATAACTGCCAACAAATCAAAGTTTAGGTTGTTGTGTGCACTGTGGGCTTGTGTTTTCAACCTCCTTGCTTACCTCTTTCCTCTTTCAACCAATCAGCGTTCAGCATTTAATTGGAGCTGGGATGCTGGAAAAAAAATCATGGTACTGACAGTCAATGACCAGCAGGTGGCGCCACCGCTGTTTGAATGAGCTCAACTTTCTCTGGAGGCAGTGAAATCCCTGAGTGGACAGAGAAGTGACGGCAGACACTCAAACCAGTGGGCTGTCTGGATACCAGTATAACCAGCGGCAGCAACTGTGGCGTCCAGTCGGACATCGGTATTTACAGAATTAAGTTATTTTAAGGTTTTGTGAGGGGAGGGATTCATGCAGATTTGTTTCATGTTTAGGTCGGTTTCTACTCCACGTTAACCCCGCATGGTCAGAAGATTTTCTTAGAATTATGCAAGTTTTTCACATTATACATTTAGTAAAGTAAAAACAAATAAAGCATTACATTTGTAAAAGCAAAACCGGCCTGACTTTGAATTCATTCACCAGTTAAATTTTGTTCCACTGTTACAGATGAGCCTGAACATTACACCTTTAAACTTAATGATTTTTTACGGGATTTTTTCACTGTCACTGCGCTTCTGATAGCAATTATATTTGATTACTTCATGAGTAGGGTAGTTTAGTCTGTCTAATCCAATTATTTTAAGTTGATCTAATAGTCTAATTGGATTCCGATGTCGGAAACTGACCTGTCTGCTGCTTATAGAAGTGTAGAAGTGTACAAATATTTTATTACTCGTCTTCTTATCACATTATTTCTTTTATATCTACTTATATGCTGCTAAGTAGAGTGGATTGCTGCAAAAACAAATTTCATCGTGTTCAACATGCAGTGACAAAATGTATATGTCTGTACTGCAACATCAGGCATGTTACTGAAGCGGAAGAAGAAGAAAGACAAACACATAGTCTGTCCTCTGTCAGTCTGTCCAGCCTTAAAAGACGTTTAAAAAAAAAAAAAAAAAAAAAAAAAAAGTCCATTCCGGAGCCAATACATGACACGTTTTAGTGCCAAAACAAATACACTAAAATGTGTGCAATATGGTGCTTCACTCAGGTTCAAGTCATCCGTGTGCTGCTAACACTGTTACAAAAACTTAAAAATATATCGGTACGTTTTATGCTTGCCGGCTTTATTTAGATTCTGTAGAATTAAGTTTATTTTATTTACCTGGCAAGAACATAAACTACATAAGAAGTCAGTGGATGTACATAAAAAATAGATTATCTATCTATCTATCTATCTATCTATCTATCTATCTATCTATCTATCTATCTATCTATATTTCAGTCTCAAAATTATTTTCATTATCTGACACGCATGCCGTCATTTCCTTCATGAAGTATCAGGAAATACGTGGCAGCAGCAGCCTTTTAACTACTAGATAGATTATTGTGTTTTGGGTTTTTTTTTTTTTCAGACAAAATAATTTGATCTGCAGATCTAAATATCTGTCTCTTTCGGAAGGCTTTCGGTTTCAGCATGGAGACACGACTTGTGTTTTTATGTGCCTTTTGCAAGTTAAAATGTGTGCAATTAAAATAGCAATCTCAATAGTAAATAATTATACATTTCCACTTTCTTTAAAATAACATTTATTTCCAGCATATTCATACAATGTGACAGCACAGCTTGTAACATTTGAAGAGGAACTGACTTGGTCCAGCACTTTGTCACAAAATATTGGAGCTGACTAACGAATAAATGAAAAGTCAAATATAGCATAGCATTTCATATTACCAAATGCAATATATAATACAGGCAGTTGGAAACGAACTAAAAAAAAAAAACAGAGGTGAGAAAAGTGAAATAATACATAAGAAAAAGAGGGATGGCATTTACACATCATTAGTTCAACTTTTACATCAGGAAATAGTGTTAACATTCGTATAAGCTACATG
The DNA here is from genome assembly GCF_056507025.1 of Lutjanus erythropterus. Classification (NCBI taxonomy): domain Eukaryota; kingdom Metazoa; phylum Chordata; class Actinopteri; order Lutjaniformes; family Lutjanidae; genus Lutjanus; species Lutjanus erythropterus. The sequence goes on along the minus strand of NC_139323.1, from coordinate 29,177,547 downwards.
TTATAATAACTTAATTTTTGCCTCGTTTAATAATCCATGAGTGTGAGAGAAAGGCATATTTAAAGTTTGATTTTTAAAATTATATGCAGTTCAGTTTCACCAACCAGCTGAAAAATTTGATGGGCTATAACTCTGATAAATCATTTCTTCGTTACTTTGTTTTAAATCCTGCACAACTGACATATAAATCGGTAATAAAATCACATATATTTTAGCCTTTTGTGCAACTGGGTTTAATTTTTAATTTCTCTATCGTGATTTATTTTGGAATCTATAAATATCTTTTCAGTTTAATGTTATTTTATTGATGGAATAATCGGGGAATGTCATCCAAACGTTTGTACTCAAACATATAAAATTATTTTTGAAAATTACACATAAGTGAGTTAAGTTTTTCCTCTCAGACCATTTGACTACAAGCCAGATAATCCTATTATGTACAGCAGCCTGTAGCCAAAACACATCACAGATTTTGTCCAGAATATTCAACACTTGTGGCTACAAATACAACGGAATGTGTCTCTGTGTCTCAGTCCAGCAGCCTCACTGTTTCTCCGGCGTGTTGTTGACCAGAGGCCCGTACAGGCCGCTGGCGTAGCCCTGGTCCTTGTGTAACATTGTCCTGTCCCTTATCAGGTCGCTAAAGGCGTAGTCCATCGGGGGTCTGAAGCCCAGGGTGGGCATCAGCCCGGTGGTGGAGTAGGGCGTCATGAACGCCAGTCCCCGGCTGTGCGCGGAGTAGGCCAGCCGCAGCGGGTTCAGTCCCAGGTGGGTGCCCAGAGGATAGGTGCTGGGGTCGGCGCCGAAGTGCGGAGCGTTGGGCTGGAGAGGAGAGAAGGCTGAGCGGTTACTGAGCGTCATGGCTCCGGGTAACATGGGCCTGGTCGGGGCGGTGGTGGACGCGGTGGAGGGCGGAGGCTGCTGCGCGTTTTGGAGCATCCTCTCGGCCGTCCACGTCTCCTCCGGCCCGGCCTTGTTGGGGCCCTGAGCGCCGCTGTTGTTGAGGATCTGCTCGATGGCCTGAACCACGTCCTTCCCGCAGCCCTGCAGCACCAGCTCCAGGACGCTCCGCTTGTGGCTGGGGAACACCCGGGTCAGGATGTCGATGGCGTTCATGTGCCGGGAGGCCGCGGAGGAAGGGGAAGGCTCCTGCTCGTCTTTGTCGGTCTCAGAGCCGGAGTCAGAGCCGAGGGAGCTGACGGAGCCAGGGGTTTCCCCACCATCTTTGATAGGTTTGGACACCGGCGAGCTGATGAAGGACTCGCTGTCTCCGTTCTCTGAACCCGAGCCTCCGTGTCGGCCGTCCGGGGACGAGATGCCCGGGGCCGAATCACTCTCGGTGGACGCAGGTTTGCCCACAGTCTGCTGAGGGGTGGCGGAACCGGACAGCTGGTTCTTTGGAAACAACTCGTACTTCTGGATACTTGAATCTGTGGACACAAACAGAACATCAAAGTGTGTGAGATGAGGGACGAAGCTTGACAGAGGAAGTCATAACAAGTGAATTAACACAGTGGTTTTCAAACTGAGGTCCAGGCACTAAGACGGGTCCTTGAATGGGTCGTTGTGTATTTTATTTCATAGAATCTTTTGGAAGATGGAAAAACAATTGAAGGAATAGAGTTCGTCATTTTGACTGATTGCAATCTGACTGACTATCCTCTTCAAAACCTTAAAATTCAAACCAAAATAAATAAATAAATAAAAATACTCAAAGGGGATTCCCTGACACACGGTCCTCTCAGATTGGAGTTTGTGGTCTGTGCGTCTATTGTGACATGAAAAAGTTTGTTGAGTTCCTCAATTAAGCAGCAGCCGAGGTCCAAAGTCAGGAAATAAAACCAAATCACAGAGGCCCTCTGTCAATTAAATAACCAATATGAAAAGCACATATCACTCACTGTGACACAAGTCACTCACTGCAGTCTCAATGTAAATCACCTGATAGGCCTAATGCATCAAATATGCCAACCAAATATCACTATTCTGACAAGCCTCATCGCAGTACACGCGCACCAAAATACGCACAGCCTGTAACAGTCTAATACAGCTTAAAAGGAAGAATACTTTATGATATTTAGGCCTACAGTTATTAAGATCACCCATTTTAACTTAACCTAACTTCCTTTGATTACTGCAGCCTTGCGCCTGTGTTTAAAGCTGATTTTTAGTGAAGCTTGACTTCTCCAGCTGCTCTAAAATAACCGAGAATTACACTTATTAGGCTTTCAGGCCTATTAAAAGTATAAAACGGATATGGTACTATACCTATGTAACTGCAAATATGTACTTCACTCACCTGAGTTACTCTCGCTGCTGACGGATCCAAACACCTCATAGTTGGGTCTCGGTGGGATGATGCCGTTGGCGGCGGCCAGGGCGAGTCCCTCCGCAGTGCCGTAGAGCAGCTGCAGCTCTCGGGCTTCGTTCTCCTCCTGCGCCTGCTGCCGCCGCAGCGCCACCTGCGCCGCCATCACCCGCTGCCTCTCGGCGATCAGGGTGCACTTGGCGCACATACAGTCCTTCCAGCGGCAGTAGCGCTTGTGGCCCTTCAGTGCGGACACCACGCCGTGGTTCCGGCAGCGGGCACACTTCGGGGTGCGCGGGTACTTGTCCGCGGCGCGCAGGAGCAGCGGAGGGCCACGCAGCAGGTTGCCCGCCATGGACACCGGGATGGAGGCTGCCGCGGCCGCTGCTGCCGCTCCCGGGTGGACTTGTGATGCGGAGGAGACTGTGGGGAGCTCCGGTCTCAGATCCATGCCCGTGTTCCTCACTGATGTAACTAAACTATAACAAGACAACGACTTTCTGATCGATCTGTTTTAGTTAAACTATCAATGAACCGCTCACATCTGCTCAGTGGGTCTCAACATCTCTGGGCAACAGGTGAAGTCAATTGTCTGTCTACTGGTGAGGCTATCATGTAAAAAATCTACTCTGAAAGTGTTCAAGGAGTCTGTAGAAGAAAAAGCAAAAAAAGTGAAGATACAGTCGAGTTTAAATCCGAGAGGAGCAGCAGGAGCGGAGAGGAGCGATCATTCCTCCCCGACAGAGAGTGAAAAGTGTCCAGGAGGAGCCGAGGTTGTTACTGCCGCAGCCTGAGACACTAACTTCCTCCAGAGATTGTCAGTGGATACAGATCCCTCTCTCCCCTCTCTATTGTTGCTCCTACGTTTTCATTAGACAAATTTGACAACAATGTGGCGTCTGTCATTGGCCAAAGGGGGAAGGAGCGATCTGATTGGCTTGCCTCTTTTTTCAACTGTGTCCACCTGAGTTCTTATTCCAAATATCAAGTGTTAAGAATCTGAAGGGAGTTCCCGGAAAGCTAAAATCGATGCTGTGTTATTTCCAAAAAAGAATTTTATAGATTTAAAACAATAGCCTATACGTTATTCAATCTATTCAGCTGTATCATAGGATGATATGCTACCAGACAAGACAGTGAAATATTAAATGATAGCCTTAAAAGCAAGGAGCGTTTTCATACTTTCCAATAACTTTCTATATATTTCTCAAGCAATGTTCTGTATCATTTGGCAACATGATCTTCAGTTTTCAAGTCTCTGTGTTTATAATTACAGACTAGTTTATGTAAGCCTTGTTTTTTCCCCAAAAATAAAGATGATGCGTGACTGTAATCTCATCATCCTGGAAGGTAAGTATCATTTATTTTATTGATTCAAGAAGAGTAAAGATAATTTGATCTGTCAAATAAAAGTCTATATTTGCAGAGGGTTGTCATTGACTGCAGAGAGTGAAGCTATCGATGATGCTAAATGGTTAACTTGCACTCGGCTACAGGAAGACTGTACGGAGAGTTTAACCCTGTCCAAATTATAACCTTCTGGTCTCGTATCGCTACATGTAACGAAATATTTTGAATTTTTAAATTTCTAACAGTTTAAATATTTGTTTTAAGTATTTAAAGAGGAGAGAAAACCCAACTAACAATACAAAATTTAGATTAATATATGAGCTATATTCAAAATATTACATTTCTTATATTATTATAATATTATTATATAACTTATTATTTCAGTCCATTTTCGTTGTATGGAGTTGTGGATTAAATGAGCATGCCAAACAAATACAAGGTTTTCTGTGTCTTTATTTGCTTTTCCAAACGTAAAGTGACAATATCTTAAATGAAACTCATCTGTAATAACGATTATTCGGCTTGACGTATCGTCAATAATGTTTTAAAAATAATTGTTGCTAATTTTTCGATTTTTCTCTAATCAGTCTGACACGCCGCCGTGCCGCCAAAGAAACCAGTTTTTAACAAATTCATTTGTCCGCTTTTGTGCATTTAATTGTGCTATTAAATTAATTATAGAAATGGAACAAAAAACACGTTTTTTATTGTTTATATTATTATTCATTTACAATATCTGTTTTTTATATGTAGCGCAGATTCCTGGAAATTATTATTTGTTTTGTTAATGCTATTATGTGTAGTTAATACTGATACTAATTCATTCTTAATAAAGCATTTACGTTATACAGCCTATACAGTGATTAAAATGGAAAATTAGGAATATATTATTATTTTTATTGTTATTATTATTATTATTATTATTATTATTATTATTATTATTATTATTATTATTATTACTATCAACAACAATAGCATACTAAAGTCTAATTAAGTGGAGCCTAATGAAATGAATTTGTCTCTCACCGTGTACAGATTAAAATTAATCGCCCGATTCGGGAATAATATTACAACAAAAATCGAAGGCTATATATTTCAGTATTTGAAAGGTTAGAAAACAGGAAATGTTTCTATCTGGGCTACAATTTAGATATATTTTTTTTTTTCTTTATTCTTAATTCGTCAATTTCTCTAAACGTGAAAAAAAAGCAAGAGGATTTACAAAAAATCGAATCTGTCTTATCGTTAAATAAATGCTAAATAAAATGATAGTTTTGCGCTGGAGGTGCGTCGTCCTCCCACCGCCTCCTATTAACTAACTCACGATAATACTGTAAAGCGTCCGGAGATTTAAGGAGTCCGCGGCGCGCAGAGCTACAAAAGGGCAACTGCACGCAAACCACCTGCTTCCTCACCTGTTCACTCGGCAGATAATTCATGCAGCTATTTGAATTCAGATTAAAAAGTTATAGATGTTTTTGGGGAAATCAACAATTGTCAGTCCCTTGGAGGATGATAACAAGAGTCTTAGTGAAGAACAACAACTTGAGGCTGATGATGAAGAAAGAAAGAAATGGCTGCTGGCTGTGCAGCAGTGAGCTCTGCCTCTCTCTTCTCTCTCCGTCTCCCCCTCCCAGGCTCATTGTTTACTTTCTGAATCACTGTAAGCAAATGCCATCTGTTTCCCTCGCCGCTGTCATCTGCACCTTAATTACCTAGCCAACAGGCTAATAGAGACGATATTAAAACTACATCTTTTTGACATTCAAAGTAATTATCTGCATGGGCGACGAGCTCTCTCGGATGAAAATCGCACGTCCTGCATGGTAAAGTGATAGTTGCAAACTGCAGAGAGGGCCCGGCGCTCACTGGAGAGATTATAGGCGTATACTTTCACCTCAGGATGAATGATTGAAAAATAAAACAGCCTGCTGTACGTCTCATTAAAGGCTGGCTGCTCAGTGTGAAAACAAAAGCGAAAAGAGAACAGTTAAAGACAACTGACTGAGGGAACTCTTGGTCTGATAGATCAGCTCTTATCATCAATTTCAATAATAACAGTGGATTTTAAGTGGAAATTACTTTGGACTTGACAAGTGTTTACTGAGCTGCAGGGGAGAGCGGGACATCTTGTCACACTTTTTGCTTTCACTTCAATTTCTCGGTCTCCGGACATCAAAGACAATATTTTTCAATATTAATAAAATAATAAATGATTGTGCCCAAATGTATAATCTTAAGATTTTTACTTCTTACTTTAAAAGATTTATAAATGCCACAGAATGTGCAGCTTTGAAAAGTTGCCCCATCAATACATGGGATAAATTGTCACATTATATTTTTCAACACACAAGATAAAAGCAGAGTCTTGACACACTAATTTTTGTTGGTAAAACTCTGATTTATTTGAACAGATGTTTCAAATATTATTATTATTTTCCAGCTTTACCTCTCTCACTGCCCTTAATATTATGTCGGGTGGTGTGCTGCCATTGTTTGCCATTGCCATTCTTTCTCCATTCTTTACTTTTCTTTTTTTCTGTTTGCATATTAAAAAGAAGATATTTTATCATTATGTATTTTTTTTAATTGAAGGCTTAATATGGACCCTCCTGTGTATTTCAACTATTTTGTCACCAAATCACTTACAACAACTCAGTTAGGATACCACATGAATACTGTGTGAAGCAGTATATCAAGGCACACATGGTTGTATACATGTTGCATAGCAATCACCAAATTTAGCAGCTAGCAGGTTGGCTTTGATAATAAAAACTGAACCATCACATCTGATGATTTGCAACTTTCCTGGGAGTAGCATGTGTGCTATTGCTAGCTGTGCTGCAAGACTTTGATTGAGGTATCAAAATGCACCTTTTCTCTGCTATATTCTGTGCAAGAATAAAATAATTTAACAAACTTACTTATCAAAGTTTTATTACCTTTACAGTGCAGTTTGGTTGTTTTACTTTCATGTTGAAAAATGTGAAAATTGTTCTCCTGACAGATGACAGTCAAGAGCAAAATGACTCCTGACCGGCGTGTCACACATGCAACTTTTCAGATAGCGCCCTCTGGTGTGAGAGAGCAGGGTTACAACATACCCTTGTAGCAAGAAGCCCTGCTCTCCCCTAATATTAAGTGTAATGTTATTTTTGCTCAACAGATCTTTTTATCTATCTATTTATCAGTCATTGTCAATTTCCACTGATTGTGAGAGTGGATTTTAAGCTACAATTTCTTAGATTTGACAAGTGTTTGTTGAGTTATATTTACCCAAGGAGAACTAATACCGCTCTGTGTTTAATATGATCACAAGTGAATTAATTCTGAAGGGTGTCCACTTAAATCAACTGCATAAACTTCTGATTTCAAACTTTTGTCATATTAGTTTGACTGAGCCTAACGGCAAGTTCATTTTTCTGAAAAAATATGCAGCATGATAGGGATTATGTTCGCCATTATTCCTCCCGGACCAATTAAAAATGCCCCCCGCGCAATTAAAAGTGACTGTGCGCACTTAGAAAATCCAACATTCTTTTAACCACTTCATTAGGCCTATGCATCAAAAAAACCCATGCGATGCTTTCATTTCTTTCAGGAAGGCTACAGACGAGTGGGTTTTTAACACCCTTTTAAGATCACAACAAAGGCCATGCTTGACCCAACATATGTAGCAGCATGTTTCCGCTGCCCCTGCACCCCGGTGCGGCTTTCTAGCGGCCTCTCCCACTGCCGCTGCCCCGCCTGCAGCCCGCATGGGCCCGGCTCCCCTCCCGCGTTCTCCCGCTGCAGCAGCCGGCTCTGTCACACAGAGGCAGAGGTTAGAGTAGCAGTTAGACAAGGGGCCGCCGAGAAAAGAAACGCACGGGGTTTTTCACTCAAGTATTTACACGCTTGACGGGCACACCGAGTAGGCCCGGGCTTATGGACAAGAGGCTGTTAACCTGCCACTTCACACCAGCTCCAGCGCGCAGGCCGGGGAAGTGGATCAAGCTAAATGCATTCCTTTAAGTGCAGAGTCAGGGGAGCAGGCTGGAGACATTAAACACATTATAGCCTGTTTTTTAACGCTGACATACAACAGTAACATAAAAAAAACAACTGTTTTACTGTAGTCTCTTGGGGCATATGGGGGCCATAATGCGCACTATCACATATGAGGTCTATAATTAGTCATTTTCAACATTTACACTAATTCTGAGTAGAGCTGCGGCCATTAATATTTCGCTGTCAACTACTAAATTGATCGTCATCTATACTTTGACTACATTTTGATAATCGGTTAATTGGTTTGAGTCATTTTTAAGACAAAAACAATCAAAATGATCTGATTCCAGCTTCTTAAATGTGAATATTTTCTGGTTTCCTTACTCTTCTGCGACAGTAAACCGAAAATCTTTGAGTTAGAGGACGTCATCTTGTGCTTTGGGGAACATGAACGCTATTTGTCATGATTGTCTGGCATTTTATAGACCAAAAAACTGATTGATTCATTGAGAAAATAACTGAGATTAATTGGCAGTGAAAATAATCGTTAGTTGCAGCCCTAACTGCATAAGAGTAACTGAGGGAGGATGTATTCAGGATTCTTTGCTTAAGTACCAGAAAGTAAAACCTCTCCAAGGACCTGTATCCAAAATTAAAGTAGCTAAAATACAAAAGTGTTATGAGCAACATGCACTTAAAATATCAAAATTGATGAGTGATTCTGAGAGTATATTATTCCATGTAAAAAAAAAACAGTAATTCATTGGAATGAAGTAATCTTTTCTCATTAACATTTACATGTTTAATTTATTTAAGTTAATTAAACTTTTAATTTCCAGTATTTATTTTCAGAACATTAGAGAAGGTATAAACATGAGATCCTCCAAAGTCTTCATGCTTTGTTTGAGAGTTAAAACTCTCCTAAGACCCTTTTTTATAATGTGAAGAAAACTAACATGATGAAAATTTGCTGTGTCAGTAACACACAAGTCATGGTGGCTTGTTTTCACAATAATTAATACACTGCGAACCATGATGATTATTACTGGATTCAGTCCCTACCTTCTTAAGATTTAATACGTTCACTGGGACAGTTTCACATATTCAAACTTAGAATATGTTAAAAGAAATCAGATTTGTTTGTGATTTTTGCCAGAGTTGTTGGTTCAATTTATTTCTTAAACTTATTGAACATGTTTTTCAAGTCCACATTAAAAAGTAAAAAAAATAGACATAAGTTATGTACTTTGTTAAGTTGTGTTCTTACATCATCCTAAATGTTTCCAACAAACACAAAGAAAAGCTGTAATTTGTTCAAGTTAAAGGTGTGTTTCCTGCTAGCTGTTGCTAGCTACTTGTTTTTTTGTATAACATCCGGGAAAAAAACAGGATGATGTCAGACAGTAAGGAAGGGAGTCGACGTGATTAAAACTTCAATATTACCCCGTTCGTGAAAATACTTTCTACCAGTTATGTCTGATAGATTTTCATCAGCTATGATGGTGGTTTAAAAATGAAGCTAACAACTCCCATGATGCAACACTTCACAACATCATCAAACTACATCTTTTGCTATAATTTTAATGTGAGAGAGACCCCTAGCGGAAGAGGTCATACGTTTAATATCTTAAGGTTACTGAACATGTTTTCTCAAGTACAACTGAATTAATATCAAGTTTATTTGACTAGAAAGATTTATTTGTTTTGAATCATCACAAAATCAACTCGTCTTTTCAAATGCAGTCAATTTAAAACTTTAAGGCACCCTGGACACCATTTTTTTGAGGTAATGCAAAATGTACACACTGTATTACAGGACTATAATTCAGTCAGTAAACGTGTAAGCATCATTTTGTTGCATCTGATTGAGGTGGAGCTCATTTTATCCACTTTACAGACTGTTTGGCTTGTTACATCTATAACAATCCATCATAATATTCTATAAAAATCAGCAAAGTAACTACACCTCGAGTAAAAAAAAAAGAGGCAGAAAATGTAGGGGAGATCGGGGGCAATTGTAACAAACCCACTGCCTCTAATCAGAAACAAGTTAGACTGATGACACTTATTCTGCACATGCTCATTAGGAGTCTCTGTGTGTCTGTGGAAGAGGAGAAGAATAATTTACCCTCAGCATAAGTTTTTAACCAAAAAACAATTTTGAGGTATTAAAGTTATTTTTTGGATGTACAGTATTTTTCTTCTTCTGTCTAAAGTTTAGATGACTGTGAATTTCAACTTAATATTTTATCTCTAGGTTATTGCTTGAAAAAGAACATGAATACACTATGCTTATAGTTTTGCTAGGGAATGAAAGATTTCATCGGGGCTGTAAAATCAGTGGCTATTATAACACTGAGTTGCAACTGCCAACGAGCCTCAATGCTCCAATGTAAGCACCTTGTTTGCCTTGTTGACACAGTTTTCTGTCGGAAAACGAACATATTTCACTAAATTTGAGTGATGAAAATCTAGTTACTGCTAGAATAGCTGCTCAGAAAACATGAGCCGTGTGCCAGATGTGCACATCATGTCAATATTGCATCAGTTGGTCCAGGACCAGATCTGTATGTCTGTGTGACATGCAAATCAGGTTCAGTATCTGGACACATGACTGTGACCCCTCTTGGACGTCGACAGGGAGTTTAATATCTGAACGCCTAGCTTGGAGACTTCTGGATGTCTGCGGATGTGCAAGACAGGTGCAGGAAATTGACATGCGATCAGTGAAATATTTTTTATTTGTAATTAAACCTATAAATAATTTGTATAAATTATTAACAACATATTTATTGTTACTGGATGGAAGGAGTGCATGATTGAAAGAGTTTTATTGATGCCTGTGAATGTCAGCATGTTTAGAAGGTGTCATAAAAACTTTCATTCTTACTATGACCAAAGATGTCTTTGGCTGTATCTTTACTCAGTGGGTTGCATTCTGCAAAAATATAATAAATACAGAAGTCATCAAGAAAAAATGTCATCACTTTCAAGTAACTTATTAGTGATTGTCAGTCAATTTATTAGTGCACATATGTTTTTTATATATCAAATATGACTTATGTATTTCAAATGGCCTGTGAGTTATGAAGGAAAAAAAAAGGTTACAATTGCCCCAGGTCTCCCCTAAGTCAAAACTGCACTTGATAACATACTTAGTTACATCTGGAGAAGATACTCAAAAGACACTGTGCTGTAGAAGAGTGTGATTGGTTTATCTTGCAGCCTTGCAAAAGTCTCAAAGACAAACAGTCATATAGGCTAAATTTGATCGGGATTGGCTGTTTGAGGCCATGTGCTGCAAACACTTGAGCTGAAGAGGCAGAGAGAGGTCTCTCAAGCATCACTCCTCACCCGCTAGAATAACACTTATTTGTAAATGGGGGATAACCCTGCCATGGCGTATGAATATTTCAAAGATCTGAAGGGTCCCTCTCTGCCAAAGCTGTTGGCCAGCACTCAGGCAATCTCTCTCTCTCTCTCTCTCTCTCTCTCTCTCTCTCTGTCATACACACACACTCTCTCTCTCACACACACACAGAAAAAAAATACCGTTTTTGTGCCCCCGAGGTAGGTTGGCAGGGATTATCTTTGTTTAATGAATGGGCTACAAGTGTTCATCAACACGGCGAGATTATTGGGCTCTCTCGCTCTCCCTTCTGCAAGCCCTATAGTGGCATATAACTCCAGTGTGTGTGAGTGAGTGTGAGCGTGAGTGTGTATGTGTGTGTGTGTGTGTGTGTGTGTGTGAGAGAGAGGGGGAAAAAAGACAGAGACAGACCTACACACACTGCAGCCAATTAAAATGCACTCTCCCCTGCTCTATCCCTCCACATCTGCCTCCTTTTCTCCACCAAACGAAAGGCGCAGAAAAGAAGGAAGCTCATGAATAGGCGCTCATTGAGATCACAGATGGAGTATGGCTTTCTTTTTGCTAGAAATTTGAGAAACACCATTGTCCCCAATCAAAACTCAATGTGTTCGCCTACAATGGTGCCGGCTTTGAGCTCCGCCGCTTCAATTGGCCTTGTTTTTGAAACTTGAAGTGTTCAGCACAAAGACTTGGCCCTCCTAGATGTCACCACCGCTTCGCTTCAGCCAGTGTGTATGCGTGTGTGTGTGCGTGTGTGTGTGTGTGTGTGCGCGCGCGCTCAGAAAGAGAAAAAAACACAATTAATATGAAGCTGTAATTACTCCCCTTCACGCCACTGCACCCATTCAGGACCCCACTGGCCCATTTATTGCTTTATCCCATGCGGCTGATAATCCGAATACCACAGGCTTTTATAAGGCCTCTGCAGCAGAGGAACATTACTATAAATGAACTGAGCAGCAAGCCGACACAGGCTGACGACTGCGCTCATAACACGTTCATAAATTAATGCATTAATAATTAGGAACCATTTTTTATTCCTATTTGTTTTAAAGGAAGACACCAGCGAATAGGGTAAAAAAAAAAAAAAAACAGATATCACGATGAAACTTCCCCAGTTGATTACTTGTATTAAGACTTTTTTTTTTTTTTTTTTTTTTAGACTACTGGTTCTCGTAAATGTTCACGTTAAATATAGAAATGAGGCGTGCTAAATTTAGGTGAAATTTTGCGAAACCTACAGGCGCACAAAAACAAAGCGTCAAATAAACACCTAAATGTGCATTTTGGATGTTTTCTTTCCACTACATGTCATAGAAGCAAATTATACCAAAATCTCAAAATTGAACTATTAATAACTGATTAACTGAATTAATCAGTTATTAATAGCCTCGTCTTTATTAGCATGTTCATATTTAGTAAAAAACCACACGGCTGTGCGGGGATTTTTTTTTTTAGTGCAAATTTCTGCCATTCATTTGTATTAAATTACAGCTATATGTCTTATCAAATTTGCATCTGATATTTTACAGATGAAAAGGGAAAATAATTACATTGCTATTTTATGACATTACAGAATTGGAAAAATACTAAAATGAGCTACATTTCTGATGTTTGCATTTGAAACTTGACTGCTGGAGCCACATTTAAACCACCGTCTAATGAGACCAGGTGCCACAGCAGACCTGCAGTTTCTCTCCATCAGCGCCCCCTGCTACAGTCCAGACCAGAACAACCAACTGCTTCAGTGTGTTCACATTAAAAGACGCGTCGAGAAAAGAAAGGAGGTTATTTTGGAGTTACATTAAGAGGCTAGAGTGTAGCCTATTCATGGACCGAATATAATCAATATATTTTCTCTCTGATGAATATTTCAGCATCAGTTTTGAGTAATACAAACCCTGAAAAGGCATCAGCTGAGCTTTTTTTTTTTTTTTTTTCAAATAAACCACACTGCAAACTTTTTTTTTTAACTCATAAAATGTCACATTTTTGGTCTGTTTAGCGCGAAAAGAAGGAGAGCACGTAATTAGTCGGTGTTGTTTTTTTACACTGAAACTAATCCAAACCTAAACCACGACAATTTAAGACAATCTTAACCACAAAACACACAAAAAATACAAACCAATGCAGCACTTTCAAAGTCTATTAAATTCGTTGACAATTCAAACTGAGTAAGACATAATCCTGTGTCTGAAAAGGTGAATTCCGCAGAAAAACAAACAAAAGATGTGGCTTAAATCGACGTATGATGTGCACGAGAATTGGGCTGCGCTGGTCAAATTTCCTTTCTTTTTATTTTTTATTATACTTTATTTTTTGCCCGTTTGTTTTGAACGAACGACAGCAGGAGAGAGAATCAGAGTGTCTGCTGTGTGGACGATCAAAGCTCCAAATATTTCATTAAAGGCTGCAAACGTCTCTTATTAAAAAAAACATTAACCCCAATAAAACTGTACTGACAACACAGAGACAAGAGGAGCTACCGGCTCTGATCAAACTGATGTACTGTGTATGTTCTTCCAGGTAGTCTATATATGAGCGGAGAGGTTTTACAACATAAAAATTTTATCACGTTTTCAAATTTTATCATATATTTGGAGGACAGAACAACAAGGGAAGAAACAGGGTTGGCTGTTTTGATTGAGTGTAATTTATAGGTGATCCTAGTTTGATCACTGATTAATTATGGAGATGTATTAGAAATTAGTAATCATTATCATCATTATTATTAATTAATTATTTAATTATCTTCTTCTATCTATTAACCCTTCAAATTGGAGGTTCGTGGTCTATAATGTCCATCTGTTGTGGGGATCCTTGACACAGAAAAAGTTTGGGAGAAAAGGTTTTAACAATTATAATAGTGCAACTGTAAAAAGGCAAGTTGAACATGGCGTATAATGAAATCAATTTATGTTTTTGTCTTCTTATCGAATGCATTTTCCTTTTCAAATGAAGGTTACATTGATTTATTGATTAAATTAGGGCCTGTGTATTTTCTCTGACCAGCACCGTGGAGACCGAGGAATTTAATTTGGCCTCTCTTAAAATAAGTGCACATGTTAAAACCTTGAAAAAGGATCCTACACATCCAAGCCTTTTAAGAATTTAGACCCATTTTTAATCAGATTGGTTACATGGCTGCAAGGAAAATGTGTTTTGTTTTTTTCTTTCCTTGTCTATTGTGTCATTAACAAACAGTACTGTGAACAGAGAGACAGAGAGGGAAGAGATGACCCCCCTTTTGTGCCCAGCCAACAGTTTAAGCTGCATAGATTCTGTTTCTTTGGGCAGGGCCGGCGTCTCTGAGAAAGTAAACTTGGGGTGACCCTCCAGGTTAGGCCAGTCTGGGATACGAGCAGAGATCCTGTGATGCTCTGAGATCTCGGCGGGTCCCACTTCAAAAGGAGGGAGGAGAGATCACTTGTGTCAGGAATTTTGTTCCCTCGCCAGTGGGCTGCATTCTTGACCCCGGCGGAGCTGGTTAAACATCATGGAGCGCTTTCCCCTTTTGTCGTCGGAGACTCAAGACAGCAACCTGATGTTGCCACCACTGAATCTGTGGCAGGGAAGCCGGCAGAGTAAGCTCATTACCACACAGACACTTTCTCATCCCCCTGTGTCAGATTTAAGGGGCGCTGCTGAGGAGGCACTGATTAAGACATCCAGCCAAAGTTTGACTCATATGTCAAAAAGAAGACACAGTCCAAACACTGATGTCTTCTCCTTTATAAAAGAAAATTAGATTCCACTTTACAATGAGACCAGGCTTATAAATATTTTAAAAAGGTTTATAATGAGGTTGTAAACACTTTGTAAATTGTTAATAAACAATTATGAACCAGTTATGGCACAGTTTTCATACATTAATGTCCCTTCCTCATTAATCTTACTAATGACTTACTAACATGTATAACTGACAAAGGGAGCCTGATTGTAAAGTGTAAAACAATATATGCCGAAAATGTCAAATATGGCCATAGCCTTAGTCAGGAGTCAGAAACCTTTATTATCAAAAGACTCTTTTTTTGTCCCATAAGAAAAAAAAATCTGTCTGGAGCTGCAAAACATGCTTGAGCCACATAATGAAGTTGAGGCTATTAAGTCTAAATTAGCCTAAGAATATTATAAACAGGTCTAAATGAGCATTCATTAATGTGTTACATGCTACATGTGGCTACTCTGCAGTGGGCTGTTTATAATTATTTGTTGCTTAAACTTTGCATTTCCTGTTAACATTTTTTAAATTTTTATTGGGGATACCGTCACCAACCAAATACAAAACTGATCATAAATAAACAGAGCAGCTATTAAGAGCTATATAGGCCTACTTTGAGTGTTTGTTCAAAAGATGAATAAAATAACATATCCGACTTTGATATATACAAATAGTAAAAATAATCGTTAGAGCCGCAGGGAGCCACTGGAGAGGGGCAAAAGAACTGCACGCAGCTCTGGAACTGCAGTTTGCTGACCCTTGCCTTAGTGTATGAATCTAGCAAGTTGATTAATCGGATGTGCTACATGACACTTTTTGACCATTTAGATATGCTGCCGGTGGTTAAATACCTGGAACTCTTTAACATATATCTGATGAAGCTGTCAGGCTCGCTGACGGAGAAGCCAAAGTAAACTAAGTAAGCAGTGAGATCTGCCACAGTACAGATAAATGTAGGGCTCATTATTTGGCAAGCAACAGGTCACTGTTGCCTTTTACATCTAACGTGCTCATTAATAATTTAAAAAGTATTAACAAATTAATTAATACCCGATTCTAAACCATTTATAAATAATTTATAAGACTAGTTGTCTCGTAAAGCGGTACCAAAAATTTTAATGATTACAAGTCAAAGTAAAAAGGCCATAATACTGTCAATTTTGAGAGGATTTTATGAGATGTTTCATGCACTTAAGCTTCCTACAAAAATGGTAAATCAAATCACTTTTTCTCTCTTGGACACAGTTTGTTTGGTTCATTACTTTCTGAGAAGAGGCCCAGAACTGATAACACTATCTCTATTGTGGGAAAGGAAATTACAAATATTTGAAAGAGAAATATATAAGAACATAGCATTAAAAAATGAGTACTGCACTGCAGAAGTGAGTTGGAGCCACAGATGGAAAATTAAATAGATTGAATGCTTATTTAATGTACAGAGTTTCCTCCTGCTGACTCCTCCCCAAACTTGAAGATCAGACAGGCTGCCTGCACCAACACTTTACCTACACAAGTCCTACACTGTTGATGAGCTGTTTATACCTGTCAGTTGTCTGTCAGTGTAAAGCTAAGCCCATTATCCCAAAAACAAAATCCCACTGCTCTGAAAATACACACTCTGGAGTTTGAGTTCAGTGACTGCCTGCTAAACCCCATTAACATATTGCTCAAGTTAATCGTTATAAACATCTACTACTTCTAAAAGATTATTGACTATTTGTTACGACAGACACTGACTTGTTTGGCATTAATTTTAACTCTAATTAACGTGAAACTGGTGAACAGAGACAGACGTTCGGGCCCAGAATGGACATTTCAAAGGAGAACATCCTGGTTGTAGCACTGTTAGCCGGAGAAGCCAGTATTTCAACTCAGCATGTCTCCTTAATCTCTAATGACATATACATGTCGTTTTATGATTTAGTACATGAAATACATCACAAATTTATCCTTAATTCTGTTTGTTAAAGCTATACTATGCAAAATCTCTCTCAGTCATTACTTGGAGGTGTCTGTATCTGCAGAGACTCTGTCCTCTACCTGTATTTTCTTATTTTCTCAGTATTTTGCTGTGATAGGGATACTTTACCAACCCGATGTCCTGTTCATGAGACTCAACAAGTAGCTATCTTCCTGGTGCAAAACTGACAAATCCTGCATATTCTACCTTTGATAATTCAGCTCTGTTTTAAATACAAATGAATACAAATAGGAAAAAAGTACTTATTTATTTAATCAGGTGACAAACCGTGTTACACAACTGTCACACTTCTTTCCCTCACACAGTTAAAAACCTGATGACTTTTCCCAGTGAAACAAAAACAACTGATGACAAGTTTGGTCAGGTATAATAGAGGGATATCATTATGTCTCACTGGCATTTCCTACCCCATCACCATCATCAGCTGCAGCCGTACAACGGGAACATGCCTGTGCACATTAAATTCAAAAAGCTGCGTGATAGAAACTGTAATCTCACACTTGAGAGGAGCTGCACTATGTACAGTGTTCCCCCGAGGAGGAGGACACACTCACTCTGACAGATGAACAGAGGTGCACCTGTCCTGTCTCTTGCATAAACGCACCCGGCTTCACGCTCACTGAGCGCCTTTGCCCTGCTCCGACCTCGCCCTTGCCCCGAGCTGCACGTGTCTGTACGGCCAACACGCACTCTGCAGCCAACTCCATGATATATCTGCACCCTACATCTGGGTAAGACAACTGTCATCCTAACATTTACCCTCAGAGCATTTTCCTTGAACTAAACTGCTCAGGTATAACACACATTTCCATCATGAGGTATTTCCTCAAGATGGAAGCAGTCAAGTTGGGGTAGAGGAACAATCATACAGATTTGAGACTTAATCAATACTTTCTTAAACCAACCACATAACTTCCAGCTGCAAGATTAGTGAAATATCTTCATTAAGTCAGGAATCAATTTCCTGTTTGCAGGAGTTTCTGTCAGCCAGTGGTCTGATCACTGAAGGATATCTGGTGAAATGTAATTTAATGTAAATGCAAGTACATTTACTCAAGTACTTAGGTACAAATTTAAAGTACTTGTACTTTACTTAAGTCTTTTCTTTCCATGCCACTTTCTTCTGCTCCACGAAATCTCAAAGGGACATATTGTGCTTTTTTACTTCACTACATTCATCTGAGAGCTTTAGCTACTTTAAAAATTAAAGTTTTTACACACCGAACATATGAAAAGTTTATAAAACACAACGCTTTGTCGTAAATTAAACTACCCAACAGTTTATTTATATAAGTACAGCTGAAAGGATTACTTGATTAACTAGTTAGGTGACTGACAGAAAATTAAATGGCAACAATTTTGATAATGGTTAGCTTTAGCCTCAGTCTGTTAGCATGATATCATGAGTTGGGCCCTGAGATAATCATTTAAATACTTTTTACTGTCAAAACATCAAGGTTTGCTGCTTTCCCTTTTAAGTTTTCCTTTTAATCGTTTAAATGTATTTTTTTAATAATTTTGAAGTTTGGACAGACTAAACAAACATTGTCAAGGTGTCACTGTCCTTTGGCTCATCGTCATGGCATTTCTCAGTTTCCAGAATTGTTACAAAGCAAACATTCGATCAAATGAGAAAATAATCAGCAGATGAATCCATAATGAAAATAATCATTAGTTTATCTCAAAATAATCCAAATGACTTCCACGTCAACCAACTACAGCAGTAAAATCCTAAAAACAAACACATGATATAACATGTACTAGTATGGCGGTCCTGAGGACAGGACATTTTTCTATACAGAGTACTTTCAATTTAAATACTTACAGTACATTTTCAGTTTGGTTTGAGTACTTTTATATAAGTAAAGGATCTGAATAGTTCCTCCACCACCAGATATTTGAGCTCTGTTACCTGTTAAAGCTTCTTGCTGTCACTGCAGTGAACGCTGCTTCATCCTCTCCATCAGTCCCACAGCCAGCCAGAGTCAAGGCCACGTCTACGGCTCCACAGGGGGGAAATCTCTCTGGAAACGGCTGCAAATTTGCCACAATACATGCATTTCATGGATGGAGTCAATGCCACAGAGCTTTTACATTTTTAAATATGAATCTGCATTTTGCTTACTTGTGGTGTGGTCCTTGGTTGACAACTTTCAAGGCCTTGTTTTCAAGTTTTTAGGTCTTTTCCAAGCTCACGCAAAACCTAAACATTGCCAACAAATAAAGTTTTAGGCTTAGCTACGTTTTCTCCATCTTTTCTAGAAGACTTAAGATCCTCTTGTGAGAGATACCAATATTTGAGAATGAGGATATTTTTGTTGTATCATGTTTAACAATAATGCTTAGACATTACTGGCTAAATATGTTTTTGTAAACACGGAAACAGAGGCAGAAAGGCGAGAGAATTAGTCCCGCAGTGTTTCTCTCTCACTGTCTGTCTGTCAGTGCCTTAAGCAACATCTCCTGTCTGGTCAAACCTGCGGAAGTGTGGCTGGCTGAGCACATTAGATCGACTCATTCCTCGCGTGAGAAACAAGACGGCCACAGAGAAACTGACAAACAAATACTCACGCTCGAGGGATGCTTGTGTGATATACTCACCGTACGCATCACACAAGTTCTCCCAGTGTTTTTAGTATAACTTGAATTACCAGACACAACTACATGGCTGACAACGACCTTATTAAACATTTTTAGACTTCTACTTTCCAACAATAAACTCCAGAGGATTTTCTGGGAGCACTCACAGAGAGATTCAGGAGATAATTGTCTGTTTCACCCACAAGGATTAAGTTGAAGCTCACAGAACTCCCATTTGAAACTTGACTATCTGAAAACAGCTTTAACAGGCTGGGTTTCCTCCACTTGTTTAATCTAAATTAATCTTAACCAGTTCATGAAGAAGATTTATACTACTCTGGGACTAAACACGGTCTTATATTGTTCCGCTAATTAGACAGAGATCAGTCTTGCAGTCAGGTTAAGTGTTCTTTGCACTAAAAGAAATCTGAGTGTGTGTATATTATAGGGTTTATAACCACTGAGGTCTGACTTTGACCCGTGTAGAGATTAAAATTTCGGGATTTATGATTTAAGAAAGACAGATTGAATAATTCTACTGTTAATAGCTTCTGTTTATGGAATTAAAGACTTATCATTTTCTGACACTAACTTATGTAATGTAATTTGTGTTTTCTTTGGCCACTTTAGTATCACAGCACTAATCAGAAATCACATCAGATCTTGATTTAAGAAAATTAAGAAATTACTACTTTTGGCCATCTTCACTGAAAGAGTTAAAAGTGACAAACATACAGCATTTAATGAGTCAGCCTATTCTTTTTTTTTACTCAAGAAGAAATAAAGCATTTAAAGCAAACCATAAATGAATGTTGTCATCATTTCCAAGATATCCAACACAGACATTTAAAGGGTAAAAAAAAAACTTTTAAAAACCTGGGCCCTATCTTTAAATACAACACAGGAGTTGCTGGTCTATTGTTGCTCCGATCGGTTAGTTTGTTTGTGTCATTATGTAACTTTGATGTTTTAGCAAGCTAGCTTGTTCGTATTTTGCAGCTGGTTCAGATCCGAATCAAAGTCGCATAATAACACAAACTAATCAATCGAAGCAGAAACTCCTGTGTTCAACCAGGTAAAATTACAGATTTTTGTCAAAGGAGTCTGGTGGCTTTGAAGAGAGCGATATAAGAGCCTCAGTTCCCTGTCAGAAAGGGCTGTACAAAAGTACTTTCTCCTTTCTCCTTTCCATAATGTTATTGGACACAGAATAACAGTCTCAGCCTGTCAGTGGCAAAAGCAAAAACTTTGAGTGGACGTACTTTGACAGGAACATTTACCTCCAATGATTACACTGCAGCTTGTTTTGCAGCTGCTGGCTGAGAGCATCTACTGGACCAATTTCTAATACTTTCTGTCCCTCTTAGTCATTTAGACTAATAGCTGGACCATGTCTAATGTGGTCACTAAGAAGAAAGTGTGCATAACATCAGTGAAAAACTGCACATTTGGGGTCTACTACATACACCCTGTCAACAATGTCTATCCCTCTCTCTCTGTCCGTCTCCCCAAAGTTTCATGTCAGTGTCCACTGTGAACTATTTAAAAAAAAATACATACAGAAAAACTGTGAAATGGCAATTTGGTGCATCTCACTGAACCCCATCAGTTCTTGTTCTGTTTTTTTTTTTTCCCCCCGAAGCAGTTTGTTTGTGACGCGCGCTCTGATGGGGTTCTCAAACTTTGCCTTTAGCTGACAGAGGAGCCCTGCTGCAGATGGAGGGCTAAGCCAGTGTGATCTCTCCACGCTGGAGGCAGGAAATTAGCTGCGGTGTGGCTGATATTACCAGGTGGTGTGTGAGTGGGAATATTAAAACATTTGTTAAGAGAGGTATGCAAAACAGAGATGTGAAGATGCATATCTAAACTTTGGTATCTGTAAAAACTAAAATTGGACAAGCAGGGAAAGATTAGCAACGTGCTCAGATGATCTTGACTGCAGTCAAAATGGGAGTTCTGTCAGGTTCTTGTTTAATCACTCAAAGCTCAGACATTATAAGAAGTTGAACAGCACGATCTCTTGGAGCCACTGTCACAAAACTGTGTTTGTGACCTTCTTGTTTTGGCTCAGGTTTCTGGTGTCTCTCCAGTTCAAAGTTAAGAACTCTCAAAGTTTATAGAGACAAATTTCAAACAGGAAACCTCAGATTTGATAATACTGCAATATCCAGAGAAAAAAAACCCACATAAATCAAAAACATCAAACAAATGTTTTGATTCGCCTAGACATCTATGATGCAGGATTTATGCCCTACACTCCTGTTAACTAGCACCATAAAGGGTTCTTTGGTTTGGCCACACAAGCAAACCCTTTTTGGTTTCTGGTAGAACCTACAACAACAGTTCCACTTGGAACCCTTTCACAGGCATTTTCCACCAACATGCAACTGGCCTGTTATGGTTCAAGCATCAAACTTTGAAACGTTCAGAACATTTCCTCCAAAAATAAATTAGTACCAAACCCAAAAAGTTAGTTACCAGCTGGAACCAAAAATAAATAGCAGGTTTTCTTTGGGAACCAAAGTAAGCGTGTCATATTCTACAGGTCATTGTGCAACGCCATCTGTTTGCCATCTGATGATGATTCTTAATTACAATGGTTCCGCTTCAAACTAGTGGAAACGCCGGCTGGTTCTGTAGACAGCATCAGGTTTCCAAGAATCTTGAACAGAACCGGTTCAAGAATAAAGCAAATTTGGTTGGAAAGGACATCAAGAGAGTTCTACCTAGAACCCCACATAAAGGGTTATACCCAGAGTCCAAGGCCCTTTTCCACCAACATAGAACCAGTCCCATTTTGTTTCAAGAACCTAATTTTGATCAGAGCATTTAAACCAAAAATGAACTCGTTCGGAACCTGAACAGTTGGTTCCCTGCTGGTGCCAAAAATATATTTTTTTCCTGGAGAAACAAAGTGGGTATGTGATATTTTACAGGTTGTTGTGCAACGTTCTCTGCTGATGACATCCTTGATTATAATGGTTCCACTGAAAACTGGTGGAAGCAAGCACTGGTTCACAATAGCACCGAGGTTCCAAGAATCTTAAGCGAAACCAGTTCAAGAACCAATGTGGTGGATAAGGGCCTCAGACAGTTCGACCTAGAACCAAACCTAAAGGATTATGCCCAGAACCATCAGTGAAAGGTTTCACCTAGAACACTCTTTTTGGGATTTTCCACCAACATGAAACTGGTCTGTTTCTGGTTCAAGCACCTGATTTTGAACAATTCTAAGCATTTCCACCAAAAATAAATTGGTTCAGGAGCCCAAAAGTTGGTTCCCGTCTGGAACCAAAGTGGGTGTGTCATATTCCACAGGTTGTTTTGCAGCGCCCTCTGTTGATGATGATCCTTGATTACAATGGTTCCACTCAAAACTGGTGGAAACTGGCTCACTCAATAGCACAAAGGTTCTAAAAATTTTGAACAGAACCAATTCAAGAACCAGAGCTAATTTAATAGAAAAGGGCATTCAGAGAGTTCTACCTAGATCTAAACATTAAAGGTTATAGTCAAACCCCCTGTTAAATGTTTAATTCAAAACACTGTATATGAGGTTCTACAGAGAACGCATCTATGGTGTAATGGTTCCTCCCCAAATGCTCTCTGGGTTTTGTATCCAGAATCTTTCCATCTTCTAAGGCTGCCAGTAAGAATCCACCCAGGGAGATCGTGAACGGTTTTATGTTATGGTACAAAGAACCTGATGAAAAGGGTTTTTAAATGGAAACCTTAGTTTTAGAAGAACCCTTGACAAACTCTTTCTCGAAAAATGGTTCTTCACAAACAAATAGTTCTGGGTAGAACCTCATTCCTTCAGGAAGAACCTTTTTGGAACACTTATTTCCAAGAGTGTTACTACCCCTGAAAGAAATGTCACGATATAGAACTCGATATTGATTTTAAAGTTCATATAAAATCAGGTTTTTTCTACTCTGAAATGAAGATTTAGATCATAACTGGTGTGTGTATGTGTTTGTCATGATGTGTTTCAACAGATTTCCGGCCGAGACGAATTGATGTTCATATTCATATATTTTATATAATGTATATCAAACTAAAACTAATACAGCATCAAACTTAAAAAGGATCAAGAGAAAAAAAAAAAAGAAAAAAAAAAACAAAACTGAAAACTGAGCAATCCATTGGCTTGTGGAGCAGTGGATGTTAAAACCAGGGGGAGCAGAGACCGAGGGGACACTGCAGATGCTGCAGGTGTCCCGTCACGTCTCATTCATCCCCGCGGCAGACAGCGGACGGAGGGGTTCAGGGGGCGGGGGGGCGGGGGGAGGGCAGGGAGGGGTTGGAGAGTGGATTTTGGGAAGGTTCAGGAGGGTAAATACAGGTGGAGATGAGACAGCCCAGACTCCTGCCGGGCACCATCTCTTCTTGCTGTTTATTTATTTTATTTTATTTTTTAGCATTTTTTAGATTTCAAACACAAAAACCATGTTCTAAAAAAGCAGCCTTGGTGTTGAATGTGGAAACAAGGGGAATAAGTCCATGTTTTTGTTTTTTTGTTTTTTTTAATCCTGTGACAAAGATTTGTCTACTCAGTCTCTCAATGCTGTTTTCATACTGTGTTGTGTGTGTGTGTGTGTGTGTTGTGAGAGAAAACCATGACACTGCAGCTGGGAACGTGAAGGTGTGAAGTATGTGTGAGAGATAGAGAGATAGAGAAAGAGATTTGGGGGAGGTGAATGTTTGGCTGTGTGCTTGTGATACTGTCTTTGCTCCTCTGTGCAACACGTGTACACCAGGCATTCAAGTGCCACGACCAGGCCGAGGGCAGAGAAGCTTACTTGCACTTGTGTGTCACTGGATGTGCATGCCAGTGTGTTCATGTACGTCTGAGAGGATGGGTTTCTGTGTGTGTTGGTGTGTGTGTGTGTGTGTGTGTGCGTGTGTATGTGTGTGTACTGTAGGCCCAGACTGGTGTGAGCCCATGCTCGGTGACTAGTGTGTGTCCAGCCAGTTCATCAGTCAGTCAGTCGGTCCT
Source organism: Lutjanus erythropterus (assembly GCF_056507025.1). NCBI lineage: Eukaryota > Metazoa > Chordata > Actinopteri > Lutjaniformes > Lutjanidae > Lutjanus > Lutjanus erythropterus. The sequence goes on along the minus strand of NC_139323.1, from coordinate 29,153,245 downwards.
CTCAGCTATCAGAGGACCAGTTCCTATTCTTTAGCCTCCAGGAAGAGCGTCTCCTGTGGAAACAACTTGGCCTCCAGCAGAGTTGACCCTGGATCCAACTGGGTGATCTGAGGAGAGACAAAGAGAAGGAATATATCAGACAAATTCCTAAACAGTTTAATGCTACAGCTACGACTCCTGATTAATGTTGTTAGAATCTGACAATTTTCCAATTTAACAATTAATAAGAGAAAAAAAACAAAATCTAAATCAAAGCATTTCTTAATGTCAAGTTGTGCAGACAACCACAGAAAAAACCAAGGCGCTCCATCTTGTGTTGAAATAACAGTGTAAATAATTTCTTCCAGCACAGGCAATTAAACAGATCCAAGTGTAGAGGCCCAATCTGAGGCTCACCACAAATCGCAGCTCAACTGTCATTGCAAGTTTCTGACCAACAGAGTTGTCATTTTCACGCCCAGCACCGATGTTCTTTAAGTAGCACATGTATTTAAGTGGGTTGTGGTCAGGCGCATTGTTGGCACATTACTTCCTTTGAGCAGCAGAAAGCGTTTGAGCCACAGACCAACAAAAATTTGGTTTAAAGCCAACACTGCAGTATTTTCCTGCTACTTAAATGAGACATTACCGAGGTAGTAAGATGCACCTACAAAGATGAGCTCAAAATGCATGAACACTTTCATGACCTTGCCCATCCAATCTGTGAATTGATCGCAGTGCCTGGAGTTTTAACTGCAGCCTACACATCACTACAAGTGGATCAGCTCACCATCCCTGTTCACTTCTCCAACTTTCCAGTTCCACCATTTAAATAGAAATGCACCTGATGCAGGTGCGACTGCCATTTAACAGGAATAAGACTTGACATTCCGATTGGTTAAATTCAAATTATACTGAAAAAGCACACAATAATTAATGAAGAGACTAAATACAAGTTCTTTGTGCTTTACTTTGCACCCAGAATATGCTTCGTTTAAATAGCTAAATAGAGATGACACGGCCTAAACGCACTTGTGCCATGCACTTTTTGGCTATGTTCGAAGAGCAAATTATTTTAACAGAAGATGGAGTACTGTGGCGCCCCAGTGGTTCAGTTGTTAGGGTGTGCGTCCCATGTACAGAGGCTATACGTTCTCAGCAACCAACACAAGTTTGATTCCAGCCTGCAGCTCTTTGCCACATGCCCCCCCCCCCCCCCCCATTTCCTGTCTGTCTATAGGTGGCCTTTCAAATAAAGGCTACGGCTCTGTAGTTTCACCTGTCCCACCGAAGAGCACCTGTTGGACCAGCCATCAGAGCTATGCAGTACTTCCTTCTTTCATTGTAAATGATTAATCATTCAGTAAATAACATGTCAGAAAATAGTGAAAAATGCCAATCACATCATCCCAGATCTAAAACTGTCATCTTCACATTGATTGTTCAGTTCAACCAACAGCCCACAGTCCAAAGATAATAAATTTACAATGGATAAAAGCAGCAAATCCTCACATTTGAAGAGACGGAACCAGCAAATCTGGAACCAGCAAATGCTTGGAATTAAAAATAAACAATAGTTAAATTTGTTGGCTTAGAATTTTCTGCCAATGGACTAATCCATCAATTGACGAACAGTTTCAGCACTCCTGTTTTGGCCTTCCATTCACACTGGGCTTTTAAGACATCTTAACCAACGTGCTCAGCAAAGTGGAGAGAAAACTCCAGTATTAGCAACAATACTGTTAGACAAAATTTTATGGCAGTCTGAAAGGGGCAATGTCACACAAAAAAATAAGTTTTGAAATCTCCAGTTGATTTACACCTGTTAAAGGACCAGTGTGTAGGATTTAGTGGCTTGTAGGAGGCTCCGGAAGTATCTATTTTCTCACATCTTCCTGACATTTTACCAGGGTAACAGTACTTTGGCAGTATTTGTGTAAAACTTGCATAAAACATCTCAACTTGACTGTACTCCACTGTACTTCATTACTCCTGCAACATAAACAGAGCTGATTGTAATGGCATCGCTACATTTACAGCCCTGTCACTGTATATTTACTGCCAGACCGACAGCTTCACTGCTCACCTTTTCCTCCACTCGCCGCACGTTCACCGTCACTATCTGCCACCACAGACAACAATCAGTCTGTCACCTGTCTTCTCTCACGCTCGCCAAAGTTACACACTCAATACAATATGCTACTCCGAGCAGTTAACAGTCTGCAGGGTTTTCTGTCTTAACTTTATCAGTGGGACTAAATCCAAAATACTCCCAGAGAGGGGCAGGAGATTTTTCTTCTTTCTTACTAGTTAGACCTGTAACTTTATTTCCTGGATGCCATGTTTCTCAGCTCTGGTGCGCTGCCTTGTCACACCAGTAGAGAGATTGGTCTCTGATCGCGGTTTCTGCATACTACAATACACAATCTACATATCAGTTTGATAAAAAAGAGAAACATCTGTCTTTTTGACAGTACTGAAAATCACACTGACAATCATTTCTTAATAACATGATATATTGTAATACCTTTATACTGCTCAAGCCTAGCATGTAGCTGTGAACTTGCAGATTGCAAACACCTTGACTCTTTTCTCCCCATTCTAACATGCAGGAGACCCTACAGTGGCTGTATCTAGTCTGCTCTAGTGTACTATAGACACATGGCAGAGCAACATGGCAGAGCTCCACTGAAGGGGACCCGTGCCCTCTGTTGATATGTAAGATTCGTAATAAGGTAACAAAAACACGATGATTCTTATTTCTATGTGATTATACAGAAATGAAAACATACTTATGAATACTAATATGTCAGAAATACATATGAATCCTACACACTGGACCTTTAAATGATTAATCATTTAGTAAATAAAATGTCAGTAAATAATGAAAAATGCCCATCACAACATCCCAGATCAAAGACATCTTCAGACTGATTGTTTAGTTCAGGCAACAGCCCATAGTCCAAACATAACAATTTTACAATGGAGAAAATCCTCACATTTGAAGAGACGGTACCAGCAAATGTTTGGTATTAAGAAAAAACAATCGTCAAATTTGTTGGCAAACAATTTTCTGCCAATGGACTAATCCATCAATTGACGAACTGTTTCAGCACTCCTGTTTTGGCCTTCCATCCACGCTGGGCTGCCATTTCACAAAACCTAAGAGATCTTAACCAAAGTACTCTGCAAAGTGGATCGAAAACACCGGCATTAGCGACAATACTGTTAGACAAATTTTAAAATCTCCAGTTTAACCACAATGTGTAAACCTGTTAAATGAAGTTTTCTGATTCATCCACATTAGTGTGGACGGAGTCACTCTGCGTTGCTAAATCTCTTGGTGATTGTTTCACCATACATGCCCTGTGATCCAGACTGGGGAACAGTGTAGCTTTGCTGCTGAGTTAATTTAATGTGTGTGTGTGTGTGTGCATGTGTGTTTGTAAGAGAGTGTGTACTGTGTGTATTATTCTAACATCATGTTTTAAAAAGTCTAGGCAGTAATCTGAGCAGCGAGAGCTTTGTTTCCCTAAGAGGACCATCGGGTTTGTTTTCTTAAAAAGGCTCCAATCCAGAACAAACTGATGAAGGTTACAGGACAGGAGAGAGAGAGAGAGAGTGTGTGTGTGTGTGTGTGTGTGTGTGTGTGTGTGTGTGTGTGTGTGTGTGTGTGTGTGTGTGTTGTAAAAGCTCTTTGGTGTGTGTGTGTGCGCAGCGAGGATTGAAAGGAGAACTTTGTATGTTTTTGATGGATAATAATGACTAATTTCAGCCATGACCAAGGTCAAACGGGAACATAGCTGACGTAGAGGGGAGAGAAACATTTATCTGTTTTCAACACTCTGCACAACAGCTATTGTTTAAAACCAGAGAAATAATGCAGTGCCACCCACAACGGAGCTGATCGAGTTAGCTGACATGAAGGGGGTCTGACCTATGTTTTTTAAAACAGGACAATCTGGCTCTCCCTCCGACACCCACCACCGCTGTGAGCCTCTTAGCTTATGTGAGCTAATCACCGGAGGGGTTGTGTTACATCGGGCCAATCTAACACCTGGGCTGGAGGGGCGAGGTGGTGTGACACTGAGATGTGTCCAGGGCTTATCTGAAGACTGCTGCGTCAGCCCCTCTGATTAGGGCCCCCATTCTAACCTCACAGCGGGATAATTAACCCGCTCCCTGTACCTGCTGTAGAAGGTCGGAGGGCGAGCCAGCGTGGTAAAGGTCAACCTCACAACAAGCAGAGTGACAGGGCCGAGACAGGCTATTGTAGGGAATGAAATGTGAACTCTGACCATGAACTGATCCACAACTTCACCTTCTGTATGGTATACGACAAGTGTCCTATCAAGGGATGGTTAACATTATTTTAAGTGGGGCTGCATGAGGTACTTAATCGATAGTCATCATACCAGAGAGGAGAAGCAGAGGAGCACCAGTGTAGGAATCTAAGCAAGGTACTGCTGGGGACGAGGTCAGCAACAAAAGGTATTTTACCTACTTAAAGCTACTCTATTTACCCTGTGGAGAAAAGTGGTAATTTACTCTGCCATCACCACAAAATATAACATTGAAAATAAAATTATCTAAAGAAAAATCTTCTCGTTTCACTTAAACTGGCTAACACGTGTAGTAACTGTGAAAATGTAAACACAGGCTCGATTCATCTGATTTCAAGGAGAATTTGACTTGTTGGCAGGTATTAAGAATAACTATGTAGAAAAAGCTGCTACGAAAAAGGTCCACCTAAAGAAATCAGTTTATGTGCATGCTACATTTCCAATATTTTCACAACTAGCCTTGCTGTCACAGCTTTCCCCAACAAAAAAAACTGCACCTACAACAGCCAATTATTGCTCTCTCCAAACCAACCAAACTCCATACGTAAATACAGCAATTTTACATTGCAGAACACAGGAGCTGCTGGTCTACTGCTGCCTTGATCTGTGAGTTTTTGTATTATTGTGCGACTGCAATGAATCCAGACTATCCTTTTACACTGATGTCAGATAATAATACAAACAAACAAACAGAAAGAGGCAGCAGTAGACCAGCAACTCCTTGGTTGGTTTGTAAAGAGTAATATTTGGCTTATGTAACAGTGGTTTCACATCAGGAGAAGTAAAGAGGTGAAAATGTTATAAATATAGCATACACTTTACCTGATATTGACTTTTTAAGCAGACCTTTTTTTATTGACTAAAATTTATTGCTGACCCTGTCCACAGCAGTACATTATTTAGCTTCCTACAAGGGTACTCCTGCTGCTTCTCTTAACCGGGGACGTGCCAACTGGCATCTACTGTAGGCAATATACTGTCCATAGATAAGTACTTCATACAACCCTTCTTCAAATAATCTGAACTAACTCTTTAAAAACTGCAAATCCTTATAAATGAACCTATCACTTTTATCAAAAGACGACCACTAACTTTTTATTTTTTAACTTCTAAAGGAGAATTAAAGAAATCCTACTTCCGTCTGTACTTTGAACAATCTCAAAACCGCATGGTAATAAACAATGAGCCTGTGTTAGCTCCTGAAAAACAAACACTCAAAATAATTAAAACAATCTACACATTGTGTTAACAACAAAATCTGTAAAACTAGAGTGTTCATGGACTCTGAGAAAAGGGTGAGAAAATAAAAAAAAAAAGAAGGCAAGTAAATTAGGGGAGGGTGAGGAGGACATATCAGCATCAGGCAACCTATCCGGCTCCCATGGGTGTTTGGAAATGTCACACCATGTGCACGTCGGCGGTCTTTGACTCCGCGTCTTTCATCTCCTTGTCCTCATTTCAACGTGTCATTTAGACTCTTGACTTATCAGCGGGGTCCCGGGGAGCCCGGCGCGGGCAGGGAGGGGCTGCCACATCAACCTTATGGCCCTCACCTAGTCAGCTGCCTCATAGCACAGCAGGGAGTGAGATGCCATGAAGAGAGGTAAAATGGTGTGTGTCTTCATGAGTGTGTGCGCGTGTTTGCTGCAAACATATTTCATCCCAATGGTGGGGAAAACGACCAACAGGGCTGCTGCGTTCCTTTTCCCACCTCAGGAGCAGCGCACCGCAAATGGCTGCCATGCTAATGAACCCGACAGGCTGTTATGACACCACAGCATCAGGCAGGAGTAAATGAGGCTTTGGGGTGGAGCAGGTGTGTGTGTGTGTGTGTGTGTGTGTATGTGTGTGTGTGCGGTCTACATATAAGCATGTGTTTGGATGTGTGTGCTCTCAGTGAATTCAGGATGAGAGTTGGTGCTCATGGTGCACCAGGGAGAGACGATGGGGGGAGAGCAGCATCTGACTCTGAAAAAGAAAAGTAGGGAAACAAGATGCCACACTGACACAGGAGACGGGCGCCATCGGTGATTGTTTACATTGTTATCCAATTAACAGACCATAAGCATGGAGGCATCTGTCAACAAACAAAGCTGTTGTTTTTCCTCTGCTCTGCCTAAGCCATATTCTCTCCTCCTGTGCCTACACAGCCATGCATACATTCATACATACATACATAAGACAGACAAAACCTAGCTCTCTGCTTTGCAGTTTGTTTTTAACCTTGAGTCAATATAATTTTCATCAGCCAATTTACAGCAAATCAATCAGCTGAATTAGGGAACTGTCGCACGATTTTATTTAAAAGATTAAATTTATTTAAAAAGATTTATTTCATCAACATTTGTGTGGAAAAAAGGTTTTCCAGCTGTTAATCTAAAATCCACAAATTAACAGAATAAAAACTGAATTGAACTGCAGGAAGCAAAATCTAAAGATCTGGAAGCTCGGCATTAAAACGCCTAATTTTAAAACTGGAACCAATTAAAAAGACAGATGGTGCTTCTCGGCAATCTTTGATATTTTGTCTTTATTTCCCTGTGAAAAATTGTATGACATAAAATAATCAAGCTAATATCAACCCAGTGTATTTGGCATTATCAAGCAGCAGATTTCATCGGTTAAAACCACATAATTAGCACTTAATGTGAAGTTTAAAATAAATACCACAATTGTAAAATCACTTGATTCAAATGAATAAAACACACTGATAACAGAGGAGGCGACACTAAGCAACGCTCCGCCGTGAAAGAAAAGAAAGGGAAAATAAACACAGGCCCTCAAGATGTCCGCTTCCAACATAATCAAACGTGCAGCTGAAATAACGCATTTTTAATGAAGCCATTACAGGCCCTACTATGTTAATTAAAACCAAATAACTTGTCTGTTTTAAACTAGTGTTGTCAAGTGTTTATTTGGCCAATTACAAAAGCAGTGGGAGATCATTATCTGCTGCCAGGAGCGTTGACAGCACGTAGCGCCGGGGCGTGAACAGAAAAGAACAGACCAGAATACGGCACTTCAAAGGGAGAAATGCACCGCACAGACTGGAAGGGGGGTAGGACTGAGGAAAAAACAGGAAAAAAAAAACAGGGACTGCGGAGGAAGAGAAAAGGAGCGAGCAAGCAAAGTGAGGGGAAATAAAGACAGACTAGTTTATGCTTAAAATCCACATTTAAAAGGGTATTTCTTAAAGGTAAAAAAGAATTTGATTTGGGGGGGAAAGTGACGAGGCACATGCAGAAGGATACAAAGGATGCAGTGCAAAACAAAAGTGTCATTAGAAGAGATGGAGACTATGAGAGCAGGGAGGTAGAGAGGCAGCAGGAGAAGGAAAGAGGAGGGAAACGAGAGACAGAGGGAGGGAAAGCTGGAAGAACGAGGAAGACGGAGAGGGCTGGGATCCTTTGGGTAAAACTCTGCTTTTAACACTCCCTGTAGACATGAGACATGAAGAAATATCCGGCTTTGAACTGGGCTGCAACTAACGATTATTTTCAATGACAATTAAATCTGTTGATTATTCTCTCAATTACTTGATTGATTGCTTGGTATCTACAATGTCAGAAAATGGTGTAAAATGTTGATCAGTGGCTTTTTGAAAACCAAAGGTGACATCCTCAAATGTATTTTTGTATTAAAAAAAAACAAAAAAAAAAACCTCAAACTGATAAATCGACTAACAAAATAGTTGGCAATTAATTTAACAGTTGACAACTAATCAATAGAATGATTAATCTTTGCATCCATCTGGCTGAAAATCTGCTCCTTTACCCTCCTTGAAAAGTACAGAATACAAATGTTCCTACTACGGATGCACTGATTGTGAAATTCTGGACCAACAATGTTCAAAATAGTCAATGTTTTTTGGTTGTTATTTATTTATTTTCATTTATTTATTCCTCCTTTTGTGCAAGCAAAACAAAAAAACTTCAATCATGAAATTAACACTTTCAATGATTGTTTTAAAGCAATTCAGCCCTTCATTACACTATTATCTTTAAATGAGCACATCGTACAGAATGTCAAAGTTCTGTCAAAGTTGTGTGGCTTCTTCTGTCAATCAATCAATCAATAGCTGGGTATTCTAACTACTGCTGTGCAAGTCCGACCACAAATAACCAACACGACATTTAACCAACACAAAATGAATGTGGCACAACAGATAAATATCGGCCACAACCATCAGTGAATGTCATTCTGTTTGTCAACGAGGCAAATATCGGCTGATGCCAAAGTTCAGTCAATAAATCAGTGCGTCTCCAGTTCCTACTTCACTGAAAAGCAGTAGACAAAAAATAGTATAAAAGTATGTGTAGTGGAGGATTTAATTTCCCACATCACACTTGTGCAAGCTGCATATTGAAACATGATGTGATGTTAGAGAATCAGCTTGTAAGTACAAAGTGCAGCCTTTGCCCTTCAGCAGATGAATGTGAATACAACTTTCTGCACGTACATCATTCTGCACAGTGAACCTCAAACAGCCAAAGTGAAGCAGCAATAATCAAAACACACTGTTTAGTGAGGCAGCAAGGCAAGAATCTGGCAATACAATACATCACAATATAGAAGTAAAGATTCAATATATTGTGAGGTGATTTACTGTAATTTTTTTTACACCTACTTATTCCTGTCTCAGATTATGTTGGAGTGAAACAGTCAAACAGCTGAAGAACTACACAAAATGAACCACTGCATGTAAACTGTTCAATAGCATTTTTGAAAATTGATACAGCATCACAAAACGTAATACTGTGAAACTCAAGTGTATCAGTAATTTCTTACACCTCTATTACTGAGTGAGGGAGGCCTTACTGTGTATATGGTCTAACACAGAGCCATGTTTCTCAGTGATGCTCAGAGTCGAAGCAGAGTGCCATTCGGCTCTGTGAAGCTGTGGGTTTCTGTTATGTGGTGATTATAAGAACAGTCCTGTGGAAGCAACTTTGAGTGAAACTTCTTTTAAAATAAACCGCCGTAGTTCTTCCTGTGAATACGATTTGTTCAGATATCGGGACAAGAAAAACAAAACACAGCAGTAAAACAGATGTAAAATCTATTTCAGCACAACGCACAGCTTCTTCTGTGCCATTGTTTATTTTCTCTGCATCTCCGGTTTTGTCTAAGAATTATTCGGGCCAATTCACTGACAGAGCTGGAAGAAGGATTAGGAGAAGGTGAAATAGAGTACAGTATCACAGTGAGAAAACTAATACGCTGCTTTGACAGTGTTTGGGTGTCTATGAGCGGCCGGGCAGGAAGAGCCGCCTGCCGATTATTATAGCGGCAGTCTAAACATGTTCACCGCGAGCTGGAGGAAGAAGACCTCAGGCCTTTCAGCAGCGGTTTGTGCTCAACAAGTATCAAAGAAAAAGGAGGAAATTCTTGAATGAGGAGCTGAAAACTGAAACACTAAAAGTCTCCCCCTCCTTCCTCAAACTCGCTGACAGTCATCGAAACGGAGAAAGGGTTAGTTCCCTGAGCACGGCTAAGCCTAGTACAAATGATGCCAGTGTAAGGCCTGCTGTAGTGCTGAAGAGATAAGCCACTGATACCAAATGTTGAGGAAGCGACTCCGTCCAAAAATTGGAGACTAATAGACGGTTATCCTCAAAGCTACAGGAAATCATGAATCAATCAGACATCTGATCTGGCTCTGATGTTGTATCTGTCAAAAGTTGATTTACAAAGGAGAATAAACTCACTGATTCGCACTGTAGCCCTTTCGCCTGATCAATAATGTTGTGGTTTTAGCCAAAAATGCTTAACACAACTTCACTTCGTTTTCTCAAGTTGGATTGAGTAGATCCACTGATTTGTGTCAGAGCCGACTGAATGGAGATGAAATAAAAGGAGGCTGACGAGGAGGGAAATAGCAAAAGAAAGAGTGACACTGCACAAAGCTGCTGAAAACTAGAAAAGGGAAAGAAGGTTTCAACAGTTGTGCAGTATTACAAATGCAATAGTGGTCTATCCTCTATCCTCTGATCCTGGCAGAGCAACAGTGAGAGCGTCTGGACGGGATGGAGGCTTTCTATGCTCCCTCTCATTTAATTACAACACAGAGCTGCAGGATTAGACGGGCCTGTGTTCACAGCCTCATACTGGCACTACCACTGAGCTGCTTCCCTCTTCTCTTTTCCCCAAATCTCTCGCCTTTCTGTTTTCTGGAATTATCTCCCATCTTCTTCTTTTTAATATCTTCTCCACTTGTCTTCTCTATCCGTCTCTCTTTCAGACTGTTTCTCTGATTAAATCTTCTCTTTGTTTAGGCTTTTGTCTTCTCTGTTCTCTTTTTCGACTAGTTCTGCAGTCACCATCCTCTCCTCGCTTCTCTACCCCTCTAATCCTCCCATCCTGTTTTTGCCGGAATTTCATCTGCGATGCAGACACATCTTTATCTCTGTCTCAAACACATGTTTACTCTTGATTATAAAGAGACAACTGTGAATCCTTTAAGTGACAAAGTTGTGAGCGGGGCATGTGTTTGCTTGAAAATATTTGTGCATGTGTTGAAGTGTGTGATTGTGACGAAATGAAGAGTGTGAGCTACGCGTTAATGTGTGTGTTAGTTGGAGGTGTTTGTGCCCCGGCGGTCTCTACAGACTACGATGGCACACTGCCTGGGCAAGCCTACACACACACACACATACACACACACACACCTCTATACACCCACCCCTCCACATGCACTCCGCTCTTGATTAATGGAAATCCCATTTTTGTTTCCAGCAGCATGGCTAATTAAACTGGTGGTTAAAACAGTGCTCATTAGCTCGCTACCACAGAGCGCGGCGACCAAGCCCTCTAATGACTGGTTGTAGCTGAGTGAGTGCTGCCGGGCGTCAGCAGAAGAGCCATAGAGAATACAACTGTTAGTGCTGACAACTGTATCCTAACACAGTCATCGTGTACTGTATTCACAACAGACTGATACTAATTAATATTCACTGAATAATGCATGCGTGCAGGTGGATGGATAAACAGTTGGCTTAAATTGCCCCATCACAGGTACGAGTAAACAAAAGCAGTGATACGCCAGTGCTGCTGCAGCACACAAACAATAAAAACGATAATAATGAAAAGCAAAAAAAAAAAAAAAGCAAAGAAAAAAGAACTTAATCATCCACAACAGATTGTCTTAACTACTGTCCCTGCTGCTTTCACTGAGGTTCAGCCCAGGCCCAAACGGAAAAGCCAATTACAGCTGTGGATCTCTCCAGCAGAGATGTGAGCTGTGGCCGAGAGCCCTTCATAACCTGCTGCTACTCTCTGCAGTCAGGACGAATTTAGCACTTGTTTGTGTGGGCAGAGAACTGTTATGAAAAGATGGCACAAAATGAGATTGAGAAAATTCAAGTCTTTCCCTAGCCAACTGAGAATTTAACAGCTTAGATGTTTTGGTCTTTTAAAGCCTTTTCTCTGGACATATATGACAGGGATCAACATTAACCATGGTCCATGGCCAATAAAGGTATTCTATCCCCTTTTACACTGGTCAAAAAACCCACTAACACTAACATCTGGCTTTTGTCTTCAGTGGGAAAGGACTGAATTGGCATTCACTCACGGGTCATATGGCTCTGCAGCAGTCACAGGTATATATCGTCTCCAGCTCTGATCGGCAGTAATATGACACCCTGGTGGACACGCTAATTTCACCCCTTTTTGGCGAAGGTAATCTCCGTCTGTGCTTCTGCGACTCTTTTGCTCCTTTTTCATACACATGTGCTGCTTGGCTTGACTTGGTTTTACTCAGCGTGTCAACCCACAGCAGCAGAGTTTGGACCCACTTGAAGGTGAGTGATTAACTGATGAAGCGTTCATCTTTATTCAAACTTTATAAGTCAGTGATTATCTTGTTATCTAAAAGCTTGTATTATGAAGCAGCAAAATCAGGAAATGTTTTTTTTCAGCAGTAACTTAAAATGACACCATCACAGCTGAAAGCAAACATGACACAGTAAAATAAAGAACATACCTGAAAATACAAACAGTGATGCAGGAGAGAAACTAAACTTCAAACCACAGAGATTCAGTTCAAAACTGAACACACAGACACTTTTCTCCTGCACACACAAGGGGAGTCTCTGCTTTCCAGTGCACATCAGAAAAAAAACAGAAAGGCAAAACCTGTCTACTGGCAATAGGAAATGGGTCAATGGCCTATTTTTAGTGGATTCAGCCACGTTTAAAAAAACAGCATTTATGTAAAAAAAAAATAAAATACATGGCCCCCCATGGCCACCATATTTTATCCCTATACTCACCATACAGACCCACATACTTCCAGATTCATTTGTGCCCTTTAGTTCAACATTCTACTAAAACAGCAAAAAGTACTTGTACTGTAGTCGGCTAGCTGCTGATATGTCAGGGCCACTGTACTATGTGTTGCCTAAGCTGACTCAAACTGCTAACTTTTCATGGGAAACAATGCCTTCAGCATCACAATTCACTAGAAAAATGGACAACACAACTATCATAGTTAAGGGAGCATGTGTTAAGATGTCTTAAATTGTCTTTTATGTATTGTTTTATGATGTTTACTTTTAGGGCATCAAAAATGTACTCTGGCCACCAGTTTAGGGGCTTGTGAAGCTGAATTCTTTTGTAAACATGTGCTTGTGTTCTCTGCATGAGAGTAAGATGTAACACTTACATTTCTACGAGGGAAGGTGGTGAGGAGCTTGAACTCCTCAAAGGGGTATCCCTTGGAGGCCACAAAGTCAAAGAGGACCTGGAGCTTACAGCTGCCAAGGAAACGCCTTTCCAGAAACTCGCCACTCGGTGTGCGGATTCGCAGTTTGCTGATTTGCTCTCCTGAATCCTCGTCGGGCTCCGGCGGTAGGGCCTGCTCCAATGACAAGCGGATTGCCTGCAAGAGGCGGGGAAGAAAATACAGTTGTGGTCAGAAGGGGACATTGATAATTGTAGAGACACCTCATATCCACAAGAGAAACGTCCAGATTTCTACTGTCTAACTGTTGAAAGTAGGATTTCCCTTTTGTAATGATGACAGTTTTTCCTCACCTCATAAACTGATGCATACTCTATATAAAAGCCCATTTAAACTATGCACTGGATAATTATTAACACATACACATATAAACCCAGGAAATAATAACTATATTGTTTTATTTTAATTTATTTTATCCTATTCTATTCTGAATTTAATCATCTGTATTTATGTTGTGTGTGTGTACCATAAAGGGACAACAAATTTCATTTCACTGCACAACTCTCTGTTGTATAATGATAAATAAGTGACCTTGATACCATGAAGTCTGCCAATGTTATTAAAAAAAAGAACAATGAGAACCTTGTTATTACTATTATTTTGATAAAGTTTCCCATCATGATGACTGACAGTTCTTTTTTTCCCATCAAACTGTCTGAAATGGAATTGCATACTATTCTGTGTGTACTTATACATGAAAATGAATCAGGGAAAATTTAAGAAATGGAGAATGAAGTGGTGGTTCACAGTGTTGTGAGAAAGCAGAGATGTTTACGTGCAGGTGCTCGTGGGATTCAGCTGGTGCTGCAGGTCTGTTAGCATTACAAAGTCTCTATTTATTTCAGAGTCAGCACGAGCAATATTGTGACAGGTAACCAAGATTAAAAAAAGATTGATTAATGTGGTGATAATCTAAAATTACAAAATTAGTGGGTAGGTCTGCAACTAATGATAATAATTGTTATAGATTAATCTGTACATTATTTTCATGATAAATCATTTAGTTCATAAAATGCCAAAAAATTGTGAATGATACTATCAGAATCTAAAGTGATGCCTTTTTTGTCCAATCAACAGCAAGAAAAGCAGCAAATCCTCACATTTAAGAAGCTGGGACCAGCAATTGTTTGACATGTTTGCTTGAAAAATGACTGAAACGATTAATCGTTTCAGAGCTCCAATGAAATTGATTAGTTATCACCTATTGAATTAATCAGCAACTATTAAAGTACTTTTTTAACAAAAAAAAGGCAAAATGTTCTGATTCCAGTTTCTTAAATGTGAATATGTTCTGGTTTCTTTACTCCTCTATGACAGTAAACTGAATATCTTTGGATTGTGGACAAAACAAAACATTTGAGAACGTCATCTTTGGCTTTGGAAAACACTGACATTCTGCCATTTTATGAACCAACCAAATTAATCGATTAAACAAGAAACAATCAAATCAATTATTAAAATAGCTGGCAACTAATTTTATTTTGATAGACGCATAGTTAGTGGGGATTTTTAGTAACAACAGGACAAATCCCCTCCTGATTAAAACATTTTCTAATTTAGCTTGTTTGCACATTTAAAACACCACGGTAAAAGACACAATAATAAAACTGAATGAAGTGCAGGAGAGGCAGGGAGCCATGAAGCTTACACAAAGTCCTCTGGAATACAAGAAAAAAAATGAGATTCAATAAAGTGTAAAGATATAAAATTGCTGCGTCTCTCTGTTTATAGCAAATTTAAACCGCAGATTCAACAGTAACACTGGCAGTTCTGAAGATGACGACAGGCTATCCAAACAAGTATGAAAGATAAGCCAAGAAGTTGATTGCAGCACATTGCCTGACATTAATTAAAAGTTTTTCTTGTCCTGAGAATGTTATTAAATTAAGTTGCCCTGTGTCTCACCCTGTTCCCTAAAGCATGGCGGAGCTCAGAAGGTTGCCAAGTAGCATTTCAGTACATTAAAAATAGCAAAGTGTGTCCTGGTGCTTCATGCTTTGGTTCTGGTGCTTGGTCTGTTTGGGAAATCTGAGACTCTGCCTGTTGGATGTTTCAATGTCTACCTCACACAGCTTAAAGTTTCATAAGAGTTCAGAGTTCATTTTATAGACAATAAATTTGGTGATACTGTCTACACAAAGACAAACATCAACTCAGAGCAGAGCATCAGCAGAGCTAATCAGCTCTCCTGCGCACCAAAAGCCGCGCTTCAGCCGCTCCCCCGAGCCTTCCTCCTCTTTCTCCTCCTGCCCCCTCACCTCCTCCTCCCCCAGCTTGTTGTTCCTGTTTGGCCAGCCGGGGAGCATATGCTGTGACAACACGCCCCGGCTTTATTTACACACCATAATGCAATTATATTTCATAAGAGTGTACAACAGTAGCTCATTAGCAGCTTCTGGTGTTGGGTGGGCAGGGTAGCACGCGTGCCGCTCCGCCATCAGCTCCCTCAGGTACAAGAGCTGATGCTGACTGAGTTAAAGGAGCCCCTGGAGACAAACTTACACACACACACACACACACACACACAAATAACAGAAAGGGTTGTGTGTGTGTGTGTGTGTGTGTGTGTGTGTGTGTGTGTGTGTGTGTGTGTGTGTGTGATGGTGGACATACAGACAGTCAACCGCAGACACAAGCATAAACACCCACACCAGTGAGAGGTAGCGTCCCTAAAGAAACCACAGGACACACGTCTGGTCGAGCCTCGGGCCCAGGCTGCTCCGCACAAATAATCAGAAGCATCTATCCGTCCATTTATGTGCCTCGCAGCTCCGCTCGGCTAACCACAGAAAGCAAACAGATGACGGGTGTGCACCTGACAGCCACACAACTGTATGCTAAGACCCCCTGAAGGAAGTAAATAGTAATGTCAACCTACACAGGCACATGAAACACCCCCCCCCTCAATTCAGCAGCTCCTACTTACATCTCACTCTTCTTTGCACAAAGGCACAAAATCACAGAGAAAGGATTCCCACTAGCATTGTCAGCTCTCTGGTGGCAACTGTTGTTTTTGTTGTGTCTGCAGTTTCTGTCATACACAGTAGTAGGTTACTATCTCAACTCAACTGAAAACTGTAAACAACAAAAACAGTTCAAAGTTAAGATGGTCCAAGAGTAAAAAGGCTCTATTTTATATAAATACATATAAAAATATTATGTCATTAATGTTACAGTAAAATAGTCTGTTTATGCTAAATGACAACAGATTAAGTCAGGAAAGGTAAAAGAAGCTGTTGCCAGTAGGGTTGAAACTAACAATTATTTTCTTCAGTGATTATTTTCCACATTAATCAATTAGTTGTTTGGTCTATACACTGTAGGAAAAAAGTGAAAAATGTTGATCAGTGTTTCCCAAAGCCCAAGATGACGACATTCTCAAACACAGCCAACAGAGAATTTTGACTAAAAATACTGAAAATATCAAAATAGTTTGTGATAATGTAAATACTAAAATCCAATGTCTGCTCTAACAGGCATACATAAATGAAGACTTTTTTTTAAATTTAAATTTCCTTGCTTTATGTAGAAAATGTAATAATTCAGTCATAATTCAGCTAGTGAGTTTTTAATGGTCCATTTTTCTTCTTACATTACTGCTATTGGTATTTAAGTTAGTATGTTTTTTTTTCTTCATCAAACATGTTTGTATTCTTTTTCCATCCAAAAATATATAAAAAATGACAAAACGAATCACTCAAGAATGAAAGAAAATTAATTGCTATTTTGATAATCAATTAATCTTTTTTTTTTCAAGCAACAATGTCAAACATTTGCTTTTTCCAGCTTGTTAAATGTGAGGATTGTCTGCTTTTTTTTGTCATTTATCAAAGTAAATGAGGTTTTGGACTGTTTGTTGGACAAAAGAAGCAATCTGAAGACATTATTTTACATTTATCAAGACCAATTTCAACCCAAATGAACAGAACAATAACACACACAGAAAAGACTGTTCCTCGGTGCATCCATCAGTGCATATCACACAGGACAGATGTAACAAGACCAAATCAACATAACATGACGAAACAGACAGGAGAGGGAAACTTGACTGTGGAGAAGAGGTGAGGTGAGGTTAGCTTTGTACAAAAACAGCTGGCAGAAATGTCCCTCAGGCACATGTTACATAAGTATCTGTACTTCTACTTGAGTAAATAATGTGTGTACTTTTGCCATCTATGTCAATTAATGATGAAAATAATCGACAGATGAATTGATAATGAAAATAAACGTTAGTTGTGGCCTCAGTTGTGATAAAACAAAAGGGTGGCAACTTCCTATTTTAGGTCCTGCTTAAGAGGTTAAGAAACTTCGGCTGCCGTTGTCTGGGTCTAGTTGTTGAGCCACATATATCATGACTGTAGCACAACATCAGTGTGTTAGCTCAGGAGACACTATGGAAACCATCAAGCTTGGGCAGAGAAAACTGATATAAGTAGGAAACACAGGGCCATTACAGCTATTGTTGTTTAAAATACACAAGCGTGCACACACAGTTTGACTAGTGGACTACAGTGATATAATTAAGAAGGGCCGGGGCCTGGGATTCTTTTGTTGTTGTCTGTTTAACTTAAGTGACAAATCACCTGAGCGAGCCGGGTCACCCAATACCTCTCCTCAGCGCCCTCAGCCTCTGTGCTGTTGAGTAAACAACAATCAGCCAGGACTACACTGTATTACTACAGACTGTAATACAACATTGGTGCCATCCTCACAGGCAATTATTGTTTTTCCTGCGTGCGTGACTGCGTGTCTGCCTGTGTGTGTGTGTGTGTGTCTGTGTGTGTGTGTTTGGCCCCTCTTCACATACAATAATTGTTTTCAAGTGAATATGTGTGTTTGCTTAGGTTGCGTGTGTATTTGTGCACGAGCCTGTGCACATGAATTGCCTCAGTCTTTTGTTCACATGGAGGCTGTGTGCTGTACCGATGTAAAGCAGTTAAATAGAACAATAACTGTGTGTATGTAAGGTGACATTTACAGGGACGGGCCTCGCTGTAATTAGGAATATTTCACTCTTGTGAAATGGCTGTATGCCTGTTCACCCACACAGCACATGCTTCAATGACTGGCAGGCTTCACCAAAACCACAAACTAATTGACTCATTATTGTGAAGTGAGAGCAAGACAGTAAAAAAAAAAAAACGACTGCACAATGGCGCGATCACCAAGCGCTGGCAAAACATATCACTGTTCAGCCTTGTCGTGATGAAGTTGGAATATTAATTTAGGTAATTTGCATAATGCGAGTACGGTGTGTGTGTGAGTGTGCGCGCGTGTGCGGCTGTTCTTCTCACCTCCTTCTCCTCCTCCTGCTCCTTTCTCATCTGTTCCAGGCGAACCAGCTCGGCCTCTTCTCTCTCCTGGGCTTCTCTCTGGAGAAGAAAGAAGAGCAACAGCAGAAACAAAATCAGAATACCAAGTGACATGCAAAGCTGAAGACTACTGCTATCAGGGGTGGGCGATACAGCCTTCTATCACCGTTTACATAATTTTATATCACGATAATGGTATACATCAGGTTTTAAAGTTAACAGGTGCAAATAAATACCAGTTTGGTTGGGATACTTCAATTTGACTCTCCTCCTCCTTGTCACTCTCGTCTTTTGAGGCGGTTGGCACAACAGCTTAAGGGAGATCCTATTCTAATAGTGTCCCCATAATGCGCCAAAAATTGTCATATCTGCTGTTGTGCCTCATGCAAATGCTCAGAAAGTTGTTGGATCGCTTGGTTGTACACCCGCACAAGCATTTGTATGACTCTTCAGATCACAGGGACAGCCAAACGGCTATTAAATAGTGGACGGACACAGCCACCACATTGGGGAAGGATGAGGCATTTTGCCGAAATATATGAGAGATCACTTTGTGAAAGCCAAAAAACAGGCCTAAGGAAAGAGTGGTGACCCGGGGGGAAAAAGGCAGATAATAATTTCAAAATGGAGGTGGCAACAGTAATAATTAAGTACACAAATGCAATGCTTGGTGGTATGTTGTTTTTACTGTTGCCAAGCAGCCTAGGTTACATTTTACTTCTGCCCTCTCTGCTTAGAGGTGCATGACCACCACCAAATGTCGCTCTCGGTTCAAGTGAAACTGTGGTAAGTAGTCCTGCTGCTCAAATCACTTTACCTTGTAAGGCAGCTGGATTGCAAGATCAAGCAAGAATAGCTCTCATGACAGAAATTTTATTGCCAATTCTCTACCTACATTTCTACTGTCACATGGTACATACTGTCATATCACTGAACCCTAGTTGCAAAGTTTTCAAGTGATTTTTACTTGATAAAGGACCTAAAACAGTTGATCAGTTGTCAAGATGAATTCCAAATCATCTTCTGTCAACTGACTAATCAATTAATGGAGTGATTGTTTCAACCCTAGAGTCACTGTATTCCATTAATAGGCTTGTTGCGCTCAACAGCATCACATCCTGGAAAAGACAGCAGCAACTGCAACTTACAGTTTTATGAGCAACACAAATTAGTCAAAACCATACAAAAAGAAAATGGAGGGGACGTAAAATCATAGTAGAAATGGAACTTACTAGGAAAGTTTTTGTGAAACCTCAGTGAATCAATAAACACAGCACATGCAGTATTAGTTATCCAATGAGGATTTTCCTTCATCATGACCGCAGATATTGACATTTTATTTTGATTATACTTGTAATAGTCAGAGTAAATATTATAAAGTATAACCATTATCATTATCTGTGCAGGTCCTGATATTAGCTTCAGCCAAGTACTTGCTCAAGATGAGTACTTTTTTTTTTTTTTTGGATTAAACCAAAAATCTCTGTACACTGTTTGGTACATATCACCTAACATGCATGGATTCATGTAGACATTTTGTTTTGTTTTGTTTTATTCTGAAATTACCTTTTTACGGTCAGCCTCTAAAGACAGACGGTAGGCCTCGTCCTGTTCTCTCTTCACTGTCTCTCTTGCCTCGCGCTCGTCCTGGGTAGAGAGGGGGAGAAAGAAAAGTGGGGCCCATTAACTAACAACATAATAAAGGACACACAAGGACAAAACATCTAAGGTGAGGTACCGGGTGTGGGAGCCAGACAGAACCGAGTGTGGTTAGGTACAAACACCAGGTATGAAAGAGTAGCACCAGAGGGGAATTCATTGTGACCGGGCTGTCATTTGCCAGACCCCGAGCCTCTTTTATGTTTCCTCATCTCAGTTTCACCGTCCCTTTCTCTTTCATTCACTCTGCGTCTCTCTTCCTGTTTGTACAGAGGGAAGGGGACAGGCGGCCCTCCTCTTTCTACCTGCTGTGGCTACAAAGTGATTTATAAAGACTAGGACTAAATACGAGTGTCCATTGTGTTAACAGTGCACAGCCATTAGTTTTCTATTTTCTGAAGGCCCATGCTGTGTGCCAGCCCGGATATGGCAAAGTAAGCTTATTGTGATGATCAGAGGGCTACTGTGAGGCAAAGCGGTGGCTAAGCAAAAGCACAGTGTGCATTGTTGTATTCAATCAGAAAATGCAAAGGATACATTTGTGCTTTTGGCTCGCATAATAGATGAACATTGAAAGGAAACTGTAAAAGAATGGAGGAGAGGGACAAAAGCATCAAAAGTGGCGACCTTCAATAGGCTGGCCCTGAGTCACGCAAACAAGTCGCACAGTAGCTCATGTTTGATACTCATTGTGAACTGTTGTGATATGTTTTCAAATACATCGTCTGCTTTGAATGACCTAATGTGCATGAGAGGAATGATGTGAAACTTTAATCTACCATGGATCTGCTCAAACACAATGGGACTCTAAAGAGCTTATCTTTGAAGGAAAAAAGAAACAGATTTTCTACATCTATATCTTGGCTACTTATCAAGTTGGCTAAACATGTGCTGTCTTATAGTGGTGCTAATAAGCTCAAAGTAAGAAATGCAGAGTGGCACATATTTAAAGCAACATTATGTAACTATCAGTGTTTCTACACATCTGCACTTTTCAAGCATTTGCATGATGCATTTTCAAGCTCTTCCAGCACCTTGTAGCTGTGGTAAATTCATAAACACATACTTATATTTCACTGCATCACATTAAACCAGCTAGCATTCTACCGGAGGACAACTAATTAAAGGAACACTGAACTATTCAGTCAGATAGCAATTTAGAATGAAAGCAATACAATTGCAATTTCAAGAGAGAAGGGCTGGTATTTTGCCAGAACCAAAGAAGAGTGAGCTGGCAATGTAATCAGGCATAGAGGCTTCATCAGGGAAGAGGAGAAGAGGCCAAAGGAGACGTTGATGCAGGAAGGAAGAGTGACCGAGCAGCAGGCTGCCAGACACAAGTTAATGTCAGACCGGCTTTTTATCACTGGCTACAGCTTCCTGAAATAAAAGGCTGCAGACAGATGCCTAGCTGGGCTTCTGGCTATTTTAGCAAAGTGGCCAACTTGCTAATTTTTGATCATAAGTGATGTTCTAATAGAAGATCTCATGCAAAGCTGTCCATATTTATGAGAGTGACTAGTGACAAGCACTCTGAAACTGCTGGTGCCAAATCGCAAAAAATACCAATGCTTACATGATGTTGCTTTAATTTTTGGACCAAATGGCTAAGAGTGACTTTAATTAGGACAAATTTTATGTTGGAGGTGGGGGGGGGGGGGGTTGGACAGTACTGTGGCTCCCTGTCACATCACTGCCAAAAAGTCCATAATTAAATCTCTGGTCCTTTCTGTGGACTTTGCATGTTTCCCTGATGTTGGGTTATGTTCCCCCCGAGTGCTTGAGTTTCCCCAAACACTAAAAGATATGCATGTTTGGTGACCAAAACCGAACGCTGGTTAGTTTTGGCTGCTCTTCACATGAAACGCATGTGAAATTACCCAACCAGAAAATGGCCCACTTTGCAAACCACAAAACCTGCAATGAGTCGTCAGTCTGCTACTAACTACTAAGCTAAAACACAGACAACCATAAGAATGACTGTCGAGTCAATAAGGTTGGTTGAAGGCACAATGTGGCTGTCCAGCTGCTCCATTTCCAGACAGACACAAAAGTCAGTGTCAGAGAGGAATGTCTGGGTTGGGTGGATGTCTGTGCTCGTGTCTGAGTTTGTCTTTGGAAAGGTGAGGTGGAGAAAAGGACGAGAACGAAAAGAAAGAGGAAAGGGAGCAAGGGAGAGAGGGAAGTTCACCAACGCCTGAGAGCTGCTACAGTGAAGATGGGATTAGTCCAGTGTAAGGTTGACTTCACCTTGGAGATGAGATACGTCCTGTCAGATACAGGATATACTAAAATCCTGTGGTTATTGGTACTAATCATGAATAATCACACTGGAACCTTACACTTCAACATCACTTAAACTCCCTACGCTTTCTTCTAATGACATTTTCATAAGCTATTACCTTCTGGCAAACCTCACTTGGGTAATTATCACACTTTAACAGCTTTTAAGAACAGCTTTACTGCAGTCTTATGCTATGGCAAATCTTATCTCTTATTTCTCTGATGGATCTCAAGCGAGGAGCCACAATGATTATAAATTCAGTGATAATAACACAGTGATAAGATATAAATATTGTGTGCAGATAATCTAAAAAAAAGGGAATGAAGAAATTGTCTGCTGCTTTCAAATGCACAAAAAAAAATCTGCCTGTATGAAAAGAAATTCATGTGCAATTATTTTCAAAACAAAATTTTATGTATTTGTTAGCCAACTATGGAGGAGTTAATTCCAGGTTTTCTTTAAGCACAATAACATACAAATATCAAAACAACTACAAAATATAGTTTCAATAATGCTATTATTTAATAAGATTATACAGTGACATAGTGAACCAAATCAGTCCTCCAGGGCTGGGTTTTGAATGTCAATACTTTTTTGTTACCAAGAAAAATGTGTCAGCAGCACAGAGTGTTAGACACTGTCAAGTAGTGAAAGGTGGCACCAGAAGACTGCTCAGATTCTTGTTTACTCATTCTCTGATCAGCCAGGTCCTGATTTAAATGTAAATTTTGCTAAATTTACTGTTCAAAGTCAGCAAAGTTCTTGTATGGCAGCTTGTGTTTAGACAACGTTTAAAATTTGAGAACTTTGGCTTATATTATGAAAACATGCTTATATTTACAAAACCCATACCAAAAAAGTTGGGAGGCTGTGTAAAGCGTAAATAAAAACAGAATGTATTGATTTGCACATCCTTTTCAACCTATATTCAATTGAATATGGTGCAAAGACAAAATATTTAGTGTTCAAACTGATTAACGTTATTGCTTTTTGTAAACACACACTCATTCTCAATTTGGCGCATGCAACACATTCCATCAAAGTTGGGACAGGGACACGTGTCACATCACATTGTCTTTCAAAATCATACAGTAAGAGTTTGGGAAATGAAGATACAACTTGTTTTGAAAGAAAAATTCTTTCCGGTCTCATGTCTCTGTTATTGTATTCTGCACTTCATAATGCACCACACAGGAGACAGGTCTGGACTGCAGGAGTGACACAACTCTTTTACTACAAAGCCACGCTGCTGCAACACAGAATGTGGCTTGATAGTGTCGCGTTGAAATAAGCAGGAAGGTCCATGAAAAAAGAAAAATCATCTGAATTGCAGCACATGTCGCTCCTAAACCCGTATGTACTTTTTAGCATTAATGGGGCCTTCACAGATGTGACAGCTACCCATGATGCCATGGGCACTAACACACCCCGATACCGTCACAGATGCTGGCTTTTGAACTTTATGCCGGTAACAATCTGGGTGATCCTTTAGTTCGGACACAACTTCAATACTTCCAAAAACAATCTGAAATGTTGACTCAGACCACAGCACCAACCAATTAACCAATTAACTTCAGTCTTTTGTTGCCCCTGATTTTTAAAAGAACAATCAAGTTGATTAGTTTAAACTTAAATATCTTGTCTTGGTACTGTATTCAATTGAATGTAAGTCAAAAAGCATCTGAAAATCAATGCATTTTGTTTTTATTTATGTTTTACACAGCATCCCAGCATTTTTGGACTATATCAAAATAAGGTAGTTAGAAAAGTATCCTTTTAGTATCTGTACTAAGAATTCAAATGACACCCAGCCTCAAGTGTCAACCCACAGTACACAGTCTGATCTGACACAAGTACATACTCTGAATACCTCTTGTTGCTTCTTGTCATTAATGATTATTTGATGTGTGACAAGAGTGACACATCCATAATGAATCATGAGCAATGTAGCAATAATAACAACATAAAGGGAACAGCTGTCACTCAAAACTCAGTGACCCACCTGAGGAAGTCTAACCCTCAGGGTGTGTGAGTGTGACAAGATTCATTCCTGAACCACAGTTCTCATAACTGGAAAAGCTATGACTAGTCATGTTAGCCTTGTTAGAGGCTTTTTGGATGACTGAATGTTCAACTGTTAAATTCCTGATGCCAACGGTGTGACATCTGTCACCTAAGGATACAGTAGACAAAAAGACACACAGCAATGTTAGAGAGAAAAGTGTGGGAATAAGAGAGGCTATGACAAAGGATTTTAATACTGACATAAAGACCAAAACATCTGTGTTTGTGATACATACGAAGAAGAAAAGGGGAAACTGTATTTTCTACATTGTTGCCGATTCTTAAACCTCTGACAATAAGTTATTAAAATGAAAGAGACAAAGAAAGCTTGGGAGGATTACTCTAATACTCAGCTGTCTGAAAATCTGTCTGGACAAAAACGCACAGTGTGTCGTTCATTCTCTCGTTTGAACTCACTGAGTAAACATATCAGCAAGTGGTTAGGAGGGTCAGGTGGAAGTCTTTCACAGCGGGAGGAACTCTGTATCACACTGTCCCAAATTTCTGTCTGTTTGTCCACTTTCTATTGGAGTAAAAAAGGGAGTTGACAGACACAGACCAGCACAGTGGTAACTACACACTGTAGTGAATGAGCCCTGTACCTTTAAAAACCTGTAGTGGGTATATTACACTAGAACTAAAGGGGAATGAGGTGAAATGGTTAAGTTTTCTTGTCATCACAAGTATGCTACTGTGTAACAATGCCGTCTGATCTGTCCCAGCATGTTGCCATTCATCTCTTAAGCAGGACGTGAAAGACGGGCTTGACTGTCCCACTATAGCCTTTGAATATAGTCATAGGCTACATCAAGGAAATTAGGGCATGAATTGTTTCTAGAGGTCTTTACAAGCCCCAGACAAAACCTATTCCAAATGTTGGACCTTGTCTGAAAAAGACCTGAGGATAATATAACCGAATTAATGTGTGGTTAGACCCAAAAGACTCAAATAGAGAGAAGACACAGACACTGACAGCAGCATGGAGTGCAATCAACGAACAGCCTCAGCTGAAAATATACTGCTAATTTTTTCCCCTGCAACTCACCAACTTCATTTTATTATTATTATGAGATTTAAGGGTTTAAGGGCAACCATTTGAAAAGTATGACATAGTATGACATATTACATACATAACATAAACATATGACATAACATAAAATGTTTCATGTTACAAGATAACTTACGATACTATAATGTCAAAACTATGTTATACCATAAAACATTCCACATTATTAAGAGCTAACCCATATCCCTATAATGTCATAACTTTTTGTCTAAACATGGTACTAATTTGTTTTTCTTTTTCTGGTGTGGCAGAAATACCCTTCTGAAAAAAAGGATATTGACACTGATGCTGGGACAGAAAATTATTATTTTTTGTCTAGAGTGAAGGTTTTGATTGGGATATTAGTAGGGATGAGAGTTTATTTCTGTCCACAATACGTATCTAAGATAAGCAGACTATTTCATTTAAAAGGAAAGAAGCTCCATCACACACAAGCAGGTTGCAGGCAGTTACTTTTCAAAGTAACACGTTTAAGAATCAGAGCTTAATATTTGCATCCTGACTGAATTTAATGCCTACCTCATCTTTGATGTCCTCTTGTTGCTGTGCTGTGAAGATCTCCATCGCTCCCATTAACCTCATCATCAGCTCATCCACTGTCGTATTGCCTGGAGAAGAAAAAAAAAAAATCAAATAATCACAATCTACAGTGTGTAGTTTCAGCTTTCTGCTTTTACATTATACTATTAATAAAGTCACAATTACCTTGAATAACATTTAGAACTTCGTTGGATGTGCGTTTGCCCATGACTATAAGGAGCAGGGGGAACTGGTCTGTCTTGTATGTCCGTATAGTCTGTGTCACCACACTGCCAAAGTGCCTCGTACACATGGTGAGTAGTCTGGAAGACAAAGAAACAACCCAATTAAAATTTATTCTTTAGTCTATTCAATCCACTTGAACACATATTCCAGAGCATGTAATTTTAAAAACATACACAGATCATAAAGCAGACACATACATACATATGCATATACATACACAAACATTTTTACAGGATAATGAAAAGGAGGCGTATATGTCAGGTTTTCCAACTGCAGCAGAAAAGAAAAATACACACAACTCGTGGCATTAAGGACTTTAAAACCAATTCTGCATTTTCTTATTCCATCAGAGTGACATGCTATCTCAATTGGAACCATAGATGAATTAGTATTCCTCACCAGACACCCAGAATTGATAGGGCAAGAGAGGATTTCTTATTCCATTACAAAGACAGAACTTTTTAAATTAACATTTCAGAGAGGGAAAAGGGTAGCAGGCAGCCGGGGCCCCGCCAAGCTCCCTGTAAATGTCATAATATTAATGAATTGCTATAGACTGAATGCAAATATAGATTAGCTTTTTCTCCCGCCTTTTAATAAGATCTACTTTAATAACTGGCTGGTAAAATAGAGAAGTAATGGAATGGATGGAGGGACAGCGGGTCAGAGGAAGAAGATAGATGGAAGGTGTGCTGTCTGAGAGGGGGTGTAACTCATTAAAACATGAAGCCAATGCTGAGCTACTTGCAGACTTTCTCAAACTGTGAAATTGAGTATTTGAGCTCATTGTGGTACTTTTTAAAGTAATAATCATACCAGTAAGTGCTAAAAAAATATAGAAGTGAAAAATGAGAAAGCTCCAGCGCCCGAGCTCAAAGCAGAACTGAATTTAAGATATTTCAGGAATATAACTCAAACTGAAGTTTTCAAAATGCTGAACTTTGAGTGACCCACGTCTCGCAATGAAGAAGTTGGGTACCCTAAATCCCATTGATCATTTTGTCCTGACATTTGTCCCCGTTCAGACCTCGACCCAGGCAGACCATAACAATAGTCCACAGGGAAACTCTAACCTGTAATGAAAGGCCAGGGAACAATGGACACTAACTTGAAGGGTAACCCAATCTTAAATCTCCCATCAAACACAAGCCAACCTGCTTCGGTTTCTATCTCAAAACTAAGGAAGTCAGTCCACTACGGTAAAAATCACCACCACAACCTAAAAACTATTCAATCTGGAATCACAGTCTAAACCTACTATCTATCAGAAGTGTGACCAAGTCATTGTTTTCCAAGTGTCAAGAAAAGGCTCGTTTCTGCCACATTTATGTAGAAAAATAGATATGTCTCTTTGAAACGATGTTACCATCAAAGAAAAAGAAGCGTCAAAGTTTCTGACAACAACAAATATGGCAACACTGGAGGAGGTCGTAATAATGTACCTCTAGAGAAAGAGTCTAAAGCGAAGGCATTGTTGATAGCAGTGGTCAGTCAGTCAAAATAAGGACAGAGAATTCTTTTCACTAACTAAACGATGATGAATGTCATTTCCAAAACTTTTTAAAACTACTTCTTCGTCATGTCCTGTGGTCGTTTCTAGCCCAAATTATTTTAACTACCAGAGTTACTGCTCTGTTTCATCCGTAAGCTTTCAGAAAATGTGCACAAATACAGACAAAACGAACCAAGAGTACGGACAGAAAGCTTTGTCTGTATCTGTATGCATATCTAAGCTTTAGCATAAATGAGCTTTAAGTTTCAAGTCTTTGACCTCAAGTCCCAAGACAAGACAGGTAAGTCTTGAGTCAAGTCCCAAGTCCTTTACTTTGAGTTTCAAGTCCTAGACGAGTCATAATGTAATAATGAGTTTCCAGCCTCACTACCTTACAAAGTTACTTGACTGTTAAGCTAGAGTTAGCTAAGCATTAGCTCACTAACTATTTTAATATTAGCCTTGACTTATTTTTCTTTCTTTCTTCATTTGGTGTACTGCAATTAATTTTTTGTTGACGACTGCACTGTTTTGGTACGCATCTCTGGTATCATTTTTTTCCTACTGGAGCTTAGTAACGGAGCGTTAGCTCTTCATGGTTCTCTCCTGTAACTTGTTTGGATACTTTTGGATTGGTTCAGACAAAATGGATCTACAGATTGTGGGAAACCGTGTCAACTTTCTGGGAATGAACAGCATTTAAGTTAGTTGATTCAGGAAATGGAGGGAAATTAATTAACCCTCACTTTTCCAAGTAGATGGTGAAATCCCAAGTCCGAGTCAGGTCATGAGTCACTGGTGTTTTTAACTTTCAAGTCTAAAGTCATCACATTTGTGACTCAAGTGTGACTCAGGTCCAAGTCAACTGACTTTAGTCCACACCGCTGCTATGTATCCACTGTAACCAACAATGACAGAAGTGCTGTGAGGAGGATATGAACTACCTGTGGAACAAGTATGGACACAACTCTGAGGCCAGGAGGAAGTCAAGCTACTGCAGGAACTGAGGTGAACAGTTCAGCACCATCTCATCCACCCATAACATAACGTGGTAAAGAATGTAGCATCGTCTGTACCAGACCTGTGGCCTTTAAAATCCTTCAGGGGTAACTAAAAGTAGAGGAAACACCTGCATGGGACTCGCAGCTAACGTGAGTTTCAGCCTTTGCTCCAATGATTAATTTGATTGACAGCTTCTAATTTGTGTCACCCATCCCATCTCCACGTCTAACTGCACATCCAGACAGCTAAAATAGTTAATGTTTCCCTGGTCTGTCACATCGTATTTCTTCACATCAAAGTGTTGCGTGAAGATGCGTGTAGACTGGTAAGACCTGACATTTGCTCCAGTGAGCAGCTGATGAGTCAGGCTAGTACAGTAGCACTGCAGGGAATGTTTTTGCCAGCCACCTGTACGGGAGTATGTATGGGAACCGGATGCTGATAGCTCACTGTGTCATACACACTTTGTTTCAGAGCAAACTTGGACATGTTTTGATTTGAAAATGACATTTTGTTCTCCCTCTAAACCAGTTATGATTTCAGGTCAGAGGATGTCAAGAAGAGAAGTGAAGTGTACAGAACAGGTTTGCATGTTGGTTTCTGACACCAACTTACACTCAAAGGTCATTAACAAAAACATGAACACCTGTGTTGCTCAATAATTGTACTGGTCTGCATTGCACTGTTCATATTATTGTGTCAGGCTCCTGCACGCTATTGAAGGTCCAAATCTCTGCAAAAAGAATCTGCCAGAGAGTTTGCATCTGTGCATGAGGTTCTGGTTGCTGAAACTGAAAATGATGGCCATTTTCAGTCACCTTATTTTTTGAGTAATTATATACAATAAAGTTAAATGTCCACAAACACATCTCTCTCACATCTGTCAAGCCTTTTTATAGATATTTCATGGTTTGTTTTAGCCTATTAATTTTATCTCTCTTGTTGTGCTGTGTTTGAATTCTGTGTCCTGAGTTGAAATTTAACTTAATTTTTGTATTCTTTATATTTTTTTTTGTCTGTGTGAAGCAGCTTGTGACTGTGTGTTTTAAAAGTACTATATAAATAAAGCTTTATTAACCAACTTATTTCTACTTCTGTAATTAAAATGTGACATGAAAGGATGTTTAAAAGCTTTATTACAGTAACCAAACAAATTTCCTCATAGTTTGTATTTTTAGACTTTGCAGATGCCATACTCCGTTCCTGACACACAAAATACCACTAGTGCTGCTGTTGTCATGTTCTTGACAAAAATAAATCCAGCAAGTCACTGATTGTTTGTTCATATGATCTCTTTGTGCCGATTCCTACCACAGGTCCATTGGCCCTTCAGCATTGAATTCTTGGATTGTGGATCCCTCAAGTGGCACCAGCATCAGCTTGTCCATCATATATTGCACTTGTTTAGGATGTTTTCATCCCACTGTTAAACAATCTAATTTTCTTCACCATTGTGTTTTAAACAGATGCCTGTGCACATGCAACTAAATCCACTAATGCACATGCAGCATTGTCTGGTTCTGGTTCTCATGATACATATATATATTATAAGACATATGTCTGGCATTTGTAGACATTTTAAAGCAGAAATGTTACATATGAGAACTATAAAAATTGGTTGCCACTGATAGCATCCAAAGACCATAAATGAATTGCAGATTTTTCAAAATGGTTGCTAATGGCATCCAAGCAACTGGTACTGTCGAGCTCTGTTAGGAGAAAATAATGTCACTTTAGTTTACTTTTTAGAAGTGCTTGTACAGGTATGTTAGCATGGAATAAAATGTGTAACAAAAGATTTGGGTAAGAACGGCACACACTGATAAAATTAGCTACTTTCAGTGCGTTTATCTGTTGATAGATTCAATATTTGTCATGTGCAATGACAGTACAGCATCTGTACGATACATCAGATTCATTTCCCATGGGTGACTATTACGCAGGCAACCAATCAGCAGAACTGCATTTATGCATAATTAATCATTTAACTGGGAGGCCTGTGAGAATTCAGAGGAAAGCAACAGGCACATTCCAATATCAGCAGGTTCATCTCTCACACACACGCAGGATACCTTTCTAACAGCCTGTGCGATTGATGCCAATCACCAGTCACTTTGGATCAACCAGAGAGCGTGAGAATGCAGAGAGGCAGTGTATGTGTGAGTGAGCGGGTGTGCACATGTGCATGCATGCGTTAGCAGCAAAGCTGTGACTAGCTGTGTGTGATGAAAAGCTCCAGATGTTGCCTGCCTTTTAATGCGCAATAAAAAGGCTCAGCTGGGGCAAAAAGCAAAGGAGGCCAATGGGAGAGAAAGGAGAGTGGAATGAGGGAAGGAGGGAATTTCCTTAAAAGAAATAATGGAGGGGTGAGGTCAGGGTGCGAGTCTTTCTTAAATGGCTGCTACCAGAGGGCAGGCTTAACTCTGGAGCTTCTGGGGAGAGGGAGAGTTTGAGGTAGTGGGATAAAGAGAAGGAAAATAAAGAAAAATGGAAGGATCAGGAAGGAGGTGAGAGGAGAAGGAAAAGATGTAGCAGAAAGATGAGGAGAAGTAGGAGAGAAGTGAGGAGGCTTGCCCTGGGCACAATGCTAATGAGCAAACCTAATCAAACCCTCAGCAGGTCCACCTTTACTGCCACCTCTCTGTAGCTCAACACTTGAACCTGCAGGGGATCTGATCATCTATTGCAGACTAGATTTACTTTCAAATTCTTTTCAAATATTTTTCTACAGTCTTTACTATCCAGATATAAATATATATCCTCGTAGCAGGAGCTGTGTAATAAACAGGTGTCGCACAGACCTGCCAGTTACCAACACAGACTGCTGGAGCTGCACCAGCACTCTGAGCGTAAATGGAGAGATAGAGATGTTTGGGGCTCCGAGGGAGTCCTTCATCTCCCACTGACCCTCTATTCAGACAGCTTAGTCAAGATTGCCCAATCAGGGGCCTCACCATGCAAACACAACGCCTTTTGTTAGCATGCAACCTCTGAGCTTCAAAAAAGAGAATGAAGTAGAAGACAGAGATACAGGGTGTGAGCAATGGAGTGAGAGCTGAATGCCAGCAATTAAGGACATGTCCACACTGACGCAAATAGATTTGAAAACGCTGTTTATGTGTCAAATGAGGTTCCGGCATCCACACTAACATTTTAGATCATTTTCTAAAAGCTTTCCATCCATATAGAAATGACAAAATGAGGCTCTCATCATCATCATAATAATTATAAAACACAATAAACTAAAACTCCATTAACCTTCTCTGGTAGACAGATATCAGAATGGTTTTAAAAGAGTATTCTGACAGTCTGCAGACAATCAAGCTGCTCTCCTATAGATATATATTCAATATCCTCTTTACTAGATACAGTTCACTATGCAAACAGTCCACTCCCCCTGACATTACTTCACATATAAATAAAACATAAGGATTAAGCATGCAGTCAGGGCTTAGACGTCCAGTTATTGCTCTGCTTAAGTTCTCCAGAACTGCACTTATCTAAACTATATTGCTTTATGCTATCAGTTTAGGGTGAGAAATTCTAATGTTTTAAAAGTAATATCACATAATCAGCAAACAAAAGAGTATACTGAAGTAAGTTACGTCTTTATTCATACCAAAACTGCAATGTTGAATAAAGGCAGCGAGACAAACAGAGATAAGACTACAAAATACAACATGACATATGTCCCCTTCATCATGCTGTACTACCTGGCTTTGTTAGCTTCTTTAGTGACGTCCCAGGCCCATGTAATGAAGTTCTGGCTCAGGTAGGAGACAATGGAGTCAGCACACATCATTTGGGAGCAGAAGACGTTGCTGAGGACACTGTCATCGTTGTGGAGGTAGATGGCCAGCAGCTTTCTCTGTGGAGAGGAGCAGAAATACAAAGAGGAAAAAACTGAATTAGAGGTTAAAGAAGGAAAACACGTGCAAAATGTACCACTGATTCCCTCTTGGTGTTAAGCTTGCTGACATGAAAAGGCTCTTCCAACTAAGGACGTCTAAAGTATGGATACTTTTTCAATACCATGTGTTTAAAATGATTACAGATCCTTTAATTATCGTGTCAAACATACCAAAAGCTATAAAAAATGATTGTTCGGACTGAAATATGTGTGGCTTTTGTTGTACCAGAACTGTATACAGGTTGTTAATAATAATTACTATTATAATAATAAAAAATCTAATTATGTATCTTGGATTTTGCTGTGGTAGCAAAAGAGGTACCAAGTGGTTTTAGGCAACTGGACGAAAAGATCAATGATTTTCTAATTTAACAGTCTGCAGAGCGAGAATCGCTGCCCGGTGACACATTCTCATTCACAGCAAAGTACAAACCCTCAACCCTGAGTTGAAGGATGCGCAGGAGGTAAACAACCCAGGGAGGGAGGTAACCAAACCAAGGTTGGTGATTGTTGGAACAGTAGAAAGAGTTTTGCGTGTTATACAATGATTTTTACACTTTAGGGTGCATTCAAATGGGGTCGTGAGTCATGATCACAACATCATGAACTGGAAGTTTTCTATTCGCTCCGAGTTCACGACATTCTATTCACAACTTCTCCGTCGTCGAGTTCACGAGATCCATTTGAATGTAACAATAAGTTGTAGTTTGGTAAAAAGGAAAAACTTGGATTCAGAAGGTGTACAGCTGAGAATATATTTTTATATCCATTTTGTTTACTTATAGACGTAGTGAATGAACTTAGCGTAAGCAATGTAGCTGTTAAGAGCTCCAGTTAAGAGTTGTTGATGGGCTGACAGTGTCCAGCTGGTAAATTTTAACATATCACCCAACCCTCTTATCGAGTGTCTTTTTTTTTTTTTGGCTAGCATTGCACCAAAGTTTAAAACTCTTGAATTGTGAAAACTCAAATTGCAACTTTGTTTTTTAATTTGGAGTTCATTAATTTTAAGGGGAAACAAATTGTAAAGTCGTTCATTAATAAATGGATGCACAGCTTTTGTTACGTCTGAGGAAAACAGACATAAAAGATTTAGCCTAAATTGTGACACAACAAGTCTTACAAGTAACTATAACGCAAACACCTTTGAATATAATGGAATTTAAAGTCTATAATTATTATTATTTTTTTTTTAAATCTCTCAGCCTGGAATGAGTGTCTCATCACTGGAGAGAAATTTCCACATTACATGACTAAAAACTGACATGAGAGACCACTGGGTGCCGAGCCAGCATGACTTCTGCAGACCACAGCAAGGCCACAACTGGCAAAAAAGCAAATACCACGCAAAATCAAATGGAGAGCGGTGTAAATAAAACTTCTCTAGGAGGCGACGAAGATATGGAGAAAACAAAACAGACAAATCACTCTATTTATTTTACACCAAATGCCAGCAGCCTGTTCAGGTTAGTAGCGGCAGGGCCAGACAATATTGACGAAGCTCCAAATCCAAGGATATTGACACCATCATATAAGCCTGGCAGATTCTCCCTACTGACAATCTAATTAAAAAACAAACACACCCACAAACATAAAAGGTTCCAGGGGACAATGTTGGAAATAATGCTCTCTAAATTACATGTCACTTCTCTTGATATAAAAGAACAAATAAGAAAAACTCTCTCGGTCTCCGCTTAGTGCATTTTTAACCATGGCTGTGAGGGGGGAGTCAAGAGGTCTGTTTCTCAGGAGCAGTAATCTAGGCTACGCACGCCAAAAAGCAAAAAATCTACACAGGGCGTAAAACGTGAGGGGAAGTGAAAGAAGAAGTTGTGCTATACTGTGGCCTGTGTAGAATGGGAATGGGAGAGCACTGCTGTGTTTGCTCAACGATTAGTGCTTTAGAATAATCTCCACGGCTCCTAGAGAGAAGGAGCCGGGGACTCATTCATCGGGCCGATTCAACGGCCTGAAAAGATTAAACACTCATGCTGAGAAGACAAGCAAATTCAGTCTTGAGAGAGGAATGAGTGTGAGGGGAGGGAGAGTTTTACAACGTGGAGAAAAAAAACAACCTGATACACACTCAAACACTGACGTCCCGACACACACATGCGCAGATGCACAAACTTAACTGCGTGGTACCCAAACTCGCACACATGCATGCTCAATTAGAGCAAGTGTAAAGACTAATCAAAGTGGGCATTTTGGCAAACTGAACACCTTCATCTTAGTTAAACTGTCCGTACCCCTCTGTTCCATCTCTGCTTTCAAGTCAGATCTTTTGTATTGCCTGTCTTAGCAGGGAGGAGCAAATCCCTCCGTTCAGCTAAATTACTAGGTCCAACCTGAGCTAGATAGTGACCCCATAGCCCCTTCACACACCTGTTCACCTAAATCTGAGCATGCTTTGTGCGTGTGTGTGTGTGCGTGTGTGTGAGAGTGACTAAAGACGCAGTCGAACAGCGTTCGCCTTGTATCAGCTCTGACTGAATCAATGTTCCTCTTACTGTAACTGTGGATTAATAAGAGCTTGAGTCATCACATCAAATTTATTTATTTTTTTAATAATCAAAATTTACAATGACAGTATTTTTAGAGTGAAGCAAAACCTCATTGGCTTGAATGGAATATCTTGTATTGTGTTGTGGTGTGGTTGAGGCCTCTGGAAAGATAATCTGTGATCAATAAAACTGATTTATGTTTACTGCACTGTACCGTAGCAACAATCGTGGGTTTGGCCTTAACTCCCTATGAATTCAATACCACAGTGAAGCTGAAGGCAAAGTGGACATAGACGACCATAAAGTGTGTAGTGTTGCCAGACATCAATGCAAGTAATTTTTGAAAAGGCACTCTTTAATGAAAGCTTTGTCCCTGTACTTTATTTTAAAATAGAATAAGCTTAGTTACAGGTCAAAAGTTAGAGGTGTGCAGAATTTAATGGCATCTAACGGCGAGGAGTGTTTGGCTTGTCCATTCTGGGCTACTGTAGAAACATGGCAGTTCAACATGGCGGAGTCTGTGGAAGAGAACCCACGCCCTCTGTAGATATAAAGGGCTCCTTCTAATGTAACGAAAACAAAGCAATCCTTATTTTCTGGTTATTAAACACAAATGAAAACATGCTTATGAATATTACATTAATTTCAACCTTATTCTACCAACAGACCCCCGAAAAAATCTTACACGCCGACTTCAATTCTGTCTAACCAATAATAATGAGATATTCTCTATGGCAACGGAGAGAAATCATTTTTAACTTTCTATAATGTTTCCAAAAGAATTAGTCTGTATACTGCTGTTCAAATGATACAATTAAACAAAAGGTCTTTCTGGTGGTGGTAAGAGAAATTACATTTTTCAAGCAGGAAATCTCAAAAAGGCAAAACTCCTTCACTCCTCCTCTCCTCCTTCTCTACTCCAGAGCCTGTCCACCTTCTAAGGGTGGTAACAAGAACCCACCCAGGGGGTTCACTGGACACCTTGTATAAGCCTGATTAAGGCCAGATCTGAAATGTGCTGTTTTGCGAAAAAAACAAACAACAAAAAAAAACAATTTGTTCAGTGTACTGCAAGTGTTGTGGGAGTTTTGCCATTTAGAGTCCTCCTGTAAGTAGGTGACGTTGTGCCAAACACCTTAAGTTGCTTCATGCAGGAAATCTGAAATAACTCTTGACCCCATGGTAAACTGTATAAATTACAGTTATTATAGGGACAGTTTACCCCAAATCAAAAATGCATATTCTTCCCCTGGACTGCAGTGTTATTTATCCATCCATATTTTTTGATGAGGGTTGCAGAACTTGAGAAATATCGCCTGTAGAGATGTCTGCTGTCTCCTGATTTAATGGGATGAAATGGCACTAGTCCTGTGGTGTTTAAAGCACAAAAAAAACATCTGAAAAATTCAAAACCAGTGTCTCTTCCCAAAAGTCATAACCCAGTTGCTCGAGATAATCCATAGCAATGCAGCCAAACTAATCCCTTATCAATAACACTATTAAGGGTCACACGCATGGCTGTGGAGTGCACTCTGCATTAAAAGGTGCAGTTAATATTAATACAAGCAAAATCCCAGATAATATCTTGTCTCATATTGCAGTATGTTGTTTGACTTATACATTAAGGTCCTCTGTAGCCTTTTCTGAGTGTTGTACCTCATTTTTCTTTCATCTTTTCTGTCAGTCTCATGTATCAGACATTTAAAGCATTACCACAAACAGATAAGCGATATATATGTGACATTATCATATATTCAGTTTGAACGTTCTTTTGGGGAAATTTGGAAGGCAGCTCTGGAGCTCAAGTGGTGTCTTTTTCCTGACAGACAGCTAATGGTTTAAACAGAGGCCTGTTTTCTGTGGATGATATCTGTATCACATCAAAAACAGGCTTTTAATCACAGATTCGGTGTGTTTAACAGGACCAGAGGAGACTGGAGAATGAGATACAGACATGCACAGAAAGGCACAGAGGGGAGGAAGGACAGAGGAGTTCAGATAGTGATTGCTCTACAGATGGCAGGCTCAGTCTGGAAAAGCAAACACTTCAAAATGAAGAGCTCAAATGACTGATCTAATGACCATGAACACACAGTGGGAAAACACATTCAGATCGATGACCAACCACACAGGAAGCTCTCCACACTGCTGAAAGCAATTTACCTCTTTATGACTGAAACACCATAAAATCCTGAACACTCCGAATTACTTTGAACTAAATGCTTAAAGCTAAGTAAGTATCTGTTCGTCAAGGTTTTTTTTTTTTTATTATAATGTATGAGTTCTCTCTAGAACTGCCCATGTGGGTTCTAGATAAAAACCCTTGGAATATAAATTTGCCCTAGGGGGTTCTGGATATAACTCCAAGAGAGGGGTCTGGGTGGAATCATTACACCTTAGAAGGGCTCTCTATAGAACTACCTGAATGGGTTCCAGATGAAACTCGTGGTATAAAAAAAGGTTCTTGGTAGAACTGCCCTGGGTGGGTCCTAGTTGAAATCTTTGACATATAACAGGGTTCCTAACAGAATCCCCCTGGGAACCTTCTTATTAGCACCCTTAGAAAGTGGACAGGCTCTGGACAGAACTTCAAGAGAAGGTTCTGGGTGGAACCATTAATCCTTAGAAGGGTTCACCACAGAACCCCCTGGGTAAGTCCTACATGCAACCCTTGGCATGGGTGGGTTCTTACTAGCACCATTAAAAGGTAGAAAGGTTCTGGATAGAACTCCCACAGATGGTTCTAGGTGTAACCATTTATATTGACATCTAGGGAGAACTCTCTGAAAGGGTTTCAAGTGGAACCTTTATAAAAAGGTCAGAAAGGGTTCTCCTATGGGGACAAGACAAAGAACCCTTTATGGTTCTAGGTAGCACCTTTATTTCTAAGAATGCAGGAGGATAAAATGTAGGTTAAATATACTCACATACTGGAATCATCATACCTTAATTTCCTGCATTTTTACTCTACATTGATGTAACTCTGAAGGCACATATTAATGAATGAAGTAATGTTTTCATGCGCAATCAATGAACCATGACTGAGTATTGCTTCAGACTTACAGCCATAGATCTGACAGATATACGTACATCTATATGCCATACGCCACCCTGATTCACCACTGCTCTTTCCTCTTGACTCTGCGAGGCGATTGCTGGGTTTTAAAGCGGATACTTGGCAGTGATAAATCCCTGAACTCCCCTCTCCAGTGAGGCTATGAATTTTGATGTGTCTTTGTGTGTGGCAGACAGAAGAGCGGCGTGGAGAGCGGAGGAGAGCGGGGTTAGAGTGATTAACCACTGCGTTGATGGGGATTTAGTGAGGATCGTGGTTAGTGATGGGTGGCCTATCTCTCTGTACTCTCTGACTAACCACTGATCCCCAAGAGGGTTCAGCTCAGCTCAGCTCAGCTCTGCAGCCCAAAGCATTTTCATTAAGGATGGATTGAGTCTATCTCAACAGTCCCCCAACACACACCTTCAGAAACACTTCATCAAATGTAGTGTTTTGCTTAGTGATTAGCCTCTCCCAGGCTTTGAGCGAGTGAGACTGATTCCTCTGTTTATAAACCCACTGAGTAGACCCCTTCAGTCAAATCTGCCCTATTCCAATATCCCTTTAATGAAGTAGGCTTTTTCTACGGCGAGGACACAAAAACTAGATTCCTTTTCAAATGGAAGCAAAGAGCAAAGCGTAAGATGGCTGGATAGATGGAAGAAGTGACGGTGTAATCGTGCACATATGCTACTGTGTAATGAAACCGTCAAAAGCAGCATGTTTTTGGCCTGTCGTCTAGGACGCTTGTGACAAAACAGGACAAACACAGAACAGATCAAATAGCTTCTGTTTTCATGCACAATTCTTTGCACATACCCAGCTTCCCTAAAGCCATTCTAACCGCGGCACAGTTGGCAGACTAAATCAAGCTCACCCAGAATAAAACATAATACAGTGAAAATGAATACTATTTCGCCCCTGCGCTTTGTAGAGCACAGTGGTACAGTACAGAGTGTGTGAACACCAGGGAGACATCGGCCATATTGTGCTGGCTTAGGAGAGGAGATCAGCTGGGAAGCAGGCGAGACGCCAAGCTTCTCTTTAGGTTTTTTCCATCCCTGTTTATTTCACACTCTCTCCATCCCTTAAACTTATCCTCCAACCTCTCATGCTTTTATTCCTCTCTTTCTTCTCCCTCAGTCTCTTCCTCTGACTCCACTTTTTTCACCCTCCTCTCCTTTCAGACCACATTCCCTGTTTTGCGCCCTTACCGTCATCTATCCCACCCTCCCCTCCCTCTTTGTGAGCCTGGTGATCTGAACCCCCCTAACATCTTGCTGTGTCCTCACAGTCTAATAAGGCTGTAATCCACACAAGCTGTCAGTTGATACAAGCATCCTTAAAAGGACAAAAGCCAGAAAACAAGGGGGGAAAGTGGACAGCTAAAAATAAAGCCTCAGCTGTCAGGGTGAAAATTTGATGAGGGTTTTGATGAAATTATATCAGTGTGGCTATAAAGCCTTCTCCACACAGCATGATGACACAAGGAGAAGGCAAATAACAGCATGTTACTGTATGAAAAAAAAACTCAACTTGACTGTTTGTTAATTTTATTTTGTTCCTCTTTGTCAGTTCATCTGTGTTTGGCATATACGGTTATGATTTTGCAGTCCTTTCAGTGGTTATAAATACTTCTAACTGGCATTCAGACTATGTCCTGCATTTTAGGCAGTGGTTGTAATCAGTAGCAAGTTACTGCAGTTATTTTCCTCTTTGTGTTTGTATTGTTTTTCTTTTCCGGGGAATCTCAAAGAGGGGCCAGTGGGCCAGCGGCAGCCTTGAAAATATTTTGTGTGGCCCCTGGCGTGAAATGCCTGCATTATATTTTAATTATGTGTGGTCTTTTCAATACGTTCATTTCCAATATCCTACATTTTATAAACCACTTGACTGTTGTATCAACCCCGTAACAAGCATCTGTCAGGTTAGGACTGACAACTTGTAGAAAGCTACTGGTTGCATGGTGACTTGTGGCACAAAGTGAGTGTCACAGTTATTATTTCTGTCAATTCTATCAATGCTTGTGCTGTTGGTTAAAATGAATGATTTTAACTTATAAGTTTAATGTGGAAAATAGATGCAAAAGTCACCATGGAAAAATGTTGTATGGCTGAGGAAAAAAAGGAGATTTCAGGAAAAATAGATAAAAAAAATAGACCTCAAGGGACAGTTTAAGGGATCTGCCTTGCTTTAAATTATAACTCCATTATGACCCCAATCACAAATCCTATGACAAGTTCATGGGTTTTCCTGTGTGGTTCTGAATTATAAATTCAGTCATCAACACTTCAGGAACCACAGGTCTACTCTCTTTACATACATAGGTCCTTATGGATCTCAGGCTTTGCCCCATAATGTTGCATTCAGATCAACAAAAGCTTTGTGTCAA
Organism: Lutjanus erythropterus; assembly: GCF_056507025.1. Lineage (NCBI taxonomy): Eukaryota > Metazoa > Chordata > Actinopteri > Lutjaniformes > Lutjanidae > Lutjanus > Lutjanus erythropterus. The sequence goes on along the minus strand of NC_139323.1, from coordinate 29,112,675 downwards.
AAAAACTGCAGCATTTTATGAGACATCACGGGTGCCAATGCAGAGGGTTCCAGGAAAAAAATAAAAGCGAACCTGGCTGAACATTTTCTGCAGTGCAATATCAAGGTAAAACGTTGGATGGTCGATTATAGATGTGCAAACACACATTGAAGGAAGAACACCTGAACAGTGCAGTAATATGCTAAGTGGACTATTAAACAATCAAGGTGACGAGACCTTTTAAAAAACACTACGCAGTGTCCTGGCACCTGATAAGCCTTCAGACTTATGGATGTGTTTCTCAAACTGGACTTCATGAAGCATAAACCTTTGTTGACTGACTGATGCAAGTAACAACATAGCGCACCAAATGCAGCCTCTTGTTCATTGCTAAAGTGTTAGCTTCAGTCCCCTGCTGCTAAAGTCTCTCTGACTGGTGAGTACTGATAAGAACCAAAATCCCTGGCACTACTCTCAAATACATTCCATCTTCACATTGGTTTTATGTTGACATGGAGCTTTTGCTAAACTAACATAATGAACTCTGTCTCACAGGTCTTTTGGACTGGAAAATCCATTCTACAATTTATTGCTGCTCGGAAAAGACTAGACTAGGCATTTACTGGCCATAAGACTGACCACGGTGTCTTAAATTCCCACCAACTAAGTAATGAAGGAGAAGATATGAGAAACACAGTATCTCCCTTGACAGATAGAGAATGGATAATATCCTGCTCAGTCTGTGTTCCTCCTCTGTGTTGTCTTAAGCAAAGAAAACTGCTCAAAGAAAGCAGAAGCTGGACTACACCAAGCATGAATGACATCAGTGCAAAAGGATAAGCCAACACTGGTAACATCAGTACCTCATATCTTTCACAGTCAAAATTAAAAGTGTTTGAAATATAGGGGGACAAAGAAAAATAGGATTTTGTTACGTGTTACAGTATCTCAATAAATTAAAAAATCTTCCTCTGAGGCCTGAAAGACTCAGTCAGCTTACTTACATCTCTGGCTTTGCCATAGAAGGCTTCTTGAGACGCTGCCTCCAAAGACCCAATGTAGAACATTGGGTGGGTCTCTCCATACCTGCAGGACACAGGAACAGTACATGAAGACAGTGTTACATGCCAGCCCTCTTTGATTTCAAAGTCCTCTGAATCAGCATGAGAAGCACCAGACGCTGCGCTCACCTTGAAGAAAATTCAGCAGTAAAGTGCAGTAAGGCATCAGCTTCGTTCTCACTATTTTCTGGCACTGTAAGGGGACGAAAGTAATTTTAAGGTCAAATTTTGGAGGTGCATTTCATATTTAATACAATACCTTTGGCAAAAATTAAAGGAATAGTTCGGATTATTTGATGTACTTTGATAGTTAGTGTATTATAGGTGATGCCAGTTGGCACATCTCCAGTGTGGAGAAGCAGGGATCAAATATTATTGACTGTACATACTCATAGGCGATTTCCGACAGGTAGAGGAGCCCATTCCAAACATCTCTGAATCGTCCACACCAAACTCTGACGCATCCTCAAAATCATCCCCTTCGCTGTCGCTGACCATATGGACATCTGCACACTGTAAACACAAATCATTCATTAACTGCCTGACTTATTTCACCAGAAGTAATTAACAGAAGCATTTCGTTACCATACTTTATGAGCTAGCATGTATACACAGTGCCCAGAGAGAAATTAATCCAGAGCACAAACCCTTAGAGAAATACTGTGTGTATATATACCTCTTCTGTGGGCTCCTGGGAATTGGCTGGTGAGGACCGTCGACAAACACTGAGGCGATGGCAAGGATAGCTGATGCCAGAGACAGCTAGCGTCATCTAAAAACAGAAAGCATAACAAAAGAGTGATTAAGTCAACTTTAATGAGTGAATATGGGCAGAAGTGTTGACGAAATATAAACTTTCTTCAATCATGATGCCTGATGCTATTCTACAATCCTGTGGTTTAGACTGCAGACTGGAGTCTATTGTCAGTGATTAGCCGCTAGGGTCGACATTATACACTCCTCTCCTCTTTATTGCGCTGCACGTTGTGCTGTTTTTCTCTATGGAGGCCCAGTGTGATAAAATGAAAAAAAAAAATGATTTAGTACCTTAATATGCATCTTTTTACAGAACATATGATGCAGAAAATTATGATTGGTGTGATTTAGAAATTGTGTGACTAAATATTACTTATGTTCAGCTATTTATTAAATTTTTATTTATGCTTTATTTTCTCAGTGTTCCTTGTTAGAAGCACACAGCCAAAAAAAGTCCAAGGCAAACAACAATACATACAAAACGCACCTAAAACTGTTTTGCTATGTTGCAAGCCACATTTCAGGCAGAACAATAAAGACTAATACTTTTGACAACCTTAGACTATAGCATATGATGAGATACTTCCCGACTTTCAAACACAGCCCTGCTCATCTCACTAATCAGAGGAGAACTTGATGAGGTTTCTGTACACCTGCAGTAGTGGTTAGTGTGATGGTGGTTTGTAGTAAAAGAACACCTGACTAATGAGCTACCAAATCCAAAGCCAGGACTGAAAATGTCAGCGTTCAGCAGGGACTCATTACAGCTGGTGTCTCCTGGCTTAAACCTCGAGGGACATCAACAATACAGGAGAGGTGGGTGCAGGATGTGGTGTGAAACTAAAGACACCTCGCCTTTAAAAAGTGGTTGCAATCAAACAATCAAACCATGACTCATAGCCTGGATGTACTGACAGGCCTGTCATGATAATTACATTATCAACTGTTTGAGGTTAGCAAAAATGATCGAGGTCTTGTCCACATAATTAATGACATGGCCCTTTGTGTTTACATGTGTGTTTATTTATATTTACAAGGATGCCAATAACATTTTAGCCAAAATGATGGTTTTTATGAGACCTTTTTTTCAGCCCCTAAAAGCTGAATGAACAGGAAAAAAACAAAACAAAACAAGAAGCTGATGAGATATGTTTTGCTGTCATTTCTGGTCATTTCCTCTTGTCATCTGCTGTGTCACCACAGTAGAAAACGTGTTAAACGAGTCGTTTTTACCAAAGACAACTGCATAATTCCAGCCAGAAATTTTGTACAAGTAAATACAAATGGACTTGCTCTAGTGTGGGAAAATTTGGGGGTTAATTAATTTTTCCACATTCTGAACATTCTCAAAAATTTAAAGTTCTGTGGTCATAAAATGACAACAATATTGTTTTCATATCAAGGTTTGTAGTAGGCAACTGGACGTGATAGAGTTCTTGAAGACGCAATGATTTCTGGTACAATCTATTATCCATTAATACTATGTATCGACACTTGTCACAGTATATTCACTTAAGTATCAATTAGTTAGGAGGAAAGCAGAAAACCCAGATGCAAAAACTTTTCTGGGAGAGTGAACTTCTAAACAACAGGGCAGAGGCAGGGCAGGCAGGCTGGGTGTGATAAGAGGCAGAGAAGCTGCTCGTCCCCTGCAGAGGTCCTGTGATCTGCTCCATTGTCAGGTGCTAAGACACACAAAGAGCAGCTGGACATGGTTGAATCAGGAGACGATTACATGCAACGCCATTTGAGTCTGAAAAGGACTACACAGACCGCAGGGAGTTTCTTTTAAAAGAGAGGTTCCTCATGCTGGCCTCAGCTTCTATAGCAGAGAGAACAGTGTAACCACTGGACCTTGTCAGCAACATGGACTTACTAGTGAGTACTGCTGTGTACCTGCCACTGATAAGAACTAAACTATCTGATGTCCATTATTTTCCATGTTTTCACACCAGCTTATCTTTTTCAATGTTAGAAAAGTGAGTTAGCTGCAGCCAAAATATTTGCACAAAAAAACATTTGGACAGTTGTGGCTGAGTCACATGAGTAGGTGCAACTAGTGTTGGGCAATATGGTATACAATCAGATTATATAAAGAGATAATATAAATTGAACTTAACATTTATATCATACAATCTATCTCCTTAATATATTGGGTATATAAGACTATTTTGTCCAATGTGTCAAATCACTGAGCAGGACTGCTTTACGGTAACATTCAAATTTTATATGATTTTTTGATTAATCTTAATTAATCTGATTTAACCAAAAACAGACATTCCGGGCTGTTTTTTTTATATTCATGTACAGTTTCTTTATTGATTTTGTACAACCTCAAGTCCAAAAAAGTTGGGACATTGTGTAAAATGTAAATAAAAAAAAAATACAATGACTTGAGAAAACTTTTTGACCTATCGTCAACTGAATACAAAGACATTTAATTTTCAGACTGATAAACTAAATTGGTTTTTTGTAAATATACACTTACGGTTAATTTTGTGCCTGCAACATGTTCCAGAACAGTTGGGACGCATGTTTACCACTATGTTCATGTTCATCACCACCTTTCTTTTAAAAACTCTCAGTTAGCGTTTGGGAAGTGAGGACACTAACTACTGGAGTTCTGAAAGCAAATTTTTTTCCCATTCTTGCTTGATATACAATTTCTGCTGTTCAACAGTCCAGGGTCCTCACTGTCGTATTTTGCGTGTCATAATGCGCCACACATTTTCAATGGACTTTTGGACTGTGGACAGGCCAGTCTAGTGTCTGAACTCTTTGACTAAGCCACGCTGTTGTTACACATGCAGAATGTGTCTTGGCATTGTCTTGCTGAAATAAGCAGGAGCGTCTCTGTAAAAGAAGTCTGGATGGCAACATTTGTTGCTCCTAAACCTGTATGCACCTTTCAGCACCAATGGGTCCTTCACAGATGTACAAGTTATCCATTAGCTCACCCATAACATCAGACATACTGGCTTTTGAAGAAATGCGAAAGTGGATGGTCCATAGAAAAGGGGGAAACATGAGCAGAACTGTAAATGAGTGGGCTTGAATGAAATACTGGAAGTGAACTTGTGTTATCCTCCAAAGCTGAGGAAACTGTTCACAAAAGTCAGTTATGTGGAAGTGGTTTGGATCAGCTTGTGCCCAATAAGTCGGGAAACACAACAAATGTTTTCCATCACCTGAACAGGTACCACCCAGTGACCACAAAGAGTATGAAAATGCAGACCCATGTTGGTCTGCCTGCAAGTTTTTAGTGTTATTTATTTGTGTTATTTAGTCTTATTTCGCTGTTGGTATTTTTTCAGGCTTTGGTCATTATCAGGACAAGCTTGAAACTGGCAGCATAATGAAATTATATATTGTCGTAAATACTGATGTTGATCAATACGGATAAAAATCTTTTTCTTTTCTGTCCTTCTGTGATGCTTTTATTCAAACTGCCCACACCTGGGTGCAACCAACCATATTCTTTATCCCTTGGATGTGGTTATTCCTACTTCATATTTGAAATTATATTAACTGTTTACATATAGATTTTTTCCTAAACTGAGATAATGAGCTCTAGCTCACTGGTCCCCATGAGAGGGACAACTATTTCACAATTTATTGCAGCCTGAAAATAAAGTTGACTGGAGATATACCAATTATAATATCGACCACTGTGTCTTAAATTCCCACCAGCTCAGTAATCAAGCAGAAGATATGAGAAACGCAGTATCCCCCCTGACAGTTGGAGAATGAATAATATCCTGATGAGTATGCCTCCTCCATGTTGTCTTAAGCAAAGAAAACTGCTCAAAAAAGCAGTGGCTAGACTGTCCTGCAATGCTGAAACTATACAAACCAAGACTGACATCACCACTAAAACGACAAACCAACAGTGAAACATATGACAAACTGGGACGGGTAGTGACGACGAGTAGATGGGTATGGATTACATGTAACGGGAATAATGTATTTAGATTACAAAAAAAATAACTGTACTCAGAACAAATTATATTCAATCAATCTGTAATTAGATTAGAGTTACAGAGTTTAAAATATGTCATTTTCTAAATTCTGAAGCTTTTTTCATGATAAACAATGTCCTGTTAACTCATGAAAGGCACATCTGACATACAGGGTTTCTTAAAAAACTGCTCTACAAAAAGAACTCTGCACAAACACATTTTACTTGAAAAATAAGTAAATAAATAAGAATATTAGTGGAACTCAAATTTTTATGCCTGCCCCTATTTTTTTGTGTAAGGTGCAATATATGAGTTTGAGGAAATCCAAAAGCAATCCATAAGTATAAAGCAATGGATTACATTACAAATTATAGAATGTAATGTAATTTGTATAACTAATTACATTTAAAAATAATCTGACCAAACGCAGTTTACAAATATATATAAAAAATATGACTTCTGTTATTCAGTGAGGCTGCAAACAGTCAGTCATAGATAGTCAGAAACAATAACAGAGGAGTGCCTGCAGATAAAAGAAGAAACAGGTTGTATTTCTTGTGTATTACCAATTAGCAGCAAGTGTACTCTTAATAAGTGTGTAAATGTCACAGCGAGGAGAGGACAGCTGAGCTGGAACACCTACGAAGAACACTTAACTGAATTGCCTCGTCTTTGCTCATGTAACTTAACTCTAACTAATTTAGTACTCTGGCCCTGTTTATTAGATTATTCTGTTATTCATATTTTTCCAGAGAACTTTACAAAGTAATGGATAAAAAAGGAAGGGAAGTTAGCAATTTGTTAAACGAAAAAAAAACAAAAAACAACAACAACAGTGAAGATGCCAGACCTGAGAGCTGAATAAGCACTGAGAGAGTTGTAGGTATTGAACCAGACAAAGACATAAAGACATACAGGGTTGGAGCCTTAAGGATGTGAAGGCATGGCCCCAAGTCTATTCGGCCTATTCCCCAATCGAGTGGCAATCAAACGTGAGAATCTTAACAGCGGCTGCCGAGAGGATCCCCATAAACCCTTTTACCCCGACTATTCACAATGAGAGGCTTTCGTCTGAGGGCCTAATAAGTGTATAAATAAAGTTGATCACTTCCCCTGTCAAAGACAGCCTGGAGGGTTTTGGGCTGACATGGATGCAAGGAGGGGAGGTGAAAAGGGAAAAAAATGAGTTGAGTGCCTCTCAATCCTCTTCCTCGCTTTGACCCGATGGCTTCTCCTGATGTTGAGGTACACAAGTGCAGCTTGGCGGCTCAGTGGTAAAACGTGGAAACAAGGCTGAAGCGCCGCAGGGCACGGGGGGTGGGAGGACGAGGTTAACCCCCCCAAATGACCCTCTCCCACATCTCCACACAAAGGAACTGGCTCCTCTTTTTTGGATTCTTTTAATTAACACTTGCATTGAGGCTCTAAGCATTCAGGGGCCGATACAGGGAAAGAATTTTCTCTCTCCCTTTACCCCCCCTCCCTCCTTTCCCTCCCCTCTTCAACCCTTTCTTCCCTTCTCTACCCCTTCTTTCTCTTCCTTTCTCTCCCTTCATTCTTTCTGTGTTTCATTTTTTCTTTTCTAGTGTAGGCAGTGTTTGGATTAGGTGTCTGGCTGTGAGTGTGAGATAATTACTACTGACAGCTGCACTGACGGCAACCACAGTACCACCTTACACCACTTTCTCTTTGATGGAGCAAGGAAAGAACAGCGACGCAGCTAAAGGAGAACAGACAGTAAAGTGGATCGAGATGGACAGAGGAACAAGTGGGTGAGAAAGAGTGTGAAAAATTAATACTTGATAGGAGGAAGGAAGGAGGGGGGTTAGGACAGGCCAAGTTTGCCCCACCCTCAACACCTGTTGGTTTCCTCAGTTCAGGCTCCTTTAAGCCTTGCTGTAGAAGAATCTATTGATTAGTATCTGCACACTGTGTGTAATGTATGTAAACACACATACAGTCCGCACTGGAAGAAGTACTCAGATCATTTATTTGAGTAAAAGGACTAATATTAAACTGCGAAAACCTTACTTAAGCAAACATCATGCAATAAAATGGTGCCTGTCAGTGTTTTATTGTAATATGATGTTCTTGGCTTTATATTAAGGCTGCATTAATGTGTATGTTCCATTCTACTGCTGTAGATCGTTAAGATTGAGTTCATTTTAATGCATCATATTCTATAAGATCATCATATGTTTGTAATGTTGCCGGCCTGTGACAATCAACTTTTCACGGTGTCAGTAAAACAGCCCAATTTTCGGCTATATGACAATGCAGCTAATCCAAGGGAGCTTTTAAATAATTTATTTTATTTAGTTTGTAGTAGGAGAATTTTCTCAACCCATAAAGAAACACTTTCTTATTAAACTTTGAAAGTGACACAACATCCTTCAGTTTATCAAAAGCATTCAAAATCAACACATTTATCACCAGACAGGAAAGGGTATGAAAAATTTTACTTTTTTTGTAATTTGTAAAATAACCAGGGGCAGAGAGATATAGTGGTCGGCTGATATTTGCCTGCCTGCTCCCTATCATCATTTTCAGCATCAGCCCCAAAACCCTTGTATCAGTCTGGCCCTGCTGGAAAGAGCAGAGATGTAGTAAAGTAAAAGTATACAGTGGCATTAAATGGATATACTCAAGGAAAGTATAAGTATTTTGAATTTGTTAATACAAATACAGAGCCAGAGGCTGTCGTAGGCATTAAAAAAATGGTGGTAGGATCAGTGGGACGCCTAATAGTTGGCGTCCTCTCTTCCATTCAGCATGGTGTTGTGTCTTTATGATCACATGCAACTGGGGAGTCTAAAAGGTGACCAAGCTAATGAGGAGTAACACGCTCCTCCTCGTCAAATAAAAACATGACCATATATTACAGTTAGAAGAGATAAGAATGAGATAGAGAGGCTAACTTGATGCTGAATGTCACCTGAAGGCAGGAAATCTCACAAGGGAGGGGGGCTCTGCCTGAGCTTACTGCTGAGCCCTGTTGCTACGGAAACCACCATACCCCCCCCACCCCACCCCAAATAAACCCCCAGTTTCATTGGACCCTATCAGGTAGAGGAGGATTCCATTAATGCCAGCTGGGAAATGGAGGGAGGTGCTGGCCTTCAAGGGAAGGCACCTCGGAGGCACCGCAGCATTAATACATTAGCAAACACCATGAAACACTGCATAAATGTCAGCAATTACTGGCTAGAAGGAAGAGTGGGTGGTGGTGAGGCTGGAAGAGATGAGGGGATGTAATAAGGATGTCCCATTGGCTGTCAATCACTCCAACAGGTGTGGAGGAAAGGCTGCCAATCAAAACAGCTCCAATGAGATGAGGCCTGTCTGGAAGCTTTCCATGCTGTATTGTTTAGACGAAAGGAATAGAAGGAGAGAAGGAGACGGAGGAAACAGCGGAACAGGCTCAATCAGCGAATTAAAAACAGCGTAGGAAGTTAATGTCCTGTTGGCCTCTCAAATCGATTGTTGCCAAGACCTCTGTCATCATCTTCAGCACTGTTCAGAACAGCTTTGCCAAAGCCGCAAGTATCAGGAGGAATTTGAAGGCAGAGCTAGATCGTGGTATTTGCAAATAATGCTGGAGTATTTGTTTTAATCTACTTGGAGTAAAATGAATTCCATCAAGTTTTAACTATAGCAGAGTCCAAAAGTGTACTTTTTTCTGATGGAGGACTTTTCCAATACTGTCAAGATTGCTGTTATGCAGTAAACGCAATGACAATTAATATTTATGCCAAAACAAACACACACAAAGAAGACTGATAGTGTGATTCCCCACATGATCCTCTACTTGGCTACTCTGGCAAATACTACAAACTGTCTTCTAATGAATCTATGAGGAAAATTGGAAAAAATAAAAAATGTACGCCAGAAGAATTGAGAGAGACACTGACTACGTTTGCATGCAGAAAATATTCTGTTTAATGCTCTTATTCTGAAAAAGATAATATTTCCTACTAAGGTGTTTACATGACCAATGACAATAAATATTCCACTTATATTCTCATTTACATGCAGCTGTGCATACTCAGATTATGAAAATTTATTTATGGCAAAATAGGATTTTTACAAAGTTTTTCCACTGGTGGTGGAATTTGTTCAACCACCATATTGAAAGGGTTGGTATTGTGATATTTGTGCATTTCCAAAAAATATCCAAGTGTTTCATAATGTTCCAACCAGAAATATGGGCTTTTCTTAGGTGCATGCATGCATGCAAGAATCCAAATAAAGTATGCTGTTTACGAGACCTGTGTCAAATGATCATATTCCCAATCATAGTGGAAAATAGTGTGCATGTAAAAGCCAGGTCAACACAATCTGTCTGGCAGAAATGAGCATCACCTTACATTGCTACTGCTTCAACTACACTCTGTGCCACTTCCTTTAACATCACCACATACAATAACACAGTGCCCTGAATAAACTGATCTGTTGTTCAGTGCTACATGAGCATTATCCATCCTGATCCAATTTCAACTGTCCATGGGGCCTTGAATAATTCAGAGCACAATAAACAATGAAACACGTTGAGTGGACAGTATCCGGGGAGGGTGACGTAACACGTAACTACTGGTTTCCCTGAAAGGTGAGAATTTCTTTTTAACAAAGTAATTTCCTACACTCTAACAATACATAAACAAACAATGCCACCACTCAAATATCTTTCTCAGAACACAAGAACAACAGGCAATTCAAAGATACGAAGATATACTCTAAACAAGTTGACCAATAATTTTTACTTCTTGTGCCTGTAAAAAATATTTTTTAATAAACATCACTTATGACTGGACAATACAGCAACCAACCTGTCTGAGAACAGAACTACCAACTCAACTGCTACGACATCCACGCTCAAGGCACCTACGGTAGGTATTGGTTTAAAAAATATTTCAATAATGTTGCCAACACAATACTGCACTTTCGATACTGATACTAAAATGACACTTTTCTTAAAAAAAAAAAAAGAAAAAGAAAGAAAAAATATCAATTTCCCTATTTCAACCATCAACATCAGCGGCATCAGTGTCTAATGTTGTGAATTTGACTTTAATAAAATACAGTGAATATCTGAAAATCAGAAAACTGACTATTTTCCCATGCCAAAAATTTTCAAAGTTTGGTGATACAGGACTGCAATGAATGATAATTTCCATTGTTGATTAATCTGTCAATTACTTTGGCATTCAATCGATAGTTGTTTGGTCTATAAAATGTTAGAAAATGGTAAAATGTTGTCAAATGTCTTGTTTTGTCCACAACCCAATAACACAAAAAAACCCCACACATTTCGTTTACTGTCAGATAAGAGTAAAGAAATCAGAAAACAATCACATTTAAGAAGCTGGAATTAATGAATTTTGACTTTCTGTGTTTAAAAAAAATTCAAAAAAACTCAAACCGATTAATCGATTGTAAAAACAGTTGGCAATTAATGTAATAGTTGACGGCTATTTGATTAATCAATCAATCATTGCAGTTCTAACAGACACAGCTCAGGTGATAGCCAGAGAGAATTGGGGTTCGATACCCAGCCTTAGACACAGTGTGCACAATAAGACAAGCACATTCGCAAACACACAAACGCAAATATGCACACACAACACGCGCAAACGCAAATGCAAACACAGTTATATCACACACTTAAAGGTGAAGCAGAGTTAAGTAGTAATCGATTCCTCTGCAAGATGGCTAGTGTGCAGAGCTAAACCTAATCTGGGGCCTCTGGCTGCCATGTTTATTGGCCCAAACCCCGGGAGATGAGACTGGGCTAATGAGCTAGACACTAACACTGGCTCCCTACCCGCCTGCTAGGCCAGCCAAGCCCTGGGCTTTCTCTGTTAATACCTTCAGACGTTTCAATAAGAGGGCTGCGGCTAGAGCAGAGGCCATTATTACACTTCTGTCTCTGTGCTTTTTAATATCTCCTCATGCAGGAAACACAGAAGCTGCAGATGCGTGTCAGCCAGGTGCCAACCGGTCCTATGATGCCACAATGAGCTGCAATCTATTCATGATCCCCGGCCACCATATCCACAGCTACCTAGAGGGGAACTAAGCTAAGGAAGCTGATCTGAGGTTCACTCATAATAGGAACAGAGATCACAAAAATATAGAAGGTAAAAGAAAAAATGAATAATTTTACTTCATCCTTAATTATCTTGACATCACACAGACTGGAAGGGGCTTGCTTAGTGCTGAAATTTACAAATTACTATACATCGCTGGTTTTAAATGATTAGGTCACATATTTATGCAAATTAAACTAAACTGTTTGGTACAGATGCCAACAAATGTGACATCACTGCAATTTTAACATGTTTTTTTCAGTGAAAATGAAAAGTGTGAATCATATTGCAATATCTGTCATGTTTTTTTTAACTATATTGTGCAACTCTATTTTGAACTAAGGAACTCAATTGTATATCATAGATTTTAGAAATATAAATTCCTGGCGGGTGAAAATTGTTCTAGATGATAACAGAAAAGAAACTGGAGGCTGAATGAATTAAATATTTCAAGGCTTTGTGGTGAAATAATATTTAACTGATCAGTGTCATACAAAGTAAGGAAACACACTTTGTCATAAGTATTGTGTATTTCAAGATATGTTGAATAATTGTTTCCATGTTCACAGAAGAATCAGCTTGCTTGCTAAGTCTACTGCAGCTGTACATAAAACATCCTGAGCAGTTTTAAAAGATGCCTGCAGTTACCTCTCTTCCTCTGTCAGTGTGAACAAGAAAGTCATAAGCTGCATGTTGTGGTTGCAAACTGGAAAAGTAAGTCATGTGGTGTCATAATGCATGAGCACAATACTGAGGTCAGTCATTGTGCAACATGTGCTCTCAGATTAGAACTGGGACTTGTATTTCTGTTGCAATCCAAGGCCGTTTACTGATCACATAACTGGATGTCTACAAAGATAATGCAAACAATGGCAAATCTGCATCATAGCAGTATGGTTTGTTTGGTGGTTACCGGCTTTACAATTGCCTGCTCTGAGCTGTAATGGAACAAAATAAAGCAAACAATCTTCTGGAGTGAAAGGATGCATAACCTTTTGTCCTTTTCCCTTTTAGGCACATTAATGATGCAAAATGTGTTTGCTTTCACTGTTAATCTTAAAAGGTTTACATCAAGTCATAAAATCAGGAGCAGTTATTGTTATAGTTTTTAAACATGAACAATGGGGGACATATCACAAAACTGCACTACTTTATAAAAATAAATAGAAATTCTATAGGGTAAGTGCTACAGTAGAGTCAGTTCTGGCATAGGGACATGTATGATAACACTTGAAAAAGAAGTGAAACAAAGTCAATAGCAATACTTCAAACCAGACAAAAAGGAAAACGTTAGCGGGGGGCTAACACAAGAATGTGTGTATACAGCTCCTTGATGTAGCATGATAAACCATCCCATACAATTAGCATGGGAACACATATGCTGTCAAAGAAGGGGTGAGACAAAAGGGGTCAGAGGTTCCTCAAGGTTCTGTATGAGGGTCGCTTCTGATCAGCTTGACTGTGTGCAGAGTGAAAGGCTGGGAAGAGCGACCCTGGGACGGGAGAGGTCAGCGGGACTCAATGATGTGAGATTTAATGTCCACAGATAGAAGACACAGGATGGGAACAGTCTTTGACATCTTAATTAGCTTTAACATCTTACTCTCATGCCTCTGACAGATGGTTTCGGGGTGGATTACAGCATGTAGAACACTTTCCACTGCAATTTGCAAGTACTGAAATAATGTTAATCAATAATCTGTGAATCATCGGCTTTAATTTCTGCTTTATTTTTAATTATCTTCAATCTAATTATCTTTAAGAGGGTTGTATTGTTGAATTGCTGAGGGTAACATATAGGCAGCATTTACAGTCCACAGAAAAGCGAAGCTCATTGTTGATTGTTTTCCTGTAGGACTTAGTTATTCTGTTATGATCATTGAATTATTGAATTATTTTTTAGACCACAAATTGTGTTTTCACTGAAAAAAATGTATGTACCAAATAAAAAATTTTCATCTAGTGAGCAAGAATTTTAGGCCAGGGCACCTCTACGGTACTTCATTATAATTTTTATAACACAGTTTTCCTTTATCAAAAAACTACATCTTTTGCAATTTGAGTATTGGAGTTGGCCATATAGCCAATACTTTCAAAATATTTCAATTAGCCCTATGTCTGGGTAACAGGTGTTACATATTTGATTTTGTTTTTGTGTGCTTGTGCTTCTTACAGAGTCATCAGATGCTGACGCGGGCCATCCCTCCCACTGTTGATGCCGGACTGGGATGTTGGTCAAGTCTGAAATGTTCCTCTTCACCTGCAAATATAAGGAAAAGATAAAATTATTACTGTACACTCAAAGTACAAAAATCAGACTGACACAACACCAATAACACAAAATTTAAATTTGGAAATAATTATAGTACAGTAAATCTCCATTAAAAATGTTTTATACTTCTTTTTACCATCCTGTCATTATTGAGTAATATAAAAAATGAAAACTGGAATATTTCCACAACTAACTTAACAGTAAATACAATGTAATAAATTATAGCAAGGGCTACATCAAAGTATCCTCCATTCAGCAGTGTGAGGAAAAAGTGGGGTGGAGGCAGAGCGTGAAGGAGGAGATGAGTCAAAAGGAGAGAGGAGGAGGAAAAAAAACTAAAAAGACAGCCAGTGTTATCAGCATTCTTCAGATGCCACAGCTAATGCCCAGCAACAACAGCCCCACGCTCTGAAATGAACAGTATTTCTCTTTTCCCATTCATGCGCGGACGCTGTATCTGCATCACTTAATAACATTCCGTGCTTTTAAACAGTTAGCAGCCAGCAGCGCCTGTCCCGCCGAGCGCCGTGTTACACCGTCCAGTGGGTTGTTGGTTTAAAGCCCTAACGCCAGCCTGATGTGCGCCAGCCGAAGCTGATCAAAGCCCCGTCGGCGTCTGAGCACTGGCGGCCGTGGATTCTGGTGCATTTGTTCAGCAGAATCCTGCCCTTCAGGCCCGCAGGGCTGGACACTGATGCTGAGAAAACTGTCAATTGTGGTGCAAAGATCCCTCCACACACGGGTCAAATCCTGTCTTTGTAAAAAGCACCGAAGAGAGATGGATCCTTGGACATTTGTAGGGCTGCTGGTCACGGAGGTGGAAACTTAAAGAACGCTACAAACACAAAGTCAAAGCCAATGTCAGGAAATGCAGCTGCAAAACACTGAACTAAGAAGGCTGTGGGGGCAGAACTGGCCTGGCCACTTTCACCTTAATGCTATTATTACTTCATTTTGCATTTGTGCATGTATTTGTGAAGGTGTCTGAGGGCACAAACACATGATGAGCTGGTTGCAGAAATTATTATATTTAAATCCGAATTCATTCGTTCATTAAGCAACAGTACATATTCCATCTAAGTTATCAACATCTCAGAGAAATTATATTTTATTTGTGTAGGGCTTGGCACAGCAAAGCAATTCACAGTACAAACAAGCGGAGAAAAATAAAAGAACAATAATAAATGAGTTGCACAATCCATCCTTTGTCCTTCTATCGTAAATCCCACACCACACTGCTCGGCGTCTATCTTTATGAAGAGAAGCTATGGCCAGGATAGCAGGCTGGGGTCAGAGCGGGTGGCCAGTGTTATTACAGAGTGTAATATCTATGTTTGACCAGCCGGACTACAGGGATTTGACTGACCGGCTGGCCAGCCGATGAATAGAGGGGAAAAAGGGAGGAAAGGAGAGGCATAAACACTAGTAATGAAGAGGCTGCAGTCAGAGGTTAAAGCAGCATCAGAGAAACAACAAACTAACGCCCACCACAGAGAGAATGAAGGTGAGAGGTGGAGGAGGAGGAGAGTGGAGACAGACAGTGAAAAAGGCACCTGGCAAAGGACAACCTGATCTCACCACAGAAAGAAAACACAGCTACACACCAGGCCTGCCCACCTGAAACCACACAGCCAGAAGCTGCAGACAGACACTCATTCACAGAGGCTTTCTCTGACCATATGAAAAATACAGCGCTATTATAAGAATCTTGTGCAACCATATCAAAGACAAACAAAGCAATTTAGAAAATATAGCAATGAACAGGGTTCTCCAGGTAGCCAAAGTTTTTGCTGCAGCTCTCAGATCCAAAGCAGTGCATGTGTTGGCTACAGCAGCCATCACAGAGGGAGCAATACTGTCTAATGCTGCCCCCTGTCTGCCACAACAGCCATCTCCCTGATAAGTTAGCCTGAAACAAATTAAAACAATTATATTAAATCTGTGACTCAGAGTAACTCATTTTAGGCTACAAATTTTACTTACAATGACCAGCTAAAACTGGTCTGACCTACAACAATGGAGTAACGCTGGAATGTCATTACATGACAGCCGGCTTTGTAGCTTTGGAAGCAAAACATGTCAGCAATGATGAATGAATCCAGCAACTCATAAAAAGTATCCATCAACCTCACTTGTAGACAGAGATGTGAAAATGTAAAGGCAATGTCTTTAACAGAGCAGTAAGGGATTTAAACCAAATGGAGTTCAAACAATTAGTTGGTTAATCAATTCGTTGTCAGCTATTAAAGTAATCACCAGCCATTTTGATAGTCAATTTATCAACTTGAGTAATTTTTAAGAAAAGAATCTCTGACTTCAGCTACTCAAATATGAATATTTTCAGGTTTTGTCAGGTGAATTACAAATACCAGGGGTACTTGCCTATACCAAGTACTGATGCAATTACTTAATTACTTAATAATGCCATTACAGTTCTTATAATAACTTTGAACGTCATGTTTTATTTTAATCAGATGTTCCTCACTTTCTTAATGTAACAAATTGTTGTTACTGTTTCCTGCTGCTAGCATTAGCAGATTCCTTTGACTCTGTGCTGTGTTAGTTCTTGAGATGATTTATCCAATCTTGTGCTAAGGAGCTACTTTTCATAAATTAGTATCAGGTGTGGTGGATTCACAGCAGTTTTTTGAGTATGAGTACATGAGCACATTAGGTATCGGACCCAAAACTGTTTTTCATGGACCGAACAACTAGTCCATTAATCAAGAAAATAATGTACAGATTAATCGATAATGAAAATAATCGTTAGCTGCAGCCCTAAATCAAAGTCTTAATAATAACAACAGCGCTGCTGATTTTTGTGTTTGCTGTTCATGTTGAGATGCTGCAGAAGTGTATGAGCCAGTTATACACAACATTAGCTCGACTGGCTGTGGGCTGCTGGGCAATACGGCAAAATTAATGATCCAATCATTGTAAATGCCAATTGCCTGTAATCCCTGGCTGGAAGCGAATCAAAGCGAAGGAAAGGTTTCCGTTAAACAGTCACAAGCTCTCCCGCTCTAGCTTTCTTTCTTCGTCTCCCCTAGGCACCAGATGCCTTTCTTTCATTCCTTTTTCGATCCAACCTTCCCTTTTCTCAGCTCTGTAGCCCTGTCTGCATTTGGTTCCTATATGTCTCCCAGCTGCGGAGTAGGGATGGGGGCCCGGGCCCAGCCCCGGGGGGCAGTAGAGGAGGGAAATCCCCAGGACAACTGGTCTGGTCACGGACACCTCGAAACCAGCAGCCATCCCTATTCTACCCTCTACGTCCCTGGCAAACATTTGCTCTCCAGCTTAGCTCAGAAGCTAGCCAGCAACTTACCCCCACACTCTTGTCTGGTAATGCCAATCAGAGTCTACACAGCCCTGCGCTCCAGAGATGGAGAAGAAAGAAGGTAGAGAAGGGACACTGGGAGCGAAGAGATGGAGAATGAAGGGATAGAAAGGGAGGGGCAAGGGCAGTTCCCTGAGAGCCACAAGGCAAAGCCAGAGCTTTTGGCAAAGACAAACAAGAAGACAGGACTCTATCCCCATTGATATGCACAAGCAGGGACCATCGGCTGGTCTTCAGCTAAGACAAAAGGGAGAGTGGGGAGAGAAAGGTGCTCTGTAGTGAAGTCCATATGTGTCTCTGTGAGTGGACACAGTATGAGCAGAAAGGGGAGTCAGGCTGCCTGAATATGGTGTTACTTCTTTGTTGCACTCTTAATTCTTCTTACGATGACAGACATACGCTTGTTTGTGTCTTTTATTATTGTTTTTATCTATAAATATCACAACCAAACTCCTCGTCTTTACTATGGGCATCACAAATTACTCTGAAGCAACTTCACTGAGGTCATCAATAGATACTATTTTACTGACTGTCTCTACTTGCACCTGTAGCTCCTCAGATTGGGTACTGAACCTTCTGTATCATTCCCTACATACTCTGTACAAATGTTTTAATGACATATTACACTGTTAAAAAAAAAAAAAAAAAAAAAAAAAAGCTCTGAAAACTCAGAATTTCAAGACAACTGCCTTCACTAGATCTTTGAGCTTTTAATCAAACTCAAACCCTTATGTTTTGAAATAAAATTTAACTGACTTGTAATCTTTTGTTGAGATAATTTACTTTTCTTCTTCAGATAAACCTGAATCTTTGAATTTTGACACCCAAAACTTGCAACCTGCAAGGTGAACGTGATTTGTCATTATTTGGGTGTTTGAAAAACGAAAGCTACTACAAGGAGCTTTCATATTTCATAAATTTTGGAGGCCCCTGTGGACAAAAGCGGTGGTGTTTCCACCATAATAACCACAAAAACAGACATAAAATTATCTAAATTAAAATATCCTCCTGCTTCTTTTTAACTGGCTAATGTGTGACTCACTGTAATTTTCCCTGGAAAAATGTACACAGGCTCATTTCATCTGATTTCAAGGAGAATCCGACGCAGTGGCAGCAGTGGCAGACGTAACGTAAACATACCCATACAAATATAGCCGTTCTTTTCACGGATGGTCTCATGAACTTATTTAGGTCATAAAGAGGCACCAGTAATAAACTGAAACGGATTCATAACCAGCTAAAAAGTCCTTGTAGTAGCTTTAATGGTTATATTAACCATTGTTCACTTTCACCTCAATGAGATTACTCAACAATTTTTGAAATACGATTTTCTAGGAGGGTTTCTAAAACTCTTGGAAGATTCAAGTTTAGAATTATCTCAACTAAATATTAGTTTAAGTTTAAGTTGGACTCAAAACTCAAGAACTTATTGAAGTAAGTTGCCTTGAAATGTTGCATTTTTCTTCAAATTTTTACAGTGTATTTCTTAACACATTACAGTAATAAAAAAGGACAGACGCTTGTTCCTTGGCTAAAGAGTAAATATATAAAGAGCATGGTCAACATGGGGCAAACAGAGTCCAGATCTATGCAGGTTAAAGTTCTGGGCCTCATTTTCACTGCAGGGGGCCTTGAGATGCCTAAAGACAAGCATGCGTAAGGAAAAGACCACGACATGGAGGCCTGTTTAAGCCTACATTGTCCATTCTCCATCCCCTATGGCCTCTTACAGCACCCCCACCAAGCAAGCAGTCCTTTGCCTTCTTTCTGTGTCCATGGTTCCTCCCTCCCACACCGCAGGGACCCCTCCCCAGTGTTTGTAATCCCAGCAGAAACACTTAAGGTTCACAGTGGGTGCTCATCAAAACCATCTGCCTGAGATGAGGGTGAGAGAGAAAGAGAGGGAGATGACGGAGAGAGGAAAAAAAGGAGGGAGAAAACCAGGGAGGCGAGTTGCCTCCTCCAGTTCAGATGTTGGTTGTACTAATCTGTTCAATTAGCACCATTACAAGCCCTGCTAGTGGCCTGATTATTATCAGTGTAATCTTCACCCGCACTGAGGAGTCGGGCCTGAGCTGCAGTGAGCAATGAACTTAAAAATGAAGAGTATAAACAAAAAAGAAAAACAGGAAATCTAAATCATATAAAGTTGTCACAGGAATGACAACAACTTAAAACTCATACTTCCAGTCCAGTATATATTAAGTCCAAACAACGATCTTCACTAACCCCAACATGTAGGTTCCACGTTACTGTTTGTTTTTCAGTTGCCAGTTCAGGCAAGTGTGTCAGAAATCTATTTGCCCAAAGTCAGTTTTTACTTGCCACTGTACAAATTGTTTGATTAGCAATTGTTAAATGACAACAAAGACCAAAGTTACTTGTCATGTAATTTTGTTTTTGTCAGTTGAAAAGATCTTTAGTGTAATATGATAATAAATGAGAAAAAGTGGGAAATCTGAGAACATTTTCTCCCATTACGTATGAAAAATTACTTTAACAATTAATTGATTATCTAAATAGTTTTGACAGTTTAATGAGTTTTTAATACATGCCCGGTGAGTGAATTTCCAGATTTACTTGGCCGGCATGGCGTTTTACTCGTCCCGGGCGAGCAGACAATTCTAATGGTTGAGAACTGACATGTGAGGTAAGATCACTAAAGGGATTTCCAGAGATGGGAAGGAAAGAAGGAGAAATACTTCTGCACTTAATTAAGAGTTTT